>NC_140958.1:61064805-61269805 GCF_014529385.1 Adiantum capillus-veneris
GCATTCTCTAACTTCTTCTGCAACTCTGCTTCCTTTTGTTTTGCTGTCTCAATTGCTACTTCCTTTGCTCTGGATCTTTCTTTAATCTTGCTGAGCAGTTCATGCACCATGTGCATGTCTTTTTCATCTTCATCTGTCAACTTGACAGCTCGTTCTGCCACCACCTCCAATGGCTTCGGCTCTTCTAGTATGTTCTGTTCGTCCGTGTTCTCTTCACTCTCTATTGTACCCTTTGTCTTTTCCTTCGTCCCTTTCCGATCATCTTGTTTTCGTAGGGATATCCCATAAACTGCCTCCAGGGCCTCTTCTTCACTGTATCCGATCGCTACCAGATCCTCATAATCATCTTTCTTTTGCTGAACTGGATCTATCTCGTTTTTCTTGGTCCCGGCCTCCGGCTTTTCCATAACTTATGTTTCTATTTCTATTGTGGTCTCCTCCACAATAACTTCCGTTTTCTTCGGGCTTGGTACATCAGTAAAGGAGGGCTGATTGTCCTCATTCATCTTGGCTTTCCCTTTGTTTGCTTGCCCGTCTTTCTCTCGAAGTTCAGTAGACTCATCTACTTCCTTCTTCTCCTTGTCGTCCTTTTTCAGCTCAGCTTTTAAAAACTGTACTTCCTCTTCAGTATCAGGCTCGACAGGTTGCTGCTCCAGTATGGCCTCCGACTCCTCATAAGCTCTAATATATTGATCATATTGATCAACATGTGGCTTGGCAGAGCTGGTTCCGACTTTAGTGGGGTCTGGCACCCACATTTCTTCAAAGTCCCCCTTTAGAGCTCTTTCCGCTCTAAACTGCTCCACCAGCCTTTCCATTCTTGCGGCTTTTTGACTTTTGGTTTGCTTGGGATCAGCCTTCTTCTTCGCTTTCTTCTTGAGCGGCTCGTCCACAGCCTCTTCAGGTTCTGAAACTATTTCTAGTTTTCGGCGTGCTCTTGTGGACGCCCTCTTGGATACTTCTTGCTGTTCTTTCTCTTCATCGGCTTCTCTAAGCCACTCATTCTGGGAGGGAACCCGTGGCCCTTGATCTCTGGCTCCAATAGCTTCATAAGCTATTCTTGTTAGGATTTCTCCTCCTCCTATGTACTTTGGCTTCTGGTTGTGCATGGCTATTACTTGCTCGTGGATGTATTGAGCATAATTCACCTCTTTTGGCATGTTGCTCTTCAGTGCCCATGTGATGGTTGTCGCAATGGCATGGGGTGGTGTAGTATACTTCTGCGGTCTTTTACTGCACACATGGAAAGACTGGTTGTATAATCGGCAAAGGGTTGCCGCTCATTGATCTGCCATATCTCCGTAGGTTGTATTTTGTTTCTTTGATCCATAGACCTCTATGGCCTCCCTTCTTTCTCTGACAGAACTCCCTTTGTTGTGTAGCTTCAATGCATCTGCAATGAGCTGTGGAGTGATCTGTACTTCAACTGTTTCTCCATCCATGGCTGTCAACGTGGCTTTCCCATCCTTCTGAATGGATGTTGCCAACTCATACACTCTTCTTGTGTCTACACCTGATGGTATCGAGGTGAAGAACCTGTGTAAGTCAGCCTTTTCCAGGTATCTGCTGATGTTCTCTGATCTGCTATAATCCACTAATTCTCGTGGGATCATAGGTACATCGACCGATTGCCCTTGAGGATCTTTGAAAGTCCCCTGGTAGATCTTTATTCCCTCTTTTTCTAGTACTGCTTCCTCCACCCAAGTCTTGGTTGGCTTGAGGGTGTCTGTTGGAATATCAAAAGGTTCTGCTTCTGCAAGAGCATCCTTGATGGTTGGTCTTTTTCTCTTAGTTGCCGATGACTTAGCGGAATCCATGGATCCTGTAACTCCAATTTCAGAAGTTAACGTCTTTTTAGTACTGAAAGCCGAAATGAAGCTTTTAACTATTCAAATGACTTGAAAATTGAAACATGAGCTATTCAGGGCCTAAGGATGCAATGTAGGTGAAAAAATATGCAAACTGGGCTCAAAAACATGCTTGAGACATCATACGCGTATGATGTCTTTTGTGTCAGAATGACTTCATATTGGTTGTGCTTGTAGCTGATAGTGTATACATGAGTATCATATGCTTGGATTTGAGTTTGGATCCCATTTGGTCAAGTTTTGGCCAGTTTAGTCCAGTTCAGGCTCTTGGCAAAATTTTGAAAGGGAAATGGATTTTATGTTCCAAATTGGGTAAAACTTGGTGGTTCACCTTCAAATGGCATGTAGATCACTTCTGTTTGGTGGTTGAAGCCCTGAGGTTCCAGAATCACATAGTGAGACATCATACGCGTATGATGTCTTTTAGTGCATTTTTGGACCAATCAACAATCCTACAAAGTTTCAATGAGTTTGGAGTTATTTTGACAAAATTAGGACCAAAAATCAATTTTATGGCCTACTTTGCGTCTTTTTGGTTTTCCTTGGGTTTTCTAACTCCAATTCTCATGATACTTGGTTCATAGGATGTGATTAACATGTGGAATGAGGCTATGCACTCAAATGTTGAAATGGATGTGAAAATCATGCTGTGAGACATCATACGCGTATGATGTCTTTTCTTGAAATGTTGGTCCTTTTGTGCAAAGAATGCTTTGTGCTAGTGCCCTAAGCCCTGCTAACTAGTTTTCAACTTAAAAAGTCATCAGTTTAGCTAAAAAGCCCCCTTATAGGCATTTCAGTCTCCGAAGTCGTCTTTTTGCCTTGGAGTTGAATTTCTTCAACTTTTCTTCTCGAGAGTTGCATTTCCAGCTCATTGGATATGTTGTGAAGCCACCTATTTGGTTGAACTTGACTTTGGCTCCCCGTTCTCCATCTTTCTCCATTTGGTTGCCCGAAAGCGTTTTTTTCACCATCGGTAAGTGAATCAGCTTTCTTTTGGGTTTTGCTTGCAAACATAAGTCATCCATGTATAATTGAAACTGCTCGTGAAGTTTCATCTCATTCGGTCGTCAATTTCAGCCGTTATGCCAAAATGACGCTTTGTGTGTCCGCAGCCGAATCGGTTGTTCCGACCTACTTTTGGTGGTCCAAACCTGGAGATACTCCATGGTTGCATTGCCCTCGATGTTGTTAAGCTTCCTGAGAAGTTTTGTGTCGTTCCGACAACTTTTTGCTGTTTGCCTCTTGCAGGCTCTGTTGACCTAGGGTTTTTCCAGTCGTTCTTTCTCGAGCTTTGAGTGCTAGAAACTCATCTCCTATACTAGGGTAACCCACCTCTAAGTTCTTGCAAGGTTTGGTTAGACGGTTGTGCCCCTACCTAGCGTTCCTCCCCATTCCCCGTCTGCTCTTGTTTCTTGGTTTTGGTGAGTTTTCGCGACAAAAGTTAACGATAAGCATCAAAAGCTTATGGCAACGAGTCTACCTCTCATGTCTGGTGTCCTCTGAGCTCTCGTAGCAGTCGTAGAAGGCGGTAGAAGGTCGGATGCTCCTGTGTGCTCTTTGCTCTCTCCAAGAAGGTAATAGTGGAAATGAGCTTAATAGTGAAGTGAAAAATACTTAACTTCGGGCTTCCCGGATCACTTGTTACCAAATTTGACATGTGCTCCTAGCTCGTCGTGAAATGCACTTTAGGATTTGAAATTTCTCAATTTGGACTCCATTTGACCTGTTTCTGAGAAATCTGTCCACTTTGCCAAAATTCTGTCATTTCGGGCTTTCCGCAACTTTTTCAGAATTGTACCCAATTTTTACCATGGGTTGCCCTTGTCATTAGGATCATCACCGTCTATTCTTTTCTTTTTTCCGATCTCATTTCACCTGCTTTTTTATTTTTCTTTTATTTTTATTAAGAAAATCATAAAAAATAAAGGAAAATAGCAAATTGAAGCCAAAAAATTCCAAACATACACGATAAATAGCTGGTAACCCTGTGTATATGAATATACACCTCTTTGTGATTTCTGGACTTGGATTACCACTTTTTTCCACTTTTTAGCTCCAAAAACACTCTTATTTAGTGATATTTACACATCTAGAGACCCAAATTCATCATTTGATCTCTTCTTGTTGCAAAACAAGGTATATAAGGGCATAAATATTATCAATATCCGCAATCAAACATAAAAAATTGCAAAATCATGTAAGACACTGTCCTTGTAATATAATTTTTGTTTTTCTTTGTTTTTTCCGCTTGTAGCTGCTTTGTAGCTCCTGTATACCTCCCCCCTTCCTAGTCTGAGTCCTCCCGGACGACTATGAAGTGTCTGTGGGTGAAGCATTGTAGTTGTTTTGGTCATAAGTTACCAATGCAATTGTAGAGCGACGATACAACAGTCTTTCCAATAAAGCTGCTCTTTGTTTGATTGAAGGATTGGTGGTCGGGTTTTGGGTTGGTTTTGGCACTTCGGTAGTAGAATCAGTAGATGGATTCTTCGTTACCTTGTTGTCTTTTTTCACAATCCAAATCTGCTTCCGCTTTGCTTGTGCTTGCCACAAACTCTTTGCGACCCAAACCTGCTTTGTTCTGTGTGTTGATTTCCTTGCCTTGAAATACCTAGGAGTTTCTGTTGATTGTATTGAAGGGAGTTCCTGTTTACAAATCTTTGGGATCCAAATTTGCTTGCTATAGCTTTGTGCCGTCATGAACTTCTTTGGAATCCAGATCTGTTTCACTGTCCTTGATTGTCTGGAATCACTCTGTTGTCTGGTATTGAAGACTCTGTTTTCCACCTTTGTGTTCTCTGGCACAGCCTTTTTTGGTCTCCATACCAACTTTGACTCCGTTTTTTTCCAAGGTTGAGCTGTTATATTATTGCTTGTCTTCCTTATCCACTGTTGAGAATTCCTCGTCGAAGAGTAATCCGGTTGTATAGAAACTTTTGGTTGCCATTGCTCCTTCTTTTTCTCTGGTTGTTGTTTATCTTTGTCTTTGGATTCGTCCTTTGGAGTTGGCTCTGCTCATTTGGTGAACTTAACTGATTGACTTTCACCTTCGTATTTGATAAGCACTGATTTAGAACTCCAGTCAATCATTGCATTGTATTGCTTCTGCCATGGTTGTCCTAGCAATAATGGATGTTGTGTAGCTTGGTCTTCAACCACGTAAAACATATGAGGATACACATACTGGTTAATCTGTATATGTAAAACTGTGCATCCGACAGTTTTGATTGAATTCTCAGAGTAACTCTTTAACTCTTGCTTGGCAGTTTGTAGTTTAGTGTCATTTGTCAATTGTCTATACAAACTGAGTGAAAGTAGGTTAGCTTGAGCTCCTGGATCCAATAGTGCTCTGGCTTTGATTTGGTTGGTTCCTACTTTGCATTCAATGATGGGTTCTTCTTTGTCATTATCCATTTCTGTTATACTGACTGCGTTTATTCGTATTGCTCCTTCATTGCGCTGTTTCTAGCGCAGTAGTCTTCTTTTCTCCATTCTTTCCTTCGCCTCGGCTTGCGCTTCCTCCTCAATCTTTTTCTTTTTCTGGACACGCAGCTTTTCTTGATGTATTTTGAGAAGCATGTCTTGTGTTAGCGGCAACAGATACTTTTTCACTCTGCATCCACTAATCCAATTGGGCATTTCTTCTCCGTCTAATGTAGCAAGCTTGACGGCTCCACTTGGTGATAGATCTTTAATCACCAGAGGTCCCATCCCTCGCTTTTTAAGCTTCTTAGCATGCTGTTTCAGAGTGTAAACTAGGACATAGTCCCCAACTTTAAACTCTTTAGTCCGCACATGCTTATCAAAAAATTCCTTTTGTCGCCTTTTTTGAGCGTAGATGGAAGCTACTGCTTTTAGGCGAAGCTCATCTAGCTTTTCCAGTGTATCGTTCTTTTCAGTTTCTTTTTCGAGTACAGTTCTCAACATGAAATACGGAACCACGTCGTACCCGTCCTTGTCGCAAAATTTCGTTGTGGGACCATCCGGAATTGCACAAACATCTAGGGTTGCTAGAATGTGTGTCCATTCTAATGGTTCAAACGTGTCCTCTGGAAAGGGTTCTCCTACATAAGTTTCGTCTTCGATAGCCCTTTCTAAAACACATTCTTCTCGTTTCAGAATTCCACATTTCGAAGCTCCACACATCCATAACTCCTTGGGTTTACCTAACCAAGCTGGAAATTCGGATCCCGCCAAAGTAGCTGAATCAAACTCCTCCACCGGTGTTCGGTTCACATCTTTGTAGCTATGGTCTTTCAGGTTCACACGTGTAGTGGTTTCCATATTTCTCAAGTATATGTGATCGTAGCCCCAATCTTGGACCATTTTCAACTGTCTCATGAATGGTCTTCCCAATATGATATCATAGTTATTCTCCTTGGCAAAATCGACAATAGCAAAAGTATGTTCGTATTCAATGCCGCAAGAAGTCACTACAACTTTCTCTAATAACCCCATAGGTTTCTCCATGTGTCCATCTGCTAATTGGAGTTTCAACCTAGTCTTCCTTATTGCTGGTTTCCCCCATTTTTTCCAGATTTCTTTTGTAGCAATGGCTACCCCAGCTCCGCTGTCTAGTATTGCCATCGTCTTCACTCCTTGGAAATCAACTGGTAAGGTTGTATTCCCCTCTTCACCTTCGCAATACTCTCCGACCTTGTTTAAGGGTACAGGCTTCGCGTTCTTTTGTGGCTTGCTCAGCTCCTCTATGCTCTCTTGCAACCTCGATGTTGGATCTTTTATCCCGAATTTCTCCAAGCATTTTCCTACAGTGGTCCACATATGTGGTCTTAGCCTCAAAAGCTCAGCTAAAGTGATAGTGCATGTCACTGGTGTTGACAAGATCTCTATCAATCCTTGCGAGTCCATGACTTTTTCTGATGAGATTCTTCGTGAGGGAAGTGCTCTAATCTTGGATTTTGCTTCATACTCTCCTAAGTATGAAGGTAAGGTATTCAGTGAATGAGGTTTGCTCTCCATTGTTCTAACAGAGCCCCCATCTCCCCAGTAAGATTGCAGATCCAAGTCCACTTGAGATCCTGCCTCAAATTCCACTATGGGAGGATTCCTGATGTCCCTTTCCCAATTTGTCAGATTAGCTTGGCAACTTAGCTTGTTTGCAAAGTTTGCCTCTCTCACTTGTTTCCAAAATTCATTGTAATCCTCATCTCTTCCGTAAGACCTCTGTATGACTGGATGAAAACTCTCTATCTCCTGATCGGTTGTGTTTAATACTATGCGGTCATCCTTGTGTGTATTTTCAGGCTTTTGTGCACTGGGAGTCTTTTCAGCTACCCGTGAAACGATAGTCTCTTGCTGAATTGGGTTTTCCGTTCCACAATTCATTGTTTCTTTTGGTGGTTCTAATAAGGTTTGTGCAGTCTCGATCATCTTCTGGCACATTTCAAGTCTCTGCTTTTCCAATTCCGCGTTTGGGTATGTCATCCACCTCCGTTCTTGTGTTTGGTTGTTCTTTAACCTAGCTTCGTAAGCTCTCATCAGTGCGTCCAATGGTTCGTGTACTTTGTCGAATAGCACTGATCCCCCTGAGCTTAAGCTAGTTGTTTCTTTGATACTCTTTTGTTTCGTTCTTTCAGGGCTCATCTCTCGTTTCCCGTTTTGACTCTCAAGTTTTTCTAATCTATCTTTCGTTTGCTTTAGTTCCTCAGCTAGAATAGCGTCTTCACGTTCTTTTCTCAACTTCATGCGTGCTTTTCTAGCTTTTCATGTGTTTCTCTGACTCCGCGGTCCTTGACTAACCACTTCAGTCGCTAACTTTCCATTCTCAGGTTCTCTAGTGGTTTTCTTAGCTTGAGCTCTAGTAACAACTTGCGTTGGTATCAGAGTTTCATTTTCAGACCCACTGCTGGTAGGAATAGTTTCTAGCATATTCAATGTCGTCTTTTGCACTTTGTTTGGATTTTTTGAACAATCCTCAATGAAGTGAGTAACCCCACACTCAGTGCAATAAGCGTTAATTCTAATGATTTCCGTATGTGGACAAACATTCATCAGATGGTCACCTCCACACTTGTAACAGGGTCCTAGTGCTGGTCTTGGTCCCATTTGATTCGTCCTTTGTGGATAGGATGGTCTTTGTCCTGTTAACCCTCCATGAGCTATGAACATCAATGTTCTTGCGTCCAAATTGTATCTCTCTTCATCAGAAGCACTTATAACTGTTGGTATTCCAACATTCCCAATCATGCCCCATGGTTCTGGTTGTTTGGGTTCTTCTGGTGGGTAATACACTGTCCGAGACATGTGTGCACCCGATTCTTCATAATAGGCTTGAACAGGCACTAAGGCTTGTTCTTCCTGATTCTCTAAGGTTGGTGCATATCTAATGCCCACTGGTCTTGCTCCTGGTAAAGGTGGTTGTTGTCCCAATACCGGTTGTGGTCTTTCTATCCCCATAGGTCCCGATACATTTCCCGTTGGGTATCGAGGTACTGGATGTATCTGAGGTGGTGCTAATTGAGCAGGAGGTGCGTACTGGCGCTCCCTTACATACCCTTTGTTGTAATAACACTCCTCTGTTGGATGATTTGTCCATTTTTGTTCAATAGCACACCATTTCAGTGTTTTTGGCAATGGTTTTTGGTATGGTGCCATCCTTTTTAGAGCATCTTCTATCATTTGCTCTACATTTGGCATGGTTGTTGTTTGAACATTATTTTTAGTGGTAGTCTCGCTCGCTACGGAGGAGGAGCTACTGGATGCAAAATCTGTATCCGTTGACACCTCTCCATAAACCGTACAGTTATCCACTAAGTACAATGCCTCTCTCGTTACTTGCTCGAAACTTGTACAAGCTTTCAAGTGCAAGTCCTTCTTGAGAGTGTCGTTCCTCAGTCCCTCAATAAAGAGAACATATAGTCTGTCATCTTGTGGTCGTTCACGTACTGGACATCTCTCAATGTATTGTTTGAAGCGAAGTGAAGCTTCCTTCACTTTTTCGTGTTCTCTATGTTTAAAAGCATATATTTGTGAGACCGTATTGTGCTTAATCCCTCGTTTTGAGAATTCCTCAGCAAACTCTCTTAGCAAATGGTCAATGTCATGGAATCCCCCTATGTTCATTGGTTGAAACCATGTCAATGCAGTACCTTCTAGAGTAAGACCAAATCCCTCGTATTGTGTATGGAAATCTGTTATCTGCTCAGCTCTTAAGACTTGCTTAAAGAGTGACACATGTGCATACGGATCTCCTGAACCACCATACTTCTTTGGCATACACTTGGCTACTTGAGATGGTCTCATACGTCTATGATCTGCTACCAATCTCATTGCTCCTGTGTCTCGGCTAAAGCTTTCTCTAGCATCATGGACTTCATGGGTTACCCTTGTCGGTTCCTCTGCCCTGAATCTACTACTGGGAGGTAAATGTGATGGTTCCGCTTCAAACCTTGGACGTGGAGTGGTATAGGTGGGGATTGGAACTGCACTACCTCGATTCGTCTCCATTGACTCTCTGGAATGTAATGATCCCATTGGTCCGAGCTTGGAGTCCCAAGGTTGACTGAAAGAGTCAGCAACCTGAGTTCTTTGTCCTCCTGTTGTCATTGAGTTTTGCACTCCAGTTGTTGGTGCTGGTCTATGTGAGCTAGAAGTAACATAATACTGATGTAGTGGTCCCCCAAAGTATGTATATCCTTCTAATTCTTTCTTGCCCATTGTTGAGTATTGCCTGCCATACTTATCGTAAGCGGCAATTTTCACTTCCGATCCCTCTGTGTAGGTAAAGACATAGAGTCTTTTTTGGTCTGTCAACTCTCCGGTGTAGGGTTCTTCACATCTATAATAGAGATCTTGCTCCCCATTATTATATTTGTATAGCCCCACATAGATGTTATCAGTGTTGATCCTTGTAGTTTCATTCTCTCTTCTTAACCTCGCATTAGGGAAGTTCATTATTGGTGCCTTCTCCTCAAGTTCTTCATCTACTTTGGCTTTGGTACCCATCAATCTCCACTTGTCCACAATGTTAGGGTTTAGGACTACCAAGTACATGGTACCCTCGTCATCTAGATATCTATCTCCGCTATAGCTCACAGGCACTAAGTCCTTGAACTCACTAGGTCTTTCTTCTATCTTTACACAATAGCGGTCCATTCCATCTTTGTAGATCTTGGCACCTTGCTCATTGTCGTACTGGTATTTTATGAACAATAGCTTCATGGTGGCGGAAGGGTTTGATGATCCTGCTGCCATATTTTCTCTGTTGTTCCTGTTCGAGTGTTCGGTGAAAATCTCGTAAGACCTCTCCGAAGAAGTATTAGAAACACTTCCTTCAAAGATCGGCTCTAATGGTTGCACCCAACTTTGGTTTACACTTCCCTCGGTTGATATGGCACTTGCTGGTTCCCCTTGTTTTGGTTGATTATTCCGGAGATTCCTGCCCGATCTCAAATTCATCAATTCCCCTAAATGACTGTAACTTTTCCGTCTCGGCAATTTGTTTTCCCCAAGTTTTTGTGGTCAGAATTGATCCAAACTGACTGATACTTGGTCAATTGTTTAATCTTGTCAGTTGGACAACTTCTGTTTCATCAAGTGAGAATTTTGTCGCAGTTATGCTGAAAAAGACATTATACGCGTATGTTGTCTTTTTTCACAGATTTTGACTATTTTTGTTATGCTCACTCTCAGTGGCCCCTTTTTGCTCTGTTCACTCACAAAATTCAGTTTGAACTCTGTTTGAGCAAGTTATGGCTAATTTAGGCTTTTCTTGGCAATTTTCCGCTTTTGACTTGTTTTTTGGGTCAATTGTGATCCAAATGGGATGAAACTTGAAATATAACCTCTAGACAGCTATTACAATGGATCTGTGTTAGCAAAGTATCAAAATATGTCCAAAATTAGGTCAAAGACATCATACGCGTATGATGTCTTTTTCATCAATTTGGGTCCAAACTTGATATTTATGCTTCCTACAGTGCCTGTAACAATCTTGTCAGGTCAGATATCAAAAATAAGCAGTGGAAGTGCCAAAAGACATTATACGCGTATGATGTCTTTTGTCCCAGATTTTGACTATTTTTGGTTTTAAGCCTTCTCCAATGTTTATAATTGAGTTTCAAGTGTTTTTGTCAGGTTTGAATGTAAAAACAAGATTTGAATCCAAAATTTCCTATTCTTTGCGTTTCTTAGACTCCGACTTGTCTTTTTGGGTTTCTTTGAGTGTTAATGCTCTTGTTTTAAGTTGATCTTAGGGTAAAACCCCCCTTCTAAACACTCTGGCAATGTCAAATTTTCAATTTTAGTCTCTGTTTAGGTCCTAAGACATCATACGCGTATGATGTCTAAAGTTGCAGATTTCCAGTTTTTCAGCACAGAGCTCTTCCAATAGCTCTTTTAAGTGCTCAGCAACAATCAGTTACACAGAATTTTTTTTTTGAACTTTGTTTATTGCATATTTCACTACCAAAGCGACTTTTTCAGTGATCTAACATGCAATCAAACACATCAAGCAAATAGAACACCAATTGATAGCTCTAGATCAGGATCAAATCAGGCCCTACCTAAGCTACTTCTAATCATAAAATGGATTTTTTGCAATTGAAAATATAAAGAGATTTACTACCACACAAGTAGTAGCAAATGCTTTTTATGTCAACAACCACTTAAACACCATAAAAAACAATCTAATCTAAGCTAAACTAAAAATACTGTCAACACGGAAGACCCAGGAATACCCCACTTCCTAGTATCTCTCGAGACCTTCGGAGTCCACCACTCCTAGATCTTTTCTAACTAAAGTATACAAAGTAGTTTATACGACTCACCTCGTAGGATTAGTCTAAGGTCACCTACTTAGGGCTCTCGTCCCCGGCAGCGGCGCCAAATGTTAAGGCGGTTACGCCGCTAGCGGAAGCTAAATAGCGAGAACTCAACCAACAACAGAATTTGTCAGACGAGGACGGAGCTTGACCCGCAGGCGCATGGAAACAACTAGGTGGGTGTCAAATCACCTACTCGACCTTCTAATGACAATCACTACTAAGGAAATCAAATCTAAGTTCTAAAATACGCAAGTGACTGAAATCCGTACTACGAACGAATGCTATACGAAACAGGATCTAGAATCATTGAATCGATCTCAAACTCAAGGGGAAGTCTATACACTAGGTAAGAACAACACCCTAAAGGCTTGAACTGCAAAATCAACCTATAACCACTCCGTGCGGCAAACGCGTATGAAGACAGGCCGAAAAATACAGGTGACCGAAACTTGACCCCGATGGTACTAATGTGTAGCTCTACTCGTTGTGGTTCTATAGATATGCTGCACGCTCTATTCCGACACACGAGTTGGAAGAAAACTCACACCGAAGCTCGTAGGAACTTACCACACGTAGAAGCCGATAGCGCGCACTCTTGGTATCTGTGCGTAGCTCTCACCGTTGCTAACACAATGGCGGTGTCGCTTCTCCAATGGCGGCCCCGTAGCTCGCGTAGCAAGAAGATAAGACTCTCTCTCTCTCTCTCTCTCTCTCTCTCTCTCTCTCTCTCTCTCTCTCTCAGACACAGTCACGGCGCTCAAAAACTCACTTTGATTAATAATTGAATCCCCTTTAGGTTACAAAACTTTGGCTTATATACCTCAGCCTTGGAGGTGAGAACATCTCTAATTATTTACATCAACATGTAAAATCACTTCGGGATTACAAGCTGGAAACTCAATCGAGTCCCGTTACTTAATGAATGGCTCAAATCAAAATTAATGTCGGAAAGACATTTATTACAATCAATGGTTACAAAATGATGGGTGTGAGCAAAAATGTGGGTGTGATCCTCTGCTGGCTCAACATAGTTTTTTGTGTTGAGATCAATTTCTTGAGCAGATTGCTCCTATTACAAGGGAGATTCTGTTGAATTTTGACCAGTTAGTCAAGGTTGTTTTTTTTCTACGGTCTGTGAAGCATGGCATCTTTACCACAGAGAACATTCAATATCAAGAGGTTAGATGGTACTAACTTTCCTTTTTGAAAGGAGGTGATTTTCAATGTGCTAGTGCAAAAAAAGAAGGTTAGACCTATCAAGCTAAAAGGTGTTAAGCCAGAGGGTATTACTGAGCTTGAATGGAGTTAGATGGATGAACTTGCCAGGTCTACAATCATGCTCATGTTGTCCAAGAATGTTTACATAATGCCAAGGAAGAAACAACATCATATGGGTTATGGAAAAAGTTGTGTAATTTGTATGACAAGTAGAGTGTGCATCCTCGCAGGTTTATTAGCTAAAGAGGTTGGTAGAGCTTATGATGAAGGTGAGGACATCTATGTCGAATCATATTAATGACTTCAACACAATATTTAACCAGATGTCTGCATAAGAAATCACATTCATTGATTCTGTCAAGGCTATTTTTCTTCTAGTGACTCTCACAGAGAGTTGAGATACATTTTGTACAACCATAAGCACTCCTACACCTATAACTAGTCTAACCACTGTTGATGTTGAAGGTCACCTGTTACTAGAGGAGGCCAATAGGAAGAACAAGGAGGGCTCAAACTCTAGCAATTCTCTTGTTGACAGAGGCCGGTCATAAAAAAGGAGAAGAATGCTAAAAGGTCACAGTCTAGGAGTAAGTCACGTACTCATAAGAAGGAAGTTGAGTGCTACTATTTTCATAAAAAGGGGCACATGAAGAAGGATTGTCACAAGTGGAAGCATGAGGAAGGAAAATAAAACAAGCATGAAGGAGGCAAAAGTGATTCCTAGGGAAAAACAAATGAGGCCAACATTGTGTGTATGGAAGAAGGACGGTGGTGTTCTTTTCATGTCAGCTATGCATCATGGAAACCTAGTTGTCATGGATGGATATGCCTTGCATGACTAAATTTTAGATTCAAGGACATCATTTCATGTTACTCCAAATAGGGATACGTATGATGCATCTTGTAGGGGCAATGTTTGGCTTGGCAATGACTATGCATGTGAGATTGTCAGCATACGCATTGTGCAGTTAAAATTCTAGAATGGCTCATCTTTCAGACTTAGGAATGTAAGGCATGTCCCTGAGAAGAACAATTCAAGGAAGAATTGATACAGCTTCTCAAGGAATACAAAGATGTCTTTGTATGGTCATACACAGACATGCAAGGCGTAGACCCAAAGTTCTATAACACAAAATCAATTTGAAAGAAGGAACCATACTAGTAAAACAACAAAGGTACAGAATGAACCCTAACTATACAAAGCAATTCAAGGAGGAGATTGATAGATTTTTGAGGGTGGGATTCATTTACCCAATTGAAAAAGCTACCCGAATCTCCCCAATAGTCATAGTGCCAAAGAAAAACATGAAGATCAAATTGTGTGTGGATTATCAAAGATTGAATGGAACCACCATGCCTGGCCCATTTCCTCGGGGGGTTCACTATGTGTAAAACTACCATATCACGTGCGTTCAAGACATGTTTGTAAAACCCCTTATCTGTGAATTTTGTTAGGAATATAATATACCCTTTTCTTTTACAATCTGTAAGTTTTTTTCAAGTTGGAAAAAATAATGCCCTTCTGAATATATATTTTTGTAAGTTTCAAGACCTTTAAATACCCTTCTGTTGAACTCACGTGATAGGTTACATTTTTTTAGGTGACCTCCCCGGGCCCATTTCCACTATCCTTCAAAGACTCATTTTTGTTGGATGAGATGGCAATAAAAGGGGTGTATATATTTGTGGATGGATTTAGTGGCTACAATCAATTGAAAATGGCCCCAAAGGACATGGATAAAATAGCCTTCATCACTCAATGGGAAGTGTTTATGACCACCATGATGATGTTCAGGTTGAAGTCACACTTGTCCTTCTCCCTTGTGCCTCCATCTTTGCTTGCGTGCTCTTCAACTGGTATCAGAGCCACTGGGCATAGATCAAGGAGAGCTTTGATGAGCACAGAGAAGATGTCAAATGCTACAAATAAGCTTGTAGGGCACTTTAATCTCAAAATTAGCATTTTTTACTATTTCGGCCTCTGTTTGGGCCCTGCAAGGTTTATACAAGGAATTTTGTCATCTTCAACTGCACCTGTGTTTTTTTCATTTTTTTGCAATAGGTGTTTTTCCTAAGGTAGATACATGTTACAAGGGAGATATTTGGTAACTGATATAGGTGACAGACATTTATAGGTTATTGCAGTCTTAGTGATAGTGCAGTTTGCATTGTTACAGGTTTTGGGCATTGTTAATGAACATTCTAGCTTGTGGATTGCCCTATGTATGAGAATTATGGGATGTATAAACAAACATTCAGAGATTAATATGCTACTTTTGTGTCATGGTGAGGTTTTGTGAAGTTACCTAGTTACCAAAGTAGAAGCGCACAAGTGTAGTGGATTAGGTACTAAAGCGATTGTGATGACTGTGGATCTCCCTGAGATGCTAACGTGCAAAACAGCCACGAAACAAGAACACATAGCCAACTGACAGTGAGCAACCAAGAGGTCTGGGTGCAGGCACACTCGCCACCCAACCATGATAGCCGTGCAACAAGGCTCACTAACTCTGGCTGTCCCCACCTAGCCCCGGCTAAAGATCTTGGTGCAAAATTGCTAGCCGTAATTGCAGGCCATAACCGATCACCCTCTGGCATCCCATACCATTGGATACCACCTAAAAGGCTATGGTATTAGATCCATGCTCTAGATCCCATATGGCCTGTGTGCCTCTATGGCCTTGGCACTCCCTTTTATAGGCTTTGGAAAAACCCTAAACCGGCCAAGAAAAGCACATAAAAAGAAAAAAGCAATCTTGCTGATCCATGTTCCCATGGATAGCACTCCAACTCTAGCCCACCATCTGCCTGTCTGTCCCTACCATGAACATGACATACTCCCCTTCCTCAAAGAGCTTAGTCTTGAGATCAAAAGCTCAAAAGTAGAAGTCAAGTTGCAGCATTAGAAATGACCCACTATCGGTCGAAACCAATAGTCTCAAGGACAATCCTACGAGGAGATCAACTTGCTCAGAAAACAACATATGAGCATGGAATCCTAGTAAAAAGCAACTGTGTCAAATGAACTATTGAGGAAACTTTACAGTAACAATGCTAGCAATACCCAAGGCAAGCAACAATGCTACCAATACCCAAGATAAGTGACAATTGTCTGAAAGGGTTATCCCTAACAAAACTATCTGCCATTTGACTATCATTCTTTAATCTAGATGTCCTCTACTTTGGGGAAAAACCCAATCCTCGAGAAAAAACTAAAATATACTATTGAAGTCTAAACCAAAAGAACACAACAATAGTAGCTTTCCACAGTAGAAAAGATAAAATTTTCTTTGCAAACTAGGAAAGATCATCAAACATGTACTTCCTAACTTAAAAGTGAATTAAATTCAAATTTCCCAAACTCAAAAAGTTTGAAAATCTACTTTTCACGCTTGACAAGCTATCTCGGACTCTCCTAACTTGGAAAGCCTAATCGATACCGTGGATCTTAGGATGTACTGTCCCAATAGACATAAGTGTGATAAGCTAGCATTTGTTGTTGTTGTTTGTCCCAAAAGTACAAAGATGGGATAGCCTTGTGTTTGTAGGTGTAAAATCCGAAAGAAATCTGGACAATGGAATAACCCAGTAGCATGAGATGCATTATGGCATCCCATACCACCATAATACACCACATACCCCATGCTATGATTACTTGCAAACACCAATCGCAACTAACATAAATAATAAATGCTATTGACTAATGGATCACCACAGATTGAAACAACTTCTTAAAAAGTATAATTCTAATCGAGACTAGGGACCATAACTTGGTCAAGGGAATAGAAAATATATGTATGCATACATAGATAAATAAGAACTTCATTGACTAGAGTCCTAGTCGCTAAACCCATCAAATCATACAAACTAAACTTGTTTCCTAAGCTGCACTCTGACAAGGTAGTCTATGAATAACCATGATGAGCTGTGCACACACACTGAAGAGAAAAAACATTACTTTTTTGTATTTTTTTTAACCCTCTCTCTCTAAATTGAGTTTTTTTAACTGTCTCTCTATGCTTTGACTTGCTTTCTAGAGAGAGAAGATTGCGCGGCTTTCTAGAGAGAGTATAAAAAAATCAAAATTTTAGTTTTTCAATTTTAGAAGCTTTTTCTCTTGGTTCAAGCTAAAAAAACAGTGGAAGCTTTTTTTTCCTTGTGCACACCAATTCAACCAGCCGAGGGTTTTCTTCTGAAAACAAACTATTTTCAACCCTCTACTGCCCCCCTTTCTTTCCTTCTCTACCACCACCACTTTGCCATGTGGAGGGCCCTCTAGTCACCTTTCTATGGGCTGGAAACAACCTTTTTTTAGGCTGAAAACCGTCCTTTTTCTTGGTATCAACCTGCATACATGCACACTTTTGCAGAACAAGGAAAGATGTCACCCGCATCTTCCTTCTCACAATCTCAGAGTCGCTCTAATACCAACTGTGATGACCGCGGATCTCCCTGAGATGGTAACCTGTAAAACAGCCATGAAACAAGAACACATAGCCACCTTTCTATGGGCTGGAAACAACCTTTTTTTAGGCTGAAAACCGTCCTTTTTCTTGGTATCAACCTGCATACATGCACACTTTTGCAGAACAAGGAAAGATGTCACCCGCATCTTCCTTCTCACAATCTCAGAGTCGCTCTAATACCAACTGTGATGACCGCGGATCTCCCTGAGATGGTAACCTGTAAAACAGCCATGAAACAAGAACACATAGCCAAGTGAGAGTGAACAAGTAAGAGGTCTGGGTGCAGGCACACTCGCCACCCAACCATGACAGCCGTGAAGCAAGGCTCACTAACTCTGGCTCTCCCCACTCAGCCCGGACTAAATATTTTTGTACAAAACTGCTAGCCGTAACTGCAGGTCATAGCCGATCACCCTCTGGCATCCCATACCGCCGGTGATGATGCTAGCTCCACGCTCTAGATCCCATATGGCTAGTGTGCCTCTATGGCCTTGGCACTCTCTTTTATAGGCTTTGAAAAAAGCGTTGGCCAAGAAAAGCACACCAAATGCAAAAAGAAATCTTGCCGATCCATGTTCCCATGGATACAACCTTCCTATCCATACCGTGAACATGACAACGATCCCTTGATAACCCCTATCTAAATCTCAATCCATGTATGGACTTGTGGCACACTCAGTGAGTAGATTGTAGACATCTATTCAATGATGCATGTAAGATTATAATGCAGTTTTGCTTTGTTTTGTTGGTCTTGAAATACTCTATGTACTACCAAAACTTTGCCAAATTTTTTTGACAAATGGAATCTTAAAAAGATCCTTTGAATCTCATTGCTCTATTTTCTTGGTAATTTTTGACAAGAACGTAGAGTCGACATAACCAAGGTTGAATGCTTTTTTCCCCTTGTTTCAGAGGCATAGCCATTGTTCTCTTGATTCGTCCTTTTCTAACGCCTTTTTCCCCTTGTTTCAAAGGCACGATCACTAGTTGGGACTTTTAGTCTTAAGATCGTTCTAACGATTAACTGTGGAAAGCTACCCGACTAATCGGGTCCACCCAGCCATAGAACAGTGCCATCGGGGCCTTTGATCTCCCACTTTCCTTTAGGGATGGTAAACTATTATTTTATTACTACCACACTATGTAACACATAAAAACAGTTTCATTTAGCTTAATTTCCACCAACACGATATTCGTTAAAACGGTCCTTCAAACATTTGAAGACAATTTTATCAAAACAATTCGTATTAATTTAATATCCATCCAATTTCAAAAACTTTTAGCTTTTGGCGGGTTCAAAAGTTCTGATGCCTACTTGGCCGTCAGTACAGTCAAGGGACCTCGATCCGCAGCTACAAAGAGATCTTCTCTTGCCATCCAAGAGACCTCAATCTCAACTGGAGAGATCTTCTCTTACTATCCAAGGGACCTCAATCTCAACTGGAGAGATCATCTCTTGGTTCAATAGTTGGGGATCTAGAATCCCAACCTCTCTTCAAAGCTACCCGCAACTGAAGAGGTTCACAACCTAGGGATCCCCATACCTTCATCTAGAAGAGCCCGGGTTGTTTAATGCTCAGAGCCCTTCTAAGCCTCCCCATCTCCTACAAAGGTTGTGATCATCTCTAGGTGGGCATACCTTTCGTTAACAATCTCTTAGCCCAGGGATAATTATTAGCTAATCCACTTGTGACCTACCTGGACACATCTAGAGTGGGACCCAACCTCTATTATTAATTTTTAAACATTACTACCCAATCATCTCGGTGCCTCGCCTTGCAGCTGTCATTCAAATACCTTGTCCAACTGGACAACAAGGGGGTTTCATTAGTAAAGCTTCTCAATAACACAACTTCAACCTTTTCCATACAAACTTTTGATCAATCAATATGTGCGAAGACAAGGTGTATGTCTGTATGCACAAAAACAAATGCCACATTGTCTCCTTGATCGGACTTCTTTGTCTTGAAGCAAAAAAGCCACAAGCTCCACTCTTAAATAGGCACAAGTAGACAGAAAAAGCAAGACTCAAATTCGCGGCTCTTTTTGCATGGAAAAAAATAAATAAATCAACAATCCAGTTAATGTTTCTGCGATGACAGCATAATCACGAATAAAAGTCCTGTGCCATCTGATAATACCAAGGAATCCTTGCACTTCACTTATGTTCTTGGGAATAGGCCATTCCACTATGTCCTCAACCTTGGTTAGCATTCGCAAGGTGATATGGTCATCTTTGGCCTCCTGGTTGAGGCTATTTTCTACTAACAGGGTTAGCAACTCTGCTTCGCAGCTTTGGATAGTTGTTTCTGTAGTGTCTCATCTTGTGACATTAAAAAAATTCAATGTGAGCAAGAGATATTTTGGGACCACTTGTTGCATATACCCCTAGTACTGGTTGGTTCTGAGCTGGAACAAACAGTCTCTTGGCTAGTTCAGGATGATTCCTTAGTGGATAGGGCTCTCGTCTCTTGTTCCTTCTTTCACACTCCACTTTCTTCATTAAGGGTTTTTCCCATATGAAGTCATCTTGAATTGATGTAGGACGCATAGCTTCTAATCACGCATCCAAGGGACTGTTAAGTCCTTGACAAAAATGAGCGATTTTCTGGTCAATTGTAAGATGGGGTGCATAAAAACTTAGCGTCACAAACTTTGAGTATTATTGTTCCAAAGTCAAAGAATTTTGGTGCAACTCAAAAAACTCATTCATCTTGATCATCTCATGAGATGGAGGTAAATACCTCTCGTTTACTACCTCTTTAATATGAGGCCACTTTGAGAGTTGGATAGCACTCCACAATCCCTACAATGCTTTTTCCACCAAAGCTTGGCTTTGCCCACGATTATGAACGCACTCATCATAGCTTGATTTGCAGGGGTAGTTCTTGCTTCTGAGAAATAATCATCCATGGCTTCAATCCAAGCCTCCGCTTCAGTCTCAACTTCTACTCCTTCGCCTTTGAAAGATGGCGGTTGCATATTCTTGAGGAGAAGTTTCTTCTCTTGATCCTCGGTATAGGCTTGGTCATGCTGATTCTGACGCTCTTGATTAAGCAAGATATTACTAACTTATAGTAAAGACACACTACTCTAGCTCCCTCAAGTACTCAAACTTAACAAATTTCAAAACATCTTTTGAGACAGACACAAAAAATCTCATACAAATGTCTTCCCAAGAGGAAGTTTCTTATTAGTCCAAAAACTAGAGAAATACGGTGGGTTAGCCGTAGTGTTCAATAAACAATAATCTCTGGGTCTTTTAGAAAGTCCTTATGTATCTTTCCAAATCACCAACACTCGATCAACAGGGATAACTTCAAGTACTTTATCGTATACCCATCAATTATGAAGTACTCGAGTGTCATTCTTAGTGATAAATGTTTCTTGAAGTGTTCATCAGAATATAAACAACTGGATAGTCTTCAACCGCTCCAAGAGATGAATCCTCTTTAGGTTTACCTTGAGCTCATTGATGTAGTTTGCGTCAATCAAGTTCTAGGCTGGAACCATGTCCCACGATGCTACTCCATGCCATATCATCCCGATGGGATTGTGCATCCTATCGATGACCTTCATCACCTTCTCTCTGAACGAGAAGTCTTCTAAGATGCACAATCCCGATGGGATTGTGCATCTTATCGACGACCTCATCACCTTCTCTCTGAACGAGAAGTCTTCTAAGATGCACACCATCTGGAACATAACCATAAACACATAGTAGTGGTCGTACGGCTCAATAATATTTATCTATACACGAACCATTCCACGTTAATAGATTACACAAGGTTATTTATGTCAAATACCTAGACAAGTATAGTCCAAAATGGTCGACTACCATAGAATAACGTTCATGCTACTTGCAAAATTTCAGAATTTTCACAGTGGCTATCCGCCAACTTCAAATTTCAATGGCTACCCGCCAATTCAGACTTTCAGTGGCTACCTGCCAACTTCAACTTTTAATGGCTACCCGCCAATTTAGACTTTCAGTGGCTACCTGCCAGCTTTAAGCTCAATGGCTACTCGCCACTTGAGATTTAAAAGCAAAAAAAATATTGGCAAAATTGCATTCTCAATCAATGTTTATAAAGGTATGACAATCTAACTGTCCTTCCTATATGGACTGAAGTGATGAAAATCTTCAGCATTCTTAATTATAAATTTTGGTGGCTCAACGAAAAAATCTAGAAACCAATAGCTATCAGTTGCTTAGGCAATCCTAACTTGGATGTTGGATCATTAAGTACACTGTGGAAATGATTGAACAAGGCAATTCGTTCCGGATGAATAAACTTGATAACTTCACTGTAGATCCATTGCTTTGTTGTCATCTTCTTCCCTTTGATCACCACCCAAGAGTCTGGTCTCTTGTCGGGAATGAACAAGAACAATCCTACCTGCCCGAGTTCCTCGTACCACCGAATCCTCTGAAGATCGATTTTCAGGTTCAAGATTCGATGTGTCCTGATGTGGAAGTATGATCGTGCCCAACACCATCCTTCTTGCCACTATTGATCCTGGTAAGGATACCGTGGACCCCGTTTCTCCAAAAACATGTGCATCAACATTCTAAAGTAGAACTCTGGTGAGGTATGCGCTATCTCATACAATATCTGAAAGATAAGGAATCTCTCATACTCCTCCTACAATGGCCAATTCTTAAAATTAGACAAGGTGGGGTAAGAATAAATCCCTTTCTTCAAGACAATTTAGCTACTAGTTTAATCAACAGTAGATAAGCAAGCAATGAGAAACCTATCGCTCTGATACCACCTGTGAGTAATCCAAATTTTGTAATCCGGGTGACTCGACCCCTACCTTATCCATCCGGACAAATCGGGGCCACTAGTCACTTACCTACCAGGTAATCTGATGGACGACATCCAACTCCCCTTAGGAAGTAAGGAATAGGAGCCATCGACGCCTTGGTAAGCTCTACCTCACTAAACGGAAGCCTAAAAAGATCCTTTGAATCTCATTGCTCTACTGTCTTGGTAATTTATGACAGGAACGGAGAGTTGACATAACCAAGGTTCAATATTTTTTTCCCCTTGTTACAGAGGCATAGCCATTGTTCTCTTGATTCCTTCTTTTCTAACACCTTTTTCCCCTTATTTCAGAGGCACGGCCACTAGTTGGGACTTTTAGTCTTAAGATCATTCTAACGATTAACTTTAGAAAGCTACCTGACTAGTTGGGTCCACTTAGCCATATAATAGTGTCGTTGGGCCTCTGATCTCCCACTTTCCTTTAGGGATGGCGAACTCTTATCTAATTACTACCACACTGTGTAACATATAAAAAAAGTTTCATTTAGCTTAATTTCCAACATGATATTCGTTAAAACAGCCCTTCAAATATTTAAATACAATTGAAGACAATTTTATGAACAATTCTATTAATTCAATATCCATCCAATTTTAAAAACTTTTGTCTTTTGGCAGGTCCAAAAGTTTTGATGCCTACCCGGCCATTAGTACAGTCAAGGAACCTCAATATTCGTTAAAATAGCCCTTCAAACATTTCAAGACAATTGAAGACAATTTTATTAGAAAAATTCCTATTAATTCAATATCCATCCAATTTCAAAGACTCCCGTCTTTTGGCGGGTCCAAAAGTTCTGATGCCTACCTGGCCATCAATACGGTCAAGGAAACTTGATCCATTGGCTATGGAGAGATCTTCCCTTGCCATCCAAGGGACCTCAATCTCAACTAGACTGATCTTCTCTTGCCATCCAAGGGCCTCAATCTCAACTGGAGAGATCATCTCTTGGTTCAATAGTTGGGGATCTAGAATCCTAACCTCTCTTCAAAGCTACCCACAACTGAAGAGGTTCAACCTAGGGACCCCCATACCTTCATCTAATAGAGCCTGGGTTGTTTAATGCTCAGAGACCTTCTAAGCCTCCCCGTCTCCTACAAAGGTTATGATCATCTCTAGGTGGGCATGTCTTTCGCTAATGATCTCTTAGCCTAGGGATAATCGTCAGCTCATCCACTCGTGACCTACCCAGACATATCTAGAGTGGGATGGAGGTGCTGGAGTAGGGATTCAACCCAACCTCTATTATTAATTTTCAACATTACTTCCTGATCATCTGGACACCTTGGCTTGCAGCCGTCATTGAAATCCCCTGTCTAATTGGACAACAAGGGGGTTTCATCAGTAAAGATTCTCAATTAGATGAACAGAATGTTGTGATTAGGACATAATTAGAGAGTAATTTTTCATGAAATTCATCCATCAATTAATTATTAGATGAGGAAATAATTACAAAATTAATTATATTAGGTTAAAACTGCTAAATTTACACAGTGATAGGTAAAAATCTACATTGCAATATTTTTTTGACCTACTTTCACTTATAGAAAAAATTTGAAAAAATTCATGCACATGAAACCTTATTGTGGTTGAATTTTTGTAATTTTTTCAAGAATGTTTAGAGACCAGAGAGCGGTCTGAAAATTCAAAAGTTCAAAAATCTTTCAATTCTAGCCATTAAAAATTCAAGATCAATTAGCACAAGTGTCCAAAAATTAATCTAACAAGTTTTTCATGATCAGAGATGACCCATAATCATGCTCAACTTTTTTGAGAATTTTTGGACAATGAAATAATATTTTATTATTTTCAAAATTCATCCAAAAGCCAAATCGTATTTAGTGCTGATTAGGGCTTAATTAAACATCATTATTATGTAAATATCACCAAAATTCTCTAATCACATAAGATTTTAGCCAATATTATGCTACACTACATAATTAATTCACTAACTATGATTAGGGCTTAATTAACAAAAATTGTAGAAAATTCAGCGATTAAGAAATCGTTAATTTCACTCAAATTCACTCTTAGAAAGAAAAAGTAAGTACGTTTATGCAAAAGAATATAAAATATTAGTTCGATTCGATCAAAATTGCGTTCTACTTCTCCCTCATACACATAGAATTGTGTAGGGCAAGCGGTAGGGCTTTGGGATGATGAAGATGATGATGAAAAAGCTTACCCGATGCTGAAATATGGTGAAGAAGGTTGATTTGGGTAGACAGTAGCTCCTCCTCTTCTCCGTCTTGAAGCAAAAGAGCTACATGCTCCACTCTTATATAGGCACAGACAGGCTGAAAAAGAAAGACTCAAATTTGCAGCTCTTTTTGCATGGAAAAAAAAATTATATATATATATATATATATTATTTTTCTCCCCTTATTTTATCTCCTCTCCACTACTTTTTCCCCACTTTTCACAAAAAGTCATTTTTTTCTCAACTTTTTAGCCTTGTCCACTCCATTTTCCCACTTTTCAGCCTTTTTCACTTATCCACTCCTTTTTACACTTTCTCCCTTCATTAAATTAATTAATCTTAATTAAATTCACTCTTATGTACGGGAAATTAATAAAATAACCGCACACTGCTTATACGGAACCCAAATGAGATGTTGTAAAAGGCGTTAGAAAGCTACAATTATCAACTAAGACAATAAAACAATTCAAAAATATTTTTTCGAGTCTATTAATTGCTCAAGGATTACAATTTAAGGTTAGGTTAGTAATGGGTACATTATAGAAAGGATGAAGTCCTTTCTATGTTTCAAAAGTTTGTAACACTAGTGGAGAATCAGTGTGGCAAGAAGGTCAAGTGCTTGCAGTCAAACAATGGTGGAGAGTATGTCTCCAGATCATTCCAAGAATTATGTGATTCTAAAGGTATAAAATGAGAATTGACTACTCGATACAAGCCGCCTCCACAAAATGGCGTAGTTGAGAGGATGAACCCTATTCAAGAGAGAGTATGAAGCATGTTGTCTAGCTTGCCAAATGGATTTTGGACAGAAGCAGTGGCTACAACTATCCATCTAATTAATAGATCTCCATAGTATAGGCAATAGATGAGAAGGTGCCTAAAATGATGTGGTCAGAAAAGCTGCCTTTGTACAAACATCTGAGGGTCTTTCGTTGCAAAGCATACTGTCATATTCCCAAGGAGTTTAGGGATAAGCTCCCAAGTCAAAGAAATGCATATTTCTTAGCGATGGTGATTGTGGTGAGATGGGTTACCGGTTATGGGAGCCACAAGGCAAACAGATTATGCATGGCAATGAGGTCTACTTCAATGAAGAGAAGTTGCATAAAAACCTTGTGCCTATTATAGAGATCATACAAGTTACCTTTAAAGAAGATGGACATGTGCATGAGTTAGGTTGTGCACAAAATGGACAACAAGCACCTATTTCTCCAATGCAAGATCAAGCCATAGTTGATGGCGATAGAGTGGAACAACAGGCTATTGAAGCTCAGCCAGCCTTGGGAAGATCTTCCTGGATACCTCGAGTTCCAAATAGATATGTTCCATCTCTAGACTATGTCATGTTGACGGATTTGAGAGAGCCCCGAGGAGGTCACTCTTAGTAACTTATGGTACAATGTGAGTGTAAGGGAGGGGGGTTTTCTTTGGATGAGGTATATAAGCTTATACTTAGGGGTAGGCCCCCATTTTTTTATGTGCCCAAATTATATTTAAGGAAGGGAAAATGTTTTGTTTTGTGGGGGGGTGGGGGGGGGGGGGGGGGTGGTGTGTGTTTAACTAAAGACCTATGATTTTTCTATGAAGCATCTTGAATGGGTGAAGAAATTGATTTCATAATAGTGTATACATATACATACACCTACATTGTATACATTGAATCTAATACTATTGAATCTTTACATACTACACAATGTGAGGAAACATAATAGTGTCCCATATACTAATGTAGTGATATAAAGACAAAAAGGTACATTTAAGAAAGGGGCTATATATTTATTCTTATAGGTAGATTGTATAAGCTTAAATAGGAGGTGATATTAGTCCTTTGAGGTTCTTAAATAGGGGGGTTTTTAGAGGTTGGCACATGCAAGTGACATCCCCATTTACCAAGAGTGACTCCCTAGGCTAAGAGCCCTCCTAAAGAAGCTATGTTGTCAGATAACAAGTGGAAGTGGGAAAAGGCAATGCAATAAAAAATGGAATCTCTACATAAAAATCAAACCTAGACTTTAGTGTCTTTGCGACGGATTTCATTCACGTCTTCATGTTGTGGGGTGAAAGGAAAAACACACACAACGCCTCTATAATCACCCAACACACACTCTCGGAATAACACACACGTAATAGGGACACCAGGATCATGCCCAATTTGGCCTGATTCCACACACACAACACCAATTTACCACAAAAGAGAGACTCACACCCTCATACTCCTTGAATTATGACCCACAATGGAAAAATAGATTCATATACACACCATAAGATCAGCATGAAGAGGGGAGGAAGCCCTTAATTATCTCATCAAATCAATACAAGATGACTCCAATGACAAGGGGAACTCATATACACATAGCGCATGACACCAGAGGAGCTCAAATACTCACATAGAGTGCCCACACATACATAATGAAGCTTTCTGCTAACATTAGCAAAAGGGCTCATTTTTGGACAAAATAGACTGTACCAATGTGTCCAAAATGGCAAAAAACCCCCACCTACAACTTTGGTTTGCCCCAATCCGACTTCGAATGAGGAAAATACAACAAAAATAGGCCAATTTTTTGCACCCACAAAGGTAGTCAACTTCTATTTTTCCTATCCTCCTCACTTCACACATATTCTCTTGTTTTTTTGCAATTTCTTTAGTGTCCACACTTATTCTTTTCACTTGGGTACCCTTGGGCACCCTTCTTGACCATAATTGACCTCCGAGGGGCCCAAACCGCTCAAAACAGTGACTATCGCGTCCTGCGTGCCTCCACGTACACTAGATTTCTACCGTGTCATTGCCGATGATGACCTCTCTACATAATTCATCACTAGAGAACACCCCCGCTATGTCCTTACTTACCCATGTGCCCGGGGGATTCACCATTGAAAACTTACCGCACCACGTAAGTGTAGGGGAGGGGGATTCTTTTACAAGTCACATAAGTGTATAAGTTAGGGGTAGGCCCCCAATAATTTATCTCTCAAGCTTCAAAATAAGGAAGGGGGGTACTATATTTGGGGGGGGGGACTTACCGCGGTTGATTACTTGTAACGATTGTTCATTGATGTGCACTAGAACTCAGATAAATTTAGGGAAAAAATTTTCTTAGGTCACATATCAAATTTTGCATCAAGCCGGTCATAGATAAGGGCTGATTTGGAGCAGGTCAAGGGTTGATTTACACCAGCTTTGGATGAGTTAGAATTGGACGAGTAGCCAAAGTGCACGCTGATTGGGAACATAATTTGAAAGTCAAACTAAGACACATTGAGGGTACATCTAGTTATCAACAGAAATGGTTCCTTAGTGTGTTGCCAGTCACTATGCTACACACTCTTTGACTAGTTTTACTCAGTTAGATCATGTGAGACCTAAATATTATATGTAAGATAGGGGTATGATATTTTTCTTCATTGATTGTCGTATAAGCGTAGAAAGGGGGGTCATATTCCCTAATATGAGTCGTATATAGGGGTTTTATCAAATTTGTTCGCTCGCAGGTGGCGTCCCATTTTGTATATAGAGTGAATCCCCCGGGCCCATGTGCAAGATTCGATCCCATCTGACCACTGGATACCATCTGATGCACCTACATACCTCATGAAGAGGACCCATTGATAGCTTCCTCGAGAATTTTTCCGCACCACCAACTCCTCATTATTGCATAAAATCACACAAATACTCATAATAATAAAAATAAAAAAACTATACACACACTGTCGTGCCTGTACACATGTGGGCCCCACGTATTGTAACATTTAATGGCCTAATAACTTATGTATAGTGGAAATTAGCATGAACATAGTGGGCATTTCATTAGAATAGATTCCTAATGAGAATTACAAGAGTGCTTGGGTGGAGAGAGCAACAAAAAACATAACACCTAGTTAGATAGCATCGACAATACTTTCAAAAGAGAGAGAAATTAAGCTAATGACAACAGTTGAGGACCGGATTTGCATGGAGCCGGTCCCCCCTCCAAAAGGCTTTGTATTATGGTTTCTCCCATCAAGAGAGACATTGTACAATACAATTCTTTGTGCTCCTTCAAGACTAGCTAGTGCAATGAAGATGAAAGCTTCATGCACTAAGCAAAAACACTTAACAAACACAACTTTAATTATCCCCGTTCTCAGACCCAAGACCTCACACACCTTCGAAGATGGTGAGAGCTAGCAGGGTATGAGAGTAGATTGAGAGGAAGAAGGAGTATCTTACGAGAAAGATGTACATCTCCTCACATAATCACTCATAATAGCATAGCTTAGCTTAGTAATTAGCTTGGTAGAGGAGATGAGCATGCATTGAAGCTTGGCTCTTGGTTGGATTTGCATCCACGTGCCAAGAGAGTGTTGATGTAGGCTTCTATCTCACAAGCTTGGAGTAGGTGATGAGCTCTCCATTAAAGCTTGAGAAGAGATAGTCTTCTTTGCTTCACACATAGACTGTGTGTGAGTGTGTGTGTGATAATGCCTTCCAAAAATCAGCCCCCTCTCTCTCTCGGGCGAGCCCCCTTGCTATTTTCTCTTCCTGCAGCCTCATTGGCCCTCCCGAAGTCAAGCCCATCACAATTAAGCAGCATAAGTGATAGCCTTCTGACATGTGTCCCCCTTTCCCCTTTTGTGAGAGCTTTAGGTAATTAAATAATTAAACTAAACTCTCATTGGACCCCTTTGCCTCCTGGCCAATAGGAATCATGCAAGCCATTGGGCTCCTGAATGCTCATTGGACCCCTTGGGAGACTGCCCAATAGTCTTCTAGGAGACTTAATTCTCATTGGTTTCTTTTATTAAATGTTTTTAAATTAATTAAACTAGATTTACTCTAGCTTAATTCTCATTGGTCCACTTCAAGGGTCATCCAATAGAAACTAGGCACACCTTGTGGGCATCTGGCCTAGGGAGCTGACATGTGTCCCTCATTCCCTTTGTGTAAAGGGAGACTGTGTGTGTGTGTGTGTGTGTGTGTGTGTGTGATTTTCTCTCTCATCCCCTACCTTTAGGGCTCGCCCCCTCCCATGTAGGGATATGCAAAGACTTTTTTTACACACACAAAGCATCCAATTTCCCCTAGGTTTGACCTTTGGACACAACCTTTGAATTTTGGAACCTTAGCATTTTGGAAGTCTTAATGGGCTGAACCTTAGGGTCTTTCTAGCCCATTGTTGCACATGGCTCTTTTGCAGATGGCCCCCCCCTTTGGATCCCTATTTTCCCTTCTTTGGATCCCTACTGTGGCCGGTCTGCTAGCTTCACCAATATTCTAACCTTTTCTCCCGTGGCACTTCCCCACATTAAATGATCAGTTTAATATGAGAAAGTCATTTAGGAGAATTAGATATTGATTATTATGACATTACCTCTCTCTTGAAATCATAGTCGTCCTCGACTATGGTGTAGAGAAGATAAAGCATGTTCATGAGTCCTTTTCTTAGCGGTAGAGGATCCCTATGTTACCCTACGACATCATTCCACAATGGATGACTAGTCCATTTGGCGCTTGAGAGCCTGAGGCTGCCGCAAGCATGTATGCACATTAGTCCTATCAGTCTTCCATAGTAGAGTGACAAGCTCTACTTGGTGTTTGGGAGACGTCGTCTCCGCAAACTTGATGTAAGCATGCATACGACTTCATTTTTGTGCACAAATAAAGAAAAAGAGAGTCTTATAAGACAAAAACTTTGTTCATTTTTAACATTTTGTACATTTGCTTACTCTTGGAAAGCATTGTAAGCATTGACAAGGTTTAGGTTATCCTTTAATTGTATGCCTTGCATCCATCTAGCATCTTCAAAAGGATAATTCTTAAACTTAATAAGATATCGTCGGATAGTCTTACCGCCTCGTGGCTTTAATAGGCTCACATGGAAAGCATTGTGTATGAGCCAATGATTGGGAAACTTGAGTTGATAGGCCATTTCGTTGATGGGCCTAAGAATCTGGAAGGGACCATAGTACCTTTTTGCTAGTTTAGCATAGTACTTTTGGTGGCCCGTAGGCTTCTTGCCCGTCGTGTGCCTTAATCGAGCCTTGGGAAACTTTAACAAGACCCAATCGTTTTCTTTAAAGGCTTGGGCTCTTCTGTGCTTGTCAGCAGCAGCCTTTTGCCTTTGCTGTGAGATAGAGATAGCATCCTTAATCTTTTGAAAAGATTCTTGTAGGTCTCGGCTATACTCATCTACAACGAAGATCTTCCCATGTACTTTAAGTAGCAAAGGACTTTTTGATCTTCCCTCAATTACCTCGAAAGGTGATTTTCCCGTGGAAGTATGTACAGTGTTATTGTAAGCATAGTCCACTAAGGGTAAGTACTTCTCCCATTGGGATCTTTGATCTTCTTCCGTTACATAGGCTTTTAGTAGATCAAGAATGGTTAGGTTAGCTACTTCACTTTGGCCATCCGTTTGTGGATGATAGGCCGAAGAGAAGTTTAGCCTTGTCCCTAAATTCTCAAAGAGACCCTTCCAGAAATTACTGGTCATTTTAGGATCTCTATCCGACACTATGGACATTGGCAAGCCATGGTACTTGAAAAATTATGAAATGAAGAGGGTTGCCATTTGATGGGCTTTGATAGTCTTTTTTACAGGTATAAAATGAGCTTGTTTACTGAACCTGTCTACTATCGTCCATATTCCCGTATTCCCATGGATAGACTTAGGCAATCCAAAGATAAAGTCCATGGATATGCTCTCCCATGGTGCATTAGGGATTGGCAAGGGTTGAAGCAATCCAAGTTGCTTCCCTCTATCAAATTTTGTCTTTTGGCATACCACACATTTAGAAACATACTCTTGTATGTTCACTTTCATGGTAGGCCAATAGAAATATGTTTCAATTCCCTTTAAGGTAGACTGAATCCCTCTATGCCCTGCATAAGGTGGAGCATGAGATTCATACATTACTTTCTCACGTAGTGAGTTAGTAACACATAGTCTATTGCCATAGAGAAGATAACCATCTTGCAAGGTAAATGGTTCTTCTTTCTACCCTAATGCAAGGGTTGAAATCACATCTCTAAAATCGGGATCAATAGCATACTCATCTATCATTGAAGATAGATCATTGTGAGTTGCTATGCAAACCGCATTCACTCTCGGCCGTCTTGAGAGTGCATCAACTACTTGATTATGCTTGCCACCAATGTGAGCAATATGAAAATGAAATTGCGAAAGGAAATTTTCCCACCTCATTTGTTTGTCAGAGAGCTTGGTCCGCGTCATGAAGTACTTAAGACTTTGGTGATCCGTTCGCAGAATGAAAGGAGTCCCCAATAAATAGTGTTTCCATGAGTCTAAGGCATGTAGAACTGCAAGGAGTTCCTTTTCATATATGCCTAGAGCTTGCTCAACAGGGTCGAGCCTTCGACTCTCATAGAATATGGCGTGCCCTTCTTGGAGCAAAACAGCTCCAAGGCAATCACCACAAGCATCACATTGGACCTCAAATGGTTTTGAGAGATCCGGTAGTGTAAGCACATGTTGAGAGATAAGCTTTTCTTTAAGATTTTCGAAATCATTGTTCTCCTTAGCAGACCATGTATACCTAACGCTTTTCTTTGTTAGGTCATGTAATGGTCCCGCAATTACTGAGAACTTTTCTATGAAGCGTCTATAATATGCACACATACCTATAAAGCTTCTTAGTTCATGAAGATTCCTTGGTTTAGGCCATCCTTTTATTACCTCTAACTTTGATGGATCCATTTGGATGCCATCTTGAGAGATAATATGACCTAAATACTGAATCTCTTGCAAGAAAAATTCACTTTTCTTTTGATTAGCATAAAGTTTATTCTCTCTCAAAACTTGAAATATTACCTGGAGGTGTTTGTTGTGTTCCTCCAATGAATTAGAACAGATGATAATATCATCAAAGAACACTCCAGTGAAGGTTAGATGAGGCCTGAACAGCTTCTCCATCAAGCGGTTGAATGTGGCTGGTGCATTGGTCAAGCCAAAAGGCATGACAATGTATTCGTAAAGACCAAATGTGGTGCGAAATGCGGTCTTTACAATGTCTTGATCAACTATCCTTATTTGATGATAGCCACTTTTTAGGTCAATCCTACTGAAGTAGGTCAATCCTACTGAAGTAGGTCGATCCTTGTAGCTTATCAAATAGGTCTTCTACCCGTGGAACGGGAAACCTATTTTTGATAGTGATCCTATTTAGTGCTCTATAGTCGACACACATACGATACGTGCCGTCTTTCTTCTGCACTAATAGCACAGGTGAGCAAAATGGAGATGAGCTTGGCCTAACCATACCCTTTTCAACTAACTCATACACTTGCCGCATAATCTCCTCTTGTTGAGCTTGAGAAACTCTATAAGGAGGTTTGTTAGGCGGTGAACTTCCTGGAAGAAGTTCAATTGCATGGTCATCATTACCTCATTTAGGAGGTAGCTCACAAGGGATGTCGTCAATAAAAAAATCTTGAAACCCCTTGAGAAAATTGGATAACTCTAATTCCTGTTGGTTGCTTTTATTTTCTTTTGCTAAAGCATTAGGTTCATTTTGAGAATCTTTAACAAAAATCATGTACACGGAAATAGAGATCTTTATTGACTTGTTGAAAGCTGGTGTATGTACAATGGGGATAGTGTTACCCATTTCCTTAGCATCTATATACATGTCTTTTTCCCTGAACTTAAAGGAGATTCTCCTTTCAGGAAATTTAATATCGGCAGCCAGGCGGTCAAACCATGGTGCCCCTAGGATTACATCCTCATGCTTGAGAGGAGAGATAAAGAAGTCCTCTTTGTCCACATAGCCTTGGACATGAAGCCTCAATTTCCCAATTAAGGGAGTGACTGAATGTTGAGCCAGCAGAGGATCACACCCACATTTTTGCTCACACTCATCATTTTGTAACCATTGATTGTAATAAATGTCTTTCCGACATTAATTTTGATTTGAGCCATTCATTAAGTAACGGGACTCAATTGAGTTTCCAGCTTGTAATCCCGAAGTAATTTCACTTGCTGATGTAATTAGTTAGAGATGTTCTCACCTCCAAGGCTGATGTATATAAGCCAAAGTTTTTGTAACCTAAGGGGATCATTAATCAAAGTGAGTTTTTTGGAGCGCCGTGACTGTGTCTGAGAGAGAGAGAGAGAGAGAGAGAGAGAGAGAGTGAGAGTCTTATCTACTTGCTACGCGAGCTACGGAGCCGCCATTGGAGAAGCGACACCGCCATTGTGTTAGCAACGGCGAGAGCTACGCACAGATACCAAGAGTGCGCGCTATCGGCTTCGATGTGTGGTAAGTTCCTACGAGCTTCGGTGTGAGTTTTCTTCCAACTCGTGTGTCGGAATGGAGCGTGCAGCATATCTATAGAACCACAACGAGTAGAGCTACACATTAGTACCATTGGGGTCAAGTTTCGATCACCTGTATTTTTCGGCCTGTCTTCATACGCGTTTACCGCACGGAGTGGTTATAGGTTGATTTTTTAGTTCAAGTCTTTAGGGTGTTGTTCTTACCTAGTGTATAGACTTCCCCTTGAGTTTGAGATCGATTCAATGATTCTTGATCCTGTTTCGTATAGCATTTGTTCGTAGTACGAATTTCAGTCACTTGCGTATTTTAGAACTTAGATTTGATTTCCTTAGTAGTGATTGTCATTAGAAGGTCGAGTAGGTGATTTGACACCCACCTAGTTGTTTCCATGCGCCTGCGGGTCAAGCTCCATCCTCGTCTGACAAATTCTGTTGTTGGTTGAGTTCTCGCTATTTAGCTTCCGCTAGCGGCGTAACCGCCCTTAACATTTGGGCCGTTGCCGGGGACGACGAGAGCCCTAAGTAGGTGACCTTAGACTAATCCTACGAGGTGAGTCGTATAAACTACTTTGTATACTTTAGTTAGAAAAGATCTAGGAGTGGTGGACTCCGAAGATCTCGAGAGATACTAGGAAGTGGGGTATTCCTGGGTCTTCCGTGTTGACAGTATTTTTAGTTTAGCTTAGATTTGTTTGTTGTTTTGTTGGTGTTGAGTAGTTGTTGATAGAAGAAGAATTTGCTAGTCCGTGAGTGACAGTGGATCTCTTTAAAATCACAATTACCAAACCCATTTTATGATTAGGAATAGCTTAGGTAGGACTTCATTTGATCCTGATCTAGAGCTAGTAATCATTGGAGTATTTGCTTGATATGGTTGATTGCATGTTAGATCACTAAACCGTCGAGTTAGTAGTGAAACTTGCAATAAACAAAAGTCAGAGAAATTTTCTGTGTGTATCTGGGAGTTGCTGAGCACTTGAGAAAGCTTTAGGAAGGATTCTGTGCCAAAAAACTGGAAATCTGCAACTTTAGACATCATACGCGTATGATGTCTAAATGACCAAACAGAGACCAAAACAGAAATTTTGACTTTACCAGAGTGTTCAAAAGGGGGGTTATAACCCTTTCAACTTAAAACAAGAGCAAACACTCAAAGAAACCCAAAAAGAGACAAGTCGGAGTCCAAGAAACGCAAAGAATAGGAAATTTTGGATTCAGATCTTGTTTTTACATTCAAACCTGACAAAAACACTTGAAACTCAATTATAAACATTGGAGAAGGCTTAAAACCAAGAATAGTCAAAATCTGGGACAAAAGACATCATACGCGTATAATGTCTTTTAGCACATCCACTGCTTATTTTTTATATATGACCTGACAAGATTGTTACAAACACTGTAGAAAGCATAAATATCAAGTCTTGACCCAAATTGATGAAAAAGACATCATACGCGTATGATGTCTTTGACCTAATTTTGATACTTTGCCAACACAGATCCATTGTAATAGCTGTCTAGAGGTTATATTTCAAGTTTCATCCCATTTGGATCACAATTGACCTAAAATAAGTCAAAAGCGGAAAATTGCCAAGAAAAGCCTAAATTAGCCATAACTTGCTCAAACAGAGTTCAAACTGAATTTTGTGAGTGGACAGAGCATAAGGGGGCTACTGAGAGTGAGCATAACCAAAATAGTCTAAATCTGTGAAAAAAGACATCATACGCGCATAATGTCTTTTTCAACATAACTGCAACAAAATTCTCACTTGATGAAACAGAAGTTGTCAAACTGACAAGATTAAACAATTGACCAAATATCAATCAGTTTGGATCAATTCTGACCACAAAAACTTGGGAAAACAAATTGCCGAGACGGAAAAGTTAAAGTCCTTTAGGGGAATTGATGAATTTGAGATCGGGCAGGAATCTCCAAAATAACCAACCAAAACAAGGGGAACAAGCAAGTGTCATATCAACCGAAGGAAGTGTAAACCAAAGTTGGGTGCAACCATTAGAGCCGATCTTTGAAGGAAGTGTTCTGATACTTCTTCGGAGAGATCTTACGAGATTTTCACCGAACACTTGGAACACTTGAACCTGAACAACAGAGAAAATATGGCAGCAGGATCATCAAACCCTTCCGCCACAATGAAGCTATTGTTCATAAAATATCAGTACGACAATGAGCAAGGTGCCAAGATCTACAAAGATGGAATGGACCGCTATTGTGTAAAGATAGAAGATAGACCTAGTGAGTTCAAGGACTTAGTGCCTGTGAGCTATAGCGGAGATAGATATCTAGATGACGAGGGTACCATGTACTTGGTAGTCCTAAACCCTAACATTGTGGACAAGTGGGGATTGATGGGCACCAAAGCCAAAGTAGATGAAGAACTTGAGGAGAAAGCACCAATAATGAACTTCCCTGATGCGAGGTTAAGAAGAGAGAATGAAACTACAAGGATCAACACTGATAACATCTATGTGGGGCTATACAAATATAATAATGGGGAGCAAGATCTCTATTATAGATGTGAAGAACCCTACACCGGAGAGTTGACAGACCAAAAAAGACTTTATGTCTTTACCTACACAGAGGGATCGGAAGTGAAAATTGCCGCTTACGACAAGTATGGGAGGCAATACTCAACAATGGGCAAGAAAGAATTAGAAGGATATACATACTTTGGGGGACCACTACATCAGTATTATGTTACTTCTAGCTCACAAAGACCAGCACCAACAAATGGAGTGCAAAACCCAATGACGACAGGAGGACAAAGAACTCAGGCTGCTGACTCTTTCAGTCAACCTCAGTACTCGAAGCCGGACCAATGGGATCATTACATTCCAGAGAGTCAATGGATACGAATCGAGGTAGTGCAGTTCCAATCCCCACATATACCACTCCAGGTCCAAGGTTCGAAGCGGAACCATCACATTTACCTCCTAGTAGTAGATTCAGGGCAGGGGAACCGACAAGGGTAACCCATGAAGTCCATGATGCTAGAGAAAGCTTTAGCCGGGACACAGGAGCAATGAGATTGGTAGCAGACCATAGACGTATGAGACCATCTCAAGTAGCCAAGTGTATGCCAAAGAAGTATGGTGGTTCAGGAGATCCGTATGCACATGTGTCACTCTTTAAGCAAGTCTTAAGAGCTGAGCAGATAACAGATTTCCATACACAATACGAGGGATTTGGTCTTACTCTAGAAGGTACGGCATTGACATGGTTTCAACCACTGAACATAGGGGGATTCCATGACATTGACCATTTGCTAAGAGAGTTTGCTGAGGAATTCTCAAAACGAGGGATTAAGCACAATACGGTCTCACAAATATATGCTTTTAAACAGAGAGAACACGAAAAAGTGAAGGAAGCTTCACTTCGCTTCAAACAATACATTGAGAGATGTCCAGTACGTGAACGACCACAAGATGACAGACTATCTGTTCTCTTTATTGAGGGACTGAGAAACGACACTCTCAAGAAGGACTTGCACTTGAAAGCTTGTACAAGTTTCGAGCAAGTAACGAGAGAGCATTGTACTTAGTGGATAACTGTACGGTTTATGGAGAGGTGTCAGCGGATACAGATTTTGCATCCAGTAGCTCTTCCTCCGTAGCGAGCGAGACTACCACTAAAAAGAATGTTCAAACAACAACCATGCCAAATGTAGAGCAAATGATAGAAGATGCTCTAAAAAGGATGGCACCATACCAAAAACCATTGCCAAAACCACTGAAATGGTGTGCTATTGAACAAAAATGGACAAACCATCCAACAGAGGAGTGCTATTACAACAAAGGGTATGTAAGGGAGCGTCAGTATGCACCTCCTGCTCAATTAGCACCACCTCAGGTACATCCAGTACCTCGATACCCAACGGGAAATGTACCGGACCTATGGGGATAGAAAGACCGCAACCGGTATTGGGACAACAACCACCTTTACCAGGAGCAAGACCAGTGGGCATTAGATATGCACCAACCTTAGAGAATCAGGAAGAACAAGCCTTAGTGCCTGTTCAAGCCTATTATGAAGAATCTGGTGCACACATGTCTCCAACTGTGTATTACCCACCAGAAGAACCCAAACAACCAGAACCATGGGGCATGATTGGGAATGTTGGAATACCAACAGTTACAAGTGCTTCTGATGAAGAGAGATACAATTTGGACGCAAGAACATTGATGTTCATAGCTCATGGAGGGTTAACAGGACAAAGACCATCCTATCCACAAAGGACGAATCAAATGGGACCAAGACCAGCACTAGGACCCTGTTACAAGTGTGGAGGTGACCATCTGATGAATGTTTGTCCACATACGGAAATCATTAGAATTAACGCTTATTGCACTGAGTGTGGGGTTACTCACTTCATTGAGGATTGTTCAAAGAATCCAAACAAAGTGCAAAAGACGACATTGAATATGCTAGAAACTATTCCTACCAGCAGTGGGTCTGAAAATGAAACTCTGATACCAACGCAAGTTGTTACTAGAGCTCAAGCTAAGAAAACCACTAGAGAACCTGAGAATGGAAAGTTAGCGACTGAAGTGGTTAGTCAAGGACCGCGGAGTCAGAAAAACACATGGAAAGCTAGAAAAGCACGCATGAAGTTGAGAAAAGAACGTGAAGACGCTATTCTAGCTGAGGAACTAAAGCAAACTAAAGATAGATTAGAAAAACTTGAGAGTCAAAACGGGAAACGAGAGATGAGCCCGGAAAGAACGAAACAAAAGAGTATCAAAGAAACAACGAGCTTAAGCTCAGGGGGATCAGTGCTAGTCGACAAAGTACACGAACCATTGGACGCACTGATGAGAGCTTACGAAGCTAGGTTAAAGAACAACCAAACACAAGAACAGAGGTGGATGACATACCCAAACGCGGAATTGGAAAAGCAGAGACTTGAAATGTGCCAGAGAATGATCGAGACTGCACAAGCCTTATTAGAACCACCAAGAGAAACAATGAATTGTGGAACGGAAAACCCAATTCAGCAAGAGACTATCATTTCACGGGTAGCTGAAAAGACTCCCAGTGCACAAAAGCCTGAAAATACACACAAGGATGACCGCATAGTATTGAACACAACCGATCAGGAGATAGAGAGTTTTCATCCAGTCATACAGAGGTCTTACGGAAGAGATGAGGATTACAATGAATTTTGGAAACAAGTGAGAGAGGCAAACTTTGCAAACGAGCTAAGTTGCCAAGCTAATCAGACAAATTGGGAAAAGGACATCAGGAATCCTCCCATAGTGGAATTTGAGGCAGGATCTCAAGTGGACTTGGATCTGCAATCTTACTGGGGAGATGGGGGCTCTGTTAGAACAATGGAGAGCAAACCTCATTCACTGAATACCTTACCTTCATACTTAGGAGAGTATGAAGCAAAATCCGAGATTAGAGCACTTCCCTCACGAAGAATCTCATCAGAAAAAGTCATGGACTCGCAAGGATTGATAGAGATCTTGTCAACACCAGTGACATGCACTATCACTCTAGCTGAGCTTTTGAGGCTAAGACCACATATGTGGACCACTGTAGGAAAATGCTTGGAGAAATTTGGGATAAAAGACCCAACATCGAGACTGCAAGAGGGTATACAAGAGCTGAGCAAACCACAAAAGAACGCTAAGCCTGTACCCTTAAACAAGGTCGGAGAGTATTGCGAAGGTGAAGAGGGGAATACAACCTTACCAGTTGAATTCCAAGGAGTGAACACGATGGCAATACTAGACAGCGGAGCTGGGGTAGCCATTGCTACAAAAGAAATCTGGAAAAAATGGGGGAAACCAGCAATAAGGAAGACTAGGTTGAAACTCCAATTAGCAGATGGACACATGGAGAAACCTATGGGGTTATTAGAGAAAGTCGTAGTGACTTCTTGCGGCATTGAATACGAACATACTTTTGCTATTGTCGATTTTGGCAAGGAGAATAACTATGATATCATACTGGGAAGACCATTCATGAGACAGTTGAAAATGGTCCAGGATTGGGGCTACGATCACATATACCTGAGAAATATGGAAACCACTACACGTGTGAACCTGAAAGACCATAGCTACAAAGATGTGAACCGAACACCGGTAGAGGAGTTTGATTCAGCTACTTTGGCGGGATCCGAATTTCCAGCTTGGTTAGGTAAGCCCAAGGAGTTATGGATGTGTGGAGCCTCGAAATGTGGAAGTCTGAAACGAGAAGAATATGTTTTAGAAAGGGCTATCGAAGACGAAACTTATATAGGAGAACCCTTTCCAGAGGACACGCTTGAACCATTAGAATGGACACACATTCTAGCAACCCTAGATGTTTGTGCAATTCCGGATGGTCCCACAACGAAATTTTGCGACAAGGACGGGTACGACGTGGTTCCGTACTTCATGTTGAGAACTGTACTCGAAAAAGAAACTGAAAAGAACGATACACTGGAAAAGGAAGATGAAGAAGAGGTGTTTCACGACATTCCCGATCATCCAGAGTGGGGAAATGAAGCAGACAACGAGTCAACGGACAATTCAAGCGGAAACGAAGAAACTATAACGGATGTCCGATTTTATGATTTTCCGAACCAAACTAAACAACGCCAGAAACGCTATAGAGCAAAGAGAAAAACAAAGGGGGTTAGAACCAATCCGATGCCTAGAATAAGAGGAAAAAATCAATTCCTAATGCTAGTAAAGGCGGAAGATTGTGTTAAGGACAAGATTTCTGGAAGAATGAGAGGCAATGATCAAAAGAGCTTACGAAAAGACAAAAGAAGCTCAAGAAATCAAGTTCAAAGGAATGAACGAAAACTGAAACAGAAAAATCAGAAAAGAACAAGCGCAACAGAGAACACACGGAGTCCAAGTTAGAACGTAGAAACAAGTACAGAGAGCTCAAGAAAACTCTGAAAGAAGTTTGGACGACAGAAATTGAGAGTGGAGAGGACGAAAACGCCAAAATCAAGGAAAACATGGATGTTCCCTCTCACTATAGGAAATTCACAATAGAGGATAGGAAGGTGGTATTAACCCAACCTATTCGAGAGAGAAGGAGAACGAATCTTATGACGGACCGGAGGATGCAAAAAAAGTTGATTTAGCAGCTCCAGGTGAGACACCTAGACCGGTGTACATAGCCACAGATTTGTCTCCAGGCGAGGAAGAGAGACTTTTGAGTCTTCTCAGAGAGTACAGGGATGTGTTTGCATGGTCTTATAAGGACTTAAAGGGAGTTGACCCATCGATATGCCAACACACAATCCCACTAAAACAAGACGCAAAGCCTAGCAGACAGAGACCATACACATATAATGATACGTTTGCTAAGCGAATCAAAGAAGAGATAGATAAGCTAATGGAAGCTGAATTCATATACGAGATTGAACACACCGATTGGGTATCTCCGATTGTGGTGGTACCCAAGAAGAACGGAAAACTCCGAGTGTGTGTCAACTTAAAGAAAGTGAATGCTGCAACAATCAGGGACAATTATCCCCTGCCGATAACTGATCATGTTCTAGAGCGTGTATCAGGGAAAACAGCATACTCCTTTCTTGATGGTTTTTCAGGATATAACCAGCTAGCCATAGCACTGGAAGATCAACATAAAACAGCTTTTGCAACGGAGTGGGGAATTTATGCTTATCGGGTTATGCCTTTTGGTCTAACCAATGCTCCCGCAACCTTCCAGAGGCTGATGACGCATGCTTTCAAAGAATACTTAAGGTTGTTTCTAGAAATATACATGGATGACTTATGTGTACATTCTCTTCTGAGAGATGAGCATCTAGAACACCTAAGAAAAGTATTTGAGAAATGTAGGACATATCGCATTTGTCTCAATCCTGAGAAATGTGTGTTTATGGTCCGACAGGGCAGAATTCTGGGACATATTGTCTCACAAAACGGAATATCCACGGATTTAGAGAAGATAAAAGTTATAGTGGATATGCCTAGACCAACCAATGCGAAACAAGTACAGAGCTTTATGGGACATTGCGGATATTATAGACGATTCATTTACATGTACGCTATAATAGGCCAACCACTTTACAGGCTAATAGTGAACTTTGAATGGACAGAGGAGTGTGAGGAATCATTCAAGAAATTGAAAGAGGCACTCATTACTGCTCCAGTCTTGAAATCACCAGATTGGGAGAAGATATTCCATGTGCATATAGATGCTTCGGCATATGCAATAGGATGCATTCTGGCTCAGCCAGAAGAAGGAAACATGGATTTTCCTATCTGTTACGCCAGTCGACAGCTCAACAATGCAGAGAAGAATTACACCACAACAGAGCGAGAGGGATTAGGAATGATATATGCTGTGAAGAAATTTCGGCATTATCTTCTAGCCAACAAGTTTGTGTTTTTTACGGATCACCAAGCCTTGCTCTACCTAGTGAATAAACCATGCAATACCGGGAGAATAGTGAGATGGTTCATTATCTTACTGGAATTCGACTTCACGGTAGTAGTAAAGAAAGGAAAAACACATCTTAGAGCTGATCATCTTTCGCGATTGACGAATGGAGAAGACCCTATAGGAGTAGATGACGACATGCCAGACGCGTACTTGTTCAACATAGAAATGATACCGAAGTGGTCTCAAAATGTCGTTAGCCTATTAACCTATGGAGGAGAGTTTGATAGAAGAGAATACAACCAGAAACATATTGCTATTCAGCAATCCAAGAATCTTCAATTGGTTGCAGGAAGGTTGTATCAATTGGGAAATGATCATGTTTTACGACTATGCATCAATCCTGAGGAATATAATATATATCTGCGCGAAGCACATGTTCAGGAATGTGCATTTCATTGTTCAAGAAGGAACACATATAGGAATTTGTTACAATTGGGAGTCTATTGGCCAGGAATGAAAGAAAGCGTACATGAATATGTCACTGTATGTATTGTATGTTCATCAAAACCGCCAGCAGAGTATTCGACATTATATCAGATAATGATCGCTCCGGAATGGAGTCAGTATATTGTTGAATATCTCACAAATAGAACTTTCCCAGAAGGAACGTCAAAAGCTCGTCAGAAATCTGTAGAGACAGAAGCTAGAGATTACGCTTTAATAGGAGATCAACTCTATAAGAGAGGTAAAGACAACCAGCTTAGGATTTGCGCATCAGAGTCTGAGTATGTGATAATCCTGGAGCAAGCTCATGGAGGAGTAGGTGGAGGCCATTTCTCAGGTGATAAGACAACAAAACTTGTCTTAGCCGCAGGAATATGGTGGCCAACATTACATATGGACGCTGAGGAATACGTTAAACGGTGTGATGACTGTCAGCGGACCAAAGTACCACTTAAAAGAGATGATATGCCGCTTAGACCAATGATGGGGGCAAGAGCTTTTGCAAAATGGGGGATTGATTATGTCGGACCCATTTCACCTCCTGCATATAAGACTCATGCACAATACATCGTTGTGGCTACAGACTATCTAACAAAGTGGGTCGAAGCAAAGGCAACTCAAAAAGCAGATGCCAGGACCACGGCACAATTTCTATATGAATACGTCTTTGTACGATATGGATTGCCAATAGAAATTGTGAGTGATCGAGGCACACATTTTATAAATGAAGTGATAGAGATCCTTCTAGATGAATTCATGGTAATCCATAGGAAATCAGCCCCGTATCATCCACAAGCAAACGGACAAGCTGAAGCAACAAACAAAACCATATGCACGGTCCTTACGAAGATTGTATCTGAGTCGAGAACTGACTGGGACCAGAAGTTGCATTCAACATTATGGGCATATAGGGTAGCATATAAAACATCAATAGGAACGACCCCATATAACATGGTTTTTGGGCTAAATGCTATCTTACCAATAGAATTCTTGATTTCAACCTTAAGGGTGGCTAAGGATCTAGAGTGGACAGGGCACGAGCTTTCTGATAGAATAGATGACCTGGAAAAGCTAGACGAGCTTCGCCTAAAAGCAGTAGCTTCTATCTACGCTCAAAAAAGGCGACAAAAGGAATTTTTTGATAAGCATGTGCGGACTAAAGAGTTTAAGGTTGGGGACTATGTCCTAGTTTACACTCTGAAACAGCATGCTAAGAAGCTTAAAAAGCGAGGGATGGGACCTCTGGTGATTAAAGATCTATCACCAAGTGGAGCCGTCAAGCTTGCTACATTAGACGGAGAAGAAATGCCCAATTGGATTAGTGGATGCAGAGTGAAAAAGTATCTTTTGCCGCTAACCCAAGACATGCTTCTCAAAATACATCAAGAAAAGCTGCGTGTCCAGAAAAAGAAAAAGATTGTGGAGGAAGCGCAAGCCGAGGCGAAGGAAAGAATGGAGAAAAGACTACTACGTCAGAAACAGCGCAATGAAGGAGCAATACGAATAAACGCAGTCAGTATAACAGAAATGGATAATGACAAAGAAGAACCCATCATTGAATGCAAAGTAGGAACCAACCAAATCAAAGCCAGAGCACTATTGGATTCAGGAGCTCAAACTAACCTACTTTCACTCAGTTTGTATAGACAATTGACAAATGACACTAAATTACAAACTGCCAAGCAAGAGTTAAAGAGTTACTCTGAGAATTCAATCAAAACTGTCGGATGCACAGTTTTACATATACAGATTAACCAGTATGTGTATCCTCATATGTTTTACGTGGTTGAAGACCAAGCTACACAACATCCATTATTGCTAGGACAACCATGGCAGAAGCAATACAATGCAATGATTGACTGGAGTTCTAAATCAGTGCTTATCAAATACGAAGGTGAAAGTCAATCAGTTAAGTTCACCAAAGGAGCAGAGACAACTCCAAAGGAAGAATCCAAGAACAAAGGTAAACAACAACCAGAGAAAAAGAAGAAGCAATGGCAACCAAAAATTTCTATACAACTGGATTGCTCTTCGACGAGGAACTCTCAACATTGGATAAGGAAGACAAGCAATAATATAACAGCTCAACCTTGGGAAAAAACGGAGTCAAAGTTGGTATGGAGACCAAAAAAGGTTGTGCAAGAGAACACAAAGGTGGAAAACAGAGTCTTCAATACCAGACAACAGAGTGGTCCCAGACAATCAAGGACAGTGAAACAGATCTGGATTCCAAAGAAGTTCATGACGGCACAAAGCTATAGCAAGAAAATTTGGATCCCAAGGATTTGTAAACAGGAACTCCCTTCAGTACAATCCAACGAAACTCCTAGGTATTTCAAGGCGAGGAAATCAACACAAAGAACAAAGCAGGTTTGGGTCGCAAAGAGTTTGTGGCAAGCACAAGCGAAGCGGAAGCAGATTTGGATTGTGAAAAAGAACAACAAGGTAAAGAAGAATCCATCTACTGATTCTACTACCGAAGTGCCAAAACCAACCCAAAACCCGACCACCAATCCTTCAATCAAACAAAGAGCAGCTTTATTGGAAAGACTGTTGTATCATCGCTCTACAATTGCATTGGGAACTTATGACCAAAACAACTACAATGCTTCGCCCACAGACACTTCATAGTCGTCCGGGAGGACTCAGACTAGGAGGGGGGGAGGTATACAGGTATACAGGAGCTACAAAGCAGCTACAAGCGACAAAAACAAAGAAAAACAAAAATTATATTACAAGGGCAGTGTCTTACATGATTTTGCAATTTTTATGTTTGATTGCGGATATTGATAATATTTATGCCCTTATATACCTTGTTTTGCAACAAGAAGAGATCAAATGATGAATTTGGGTCTCTAGACGTGTAAATATCACTAAATAAGAGTGTTTTTGGAGCTAAAAAGTGGTAATCCAAGTCCAGAAATCACAAATAAGTGTATATTCATATACACAGGGTTACCAGCTATTTATTGTGTATGGTTGGAATTTTTTGGCTTCAATTTGTTTTCTTTCCTTTATTTTTTATGATTTTCTTAATAAAAGTAAAAGAAAAATAAAAAAGCAGGTGAAACGAGATCAGAAAAAAGAAAAGAATAGATGGTGATGATCCTAATGACAAGGGCAACCCATGGTAAAAATTGAGTACAATTCGGGAAAAGTTGCGGAAAGCCCGAAATGACAGAATTTTGGCAAAGTGGACAGATTTCTCAGAAACAGGTCAAACGGAGTCCAAATTGAGAAATTTCAAATCCTAAAGTGCATTTCACGACGAGATAGGAGCACATGTCAAATTTGGTAACAAGTGATCCGGGAAGTCCGAAGTTAAGTATTTTTCACATCACTTTCAAGCTCATTTCCACTATTACCTTCTTGGAGAGAGCAAAGAGCACACAGGAGCATCCAACCTTCTACGACCTTCTACGACTTCTACGAGAGCTCAGAGGACACCAGACATGAGAGGTAGACTCGTTGCCATAAGCTTTTGATGCTTATCATTAACTTTTGTCGCGAAAACTGACCAAAACCAAGAAACAAGAGCAGACGGGGAATGCGGTAGAATGCTAGGTAGTGGCACAACCGCCTAACCAAACCTTGCAAGAACTTATAGGTGGGTTACCCTAGTATAGAAGATGGGTTTCTAACACTCAAAGCTCGAGAAAGAACGACTGGAAAAACCCTAGGTCAACAGAGCCTGCAAGAGGCAAACAGAAAAAGTTGTCGAAACGACACAAAACTTCTCAGGAAGCTTAACAACATCGAGGGCAATGCAACCATGGAGTATCTCCGGTTTGGACCACCAAAAGTGGTCAAAACAACCGATTCGATGACGGACACACAAAGCGTCATTTTGGCATAACGGCTGAAATTGACGACCGAATGAAATGAAACTTCACAAGCAGCTTCAAATATACATGGATGACTTATGTTTGCAAGCAAAACCCAAAAGAAAGCTGATTCACTTACCGATGGTGAAAAAGACGCTTTCGGGCAACCAAAAGGAGAAAGATGGAGAACGGGGAGCCAAAGTCAAGTTCAACCAAATAGATGGCTTCACAACATATCCAATGAGCTGGAAATGCAACTCTCGAGAAGAAAAGTTGAAGAAATTCAACTCCAAGGCAAAAAGACGACTTCGGAGACTGAAATGCCTATAAGGGGGCTTTTTAGCTAAACTGATGACTTTTTAAGTTGAAAACTAGTTAGCAGGGCTTAGGGCACTAGCACAAAGCATTCTTTGCACAAAAAGACCAACATTTCAAGAAAAGACATCATACGCGTATGATGTCTCACAGCATGAATTTCACATCCATTTCAACATTTGAGTGCATAGCCTCATTCCACATGTTAATCACATCCTATGAACCAAGTATCATGAGAATTGGAGTTAGAAAACCCAAGGAAAACCAAAAAGACGCAAAGTAGGCCATAAAATTGATTTTGGTCCTAATTTTGTCAAAATAACTCCAAACTCATTGAAACTTTGTAGGATTGTTGATTAATACATCTACAAGCTATCTGGAACCAAAAAGCACCATTTTGACACAAAAGACATCATACGCGTATGATGTCTATTTGCACTTACAGAGCCAAAACTGCTCATTTGTCATCATACATCCATTATATATATCTCATACATGCTACATATGAAATTTGGAACCATTTGGTCAAGAGGATCACCCCATTAGCCCAATTGAGAGAAAATCCTTCACCTAAAGCCTATTTTTGGCCCAAATCCAACATACTCAAGTCCAAACCAAGATTTGAGTAGAAACAGTCCTTCACTAGTACATGGGGAGTCCACAGAACCAATCCCATGCAAAATTGATGAAAAAGACATCATACGCGTATGATGTCTCCAGAGCCATTTTTAGCCCAAAATCTATCCAAACTTCATAAATCCACTGAATAAGCCTATCTAAAGCCAAATCCAAGCTTATAGAGAAATTTGGTCCAAAAATACACTAAAAGACATCATACGCGTATGATGTCTCACTATGTGATTTTGGCACCTCAGGGCTTGAACCACCAAACAGAAGTGATCTACATGCCATTTGAAAGTGAACCACCAAGTTTTATCCAATTTGGATCATAAAATCCAAATCCCTTTCAAAATTTTGCCAAGAGCCGGAACTGGACTAAATTGGCCAAAACTTGACCAAATGGGATCCAAACTCAAATCCAAGCATATGATACTCATGTATACACTATCAGCTACAAGCACAACCAATATGAAGTCATTTTGACACAAAAGACATCATACGCGTATGATGTCTCCAGCATGATTTTGAGCCCATTTTGCATATTTTTTCACCTACCTTGCATCCTTAGGCCCTGAATAGGTCATGTTTCAATTTTCAAGTCATTTGAATAGTTAAAAGCTTCACTTCGGCTTTCAGTACTAAAAAGACGCTAACTTCTGAAATTGGAGTTACAGGATCCATGGATTCCGCCAAGTCATCGGCAACGAAGAGAAAAAGACCGCCAATCAAAGATGCTCTTGCAGAAGCAGAACCCTTTGACATTCCAACAGAAACCCTCAAGCCAACCAAAACTTGGGTGGAGGAAGCAGTATTGGAGAAAGAGGGAATAAAGATCTACCAGGGGACTTTCAGAGATCCTCAAGGGCAAGCGGTGGATGTACTGATGATCCCACAGGAATTGGTAGATTATAGCAGGTCAAAAGACATCAGCAGGTACCTGGAAAGGGCAGACTTGCACAATTTCTTCACCTCGAGACCATCAGGTGTGGATACAAGAAGAGTGTACGAGTTGGCAACATCCATTCAGAAGGATGGAAAAGCCACATTGACAGCCATGGATGGAGAGAAAGTAGAAGTACAGATCACTCCACAGCTCATTGCAGACGCATTGAAGCTGCACAACAAAGGGAGCTCGATCAGGGAAAGAAGGGAGGCCATAGAGGTCTATGGGCCCAAGAAGCAAAATGCAACCTATGGAGATATGGCGGACCCAAGAGCGGCAACCCTTTTCCGACTGTACAACCAATTTCTTCATGTTTGCAGTAAAAGACCGCAAAAGTATACGACACCACCCCATGCCATTGCGACCACCATCACATGGGCATTAAAGAGCAATAGGCCAAAAGAGGTGAATTACGCTCAACACATCCACGAGCAAGTAATTGCCATGCACAACGAGAAGCCAAAGTACATAGGAGGAGCGGAAATTCTGACAAGAATAGCTTATGAAGCTATTGGAGCTAGAGATAAGTGGCCAAAGGTTCCCTCCCAGAATGAGTGGCTTAGAGAAGCCGACGAGGAGGAAGAACAGCCCGAAGTATCCAAGAGGGCATCCACAAGAGCACGCCGGAAACTAGAAGTAGTTTCAGAACCTGTAGAGGATGTGGACGAGCCGCTTAAGAAGAAAGTAAAGAAGAAGTTTGCTCCCAAGCAAACCAAAAGTCAGAAAGCGGCAAGAATGGAAAGACTAGTGGAGCAGTTTAGAGCGGAAAGAGCTCTAAAGGGTGACTTTGAAGAAAAGTGGGTGCCAGACCCCACTAAAGTCGGAACTAGCTCAGCCAGGTCACATATTGATCAATACGATCAATATATTAAAGCTTATGAGGAGTCAGAGGCTATTCTGGAGCAGCAACCTGTCGAGCCATACACTGAAGAGGAGGTACATCAATTAAAAGCTGAGCTGAAAAAAGACGACAAGGAGAAAAGGAAAGTAGATGAGTCTACTAAGCCTCAAGAGAAAGATAGGCAAGCCGACAAAGGGAAAGCCAAGGAAGCTGAGGACAGATATCCCTCTATGACTGATGTACCAAACCCTAAGAAGACGGAAAAAATTGTGGAGGAGACCACAATAGAGGTGGACACAGATGATTTGGAAAAGCCAGAGGCCGAGACCAAAGAAAAGAAGATAGATCCAGTTCAGCAAAAGAGAAATGATTATGAGGATCTAGTAGAGATAGGATACACCGAAGAAGAGGCCCTTGAGGCAGTTTATGGGATCACCCTACAAAAACAAGATGAACGGAGAGGAACGGAGGACAAAACAAAGAGTAAAAAAGAAAGTGAAGAAAAACTGGACAAACCGAAAGTACTAAAAGAGCCAAAGCCAGTGGAGGTGGTGGCGGAAAGAATTTTAGAGTTGACAGATGATGATGAAAAAGACATGCACATGGTGCATGAACTGCTCAGCAAGATAAAAGAAAGGTCCAAGGCAAAGGAAGTAGAGATTGAGACAACCAAACAAAGGGAAGCGGAGTTGCAGAGACAATTAGGGAATGCTATGACTGAATCTGAAAGTCATAAAGCATCACTCTATGATGCGGAAAATGAGAGAGACGGCTTGATACTCCAGCTAGCCGAGGCTTCAAAAGAAGTAACAAGTGCACAGGAAGCAAGGGAGCGGATAGAGGATGAGTTGGGGGCGGCCAAGGACGAGCTCATTGAGCTAAGGGAGAGAGCCGAGCTCCAAGAAAGAACAATCACTAGACTCAGGACTACCCCTAGAGCTAGCAGAGCAGGAACCGAACAAGAGGGAGCTATCATACCAGCTTTGGAAGACCAGGTCCGAAGCTTACAAAGAGAGCTGAGATTAGAGCAAGTGCAAAGGTTGCACATTGCGGAGGGATCATTGGCCGCAGAGGAGAGGCTCACATTAGAAAATCAAACACTACGGACAGAGAATGAGGCCCTCCGCAAACAGCTCCAAGATCTACAAGAGCAACAAAGAAGAGAGACAAAGACACCACAAGAAGAATCAGGTGGAGCAGCCATAGAGCTACCAGAAACTGGAGAGGCAACCACAATTGAAGATCCAGTCCCAGCTCAAGAGGTGGCCTCGACTTCAAGAATCTCTGAAGAAGAAGAACAAAGGCTCCATGACCAAATAGAAAAGTCAGCAGAGGAGAGTGCAAGGCGGAAATGGAATGGGAGAGGAGACTCCTAATCTCCATTAGACTTCAGGGACTAGACACAAAAGTGCTCCATGAACAGTGGATGCAACCCAGCCTGCCTTTCCCTTTGATGAAATTTGAAGTGCTAAAGACGAAAAAGAGAATAGAGGAGGAGCAGTATGTCGCTCTTTACGAAGGCGACATCACAAAGGAGGAACAATCAAAGAAGATAGTAGATTCACAACCTAGATGGAGGAAAGGTTGGCTGAACAAATACCCAGCCTACCTCATCTACTTGGTGGAGGCACCAAAGGAAATTCAGGAGGATGCAACCTTCTGCCCGGTGCCAAGAGTCAGAAACTGGAAAGAGCATGGCAGGATTGCAGAAAGGAAGCCAAATTGGCTTAATTATCCTAGGATGCCAGGACCAAAGGCAGGAGAGAGAATAGGTAAAGCCTACATGGTGAAAACCCTAACGGGCACCATGAAGCTCTTTACTGGCTCTCCTGACCTTTCATGTCAGATGCTCAAGAAAATCTGCAAGACTCTCTTAGCTTGCATTGAAGTGTTCGTGCCAGATAAAGCCACGACCTCGAGTCTACTATCGACGGCCGACACAGTGACTGATATGATGTACGATCTTTCATTGCAGCCTTCTCCAAAAGTGTTACACATCCTATACCAAAGGATTATGTTTTTGCCTAGCTTCCACATGCAAACATTCGAAGAAGCTTTCTACACCGGCTTTTTCACCCACGAAAGCAAAATATTTGGCCCAACCTTGACCATCGGCAACCTACGATACGAATCACATTTGCAGATGCTCAAGACGACAGGACTTTATTGACCAAGCATAAAAAGTCATGTCAGGGACGACATGAACGCGGAGGGGGGGAGTGTTGAGCCGGCAGAGGATCACACCCACATTTTTGCTCACACTCATCATTTTGTAACCATTGATTGTAATAAATGTCTTTCCGACATTAATTTTGATTTGAGCCATTCATTAAGTAACGGGACTCAATTGAGTTTCCAGCTTGTAATCCCGAAGTAATTTCACTTGCTGATGTAATTAGTTAGAGATGTTCTCACCTCCAAGGCTGAGGTATATAAGCCAAAGTTTTTGTAACCTAAGGGGATCATTAATCAAAGTGAGTTTTTTGGAACGCCGTGACTGTGTCTAATAGAGAGAGAGAGAGAGAGAGAGAGTGAGAGTCTTATCTACTTGCTACGCGAGCTACGGAGCCGCCATTGGAGAAGCGACACCGCCATTGTGTTAGCAACGGCGAGAGCTACGCACGGATACCAAGAGTGCGCGCTATCGGCTTCGATGTGTGGTAAGTTCCTACGAGCTTCGGTGTGAGTTTTCTTCCAACTCGTGTGTCGGAATGGAGCGTGCAACATATCTATAGAACCACAACGAGTAGAGCTACACATTAGTACCATCGGGGTCAAGTTTCGATCACCTGTATTTTTCGGCCTGTCTTCATACGCGTTTACCGCACGCAGTGGTTATAGGTTGATTTTTTAGTTCAAGTCTTTAGGGTGTTGTTCTTACCTAGTGTATAGACTTCCCCTTGAGTTTGAGATCGATTCAATGATTCTTGATCCTGTTTCGTATAGCATTCGTTCATAGTACGGATTTCAATCACTTGCATATTTTAGAATTTAGATTTGATTTCCTTAGTAGTGATTGTCATTAGAAGGTCGAGTAGGTGATTTGACACCCACCTAGTTGTTTCCATGCGCCTGCGGGTCAAGCTCCGTCCTCGTCTGACAAATTCTATTGTTGGTTGAGTTCTCACTATTTAGCTTCCGCTAGCGGCGTAACCGCCTTAACACTGAAGCTTCTTGCCCCTTGAAGGCACTGTCTGCGGGTAGGACATCTCCCATCTCGTAGGATAGTATGCCTAGCTTGATGGCTAACTCCATAGATATAAAATTGTGAGTAGAACCAGGGTCAAAGAGAATAAAAGCATCATGTTCTCTTACCTTTCCCCAAGCATGGCATAGAGGAGATCCTTTGTGGTGAGTTTGGTGAGTCTCCTCCTCTTGGATTTCAACCAAAGAAGCTCTAGGAGGATCTTGGCGGTTGTTATTTTGGGGACAAGCGCAGTACGCATGCCCTTGTTCGCCACACTTGAAACACCGGTTATCCTTACGATAACGCTCAAGCTCTTCAGGAGAGAGTTTATTCTTACCTTTGTAAACTCCCTTCTCTTTAGCTTTGTTGGAGTTGCCCTGAGGAGACTTTTGGACATTGTCCTTCCCCTTAGGCTCATTGGAACCCTTTTTTTCCGGGGGCTTATTATTTCTTTTAGCCCCCGTTTGGAAATTGATTCGAGAGGCTACCATAGTGTGGTGTATTACCGCCGATATGGTACGTGGCCTTTGGGAGTTGACATACTCCGCCATTTCTTCGGTTAAGCCCGCACAAAATTGTTGCTTTTGCTCTCCAAAATCCAACTTTTTGAAGACAGTGGCTTTGAGTTGTAGGTCCCAAAACTTGTCTACATATTTGTGGATGGATTCATTGGGAGAGAGATTTAAGCTTCGCCATTCGGTGAGTACTTTGTCTTTGGCATGGGTGGCCAAAAACTGCTTCATAATGGAAGCTCTTAAAGCTTTCCATGTTCGAGGAGCTTCACCGTTGGCTCGTAGGCTAGACCACCATTGTCTGGCAGACTTTTGAAAGTGCATAGCTACATGGCGTAGCTTAGAGGACTCCGTGAAGCCCTCATCTCCAAACGCCGCATCGAATTGCTGGATAAAGGCCAAGACTTTGTCCGTAGCACCAAAGGTGCCTCCCTCTTTGAATTTCTTCAACTTGGATGACCTCTTCCATGCGGCATAGGATTTCCTATGGCCTCTTCTTTTTGATGGTTCAAAGGTTGCACCATCACTTTCTTCAGAAGGTGAAGAATTTGAAGAAGGTGGAGAAGAGGGTGACCTCTTTCTCGCCTTTTTCTTGTCTTGATCTTTGTCGTCTTCACCATAGCTTTCATAAGAGGAAGAGGATGAAGAAGATGGAGAAGAGGATGTCCTCTTTCTCGCCTTTTTCTTCTCTTGCTTTTTATCATCCCTCTTTGAATTGTGGTGAGCAGAAGAATACGATGGTCTTCTCCGCGTTGGTGGTGATGGAGAGCGTTTAGCCCGCCGTCTTCATGGAGCCATCTCCGCCGAGGTGGCGGGAGACTCGCTTCTTTCTCGTTCCTTCAGTGGAGGCTCTTGAGTTCTCCTTTGGGAAGGAGATACATCGTCAAGAAGTAAATTCTTGAGCCCTTCGTATGGATTCTCTTCTTCTTCCCGAGAGAGACCTCTTTTGGGAGTCTCACAAGGAGGCTTCCTAGGTGTTCTCTCGTCATGGTGATGAGCTTGGAGAATCCCGTGAGCACGAAGCTGCCATTGCACTTCACTTTGGAGAGATGGATTGCCCATGGCTTGTTGAAGCCTAGAAACAAGATAGTTAACAAGCATTGAAGCATCATTAGTAGCTTGCTCATGAGCAAAATCAAAGTTATCAACATTAATTTCACTCTCTTTACTATTGTCAGCCATTCTAACAACTTTTAGGTGTAAACTTTTTAGGTGTACTTTGGCACTTCAAGCCCTAGTTGCTACTCCTCTTTACCCCTTTAGAAAAAGCACTCAAGCTATTGTACCCGCGGCTCGAATACCATTAATTGCAAGGAATAGAAGAGAGGGTCTTTCGACACCAAAACAGCACCGGCTCCTGTCAAGCTTCTAATAGCTCAATAGTGGTTAAGCCGTAGGCAAGCCCCGTAAGACTCCACTATTAAGACCATAGCTCTCGACGGTGATGCCCCGTTAACTACACGAAGGCAGGAGCACTGCAAGGATGAAAAATCCCTATTCTACTTACTCACAGGCAATTAATAATACCAACCATTTGTAGCTAGCTTGAGGACCTCCCTTCTTGAGCAAGAAAAGAGAAACCTTGAGCTCTAATACCAATGTAGCATTTAATAGCCTAATAACTTATGTATAGCGGAAATTAGCATGAACATAGTGGACATTTCATTAGAATAGATTCCTAATGAGAATTACAAGAGTGCTTGGGTGGAGAGAGCAACAAAAAGCATAACACCTAGTTAGATAGCATCGACAATACTTTCAAAAGAGAGAGAAATTAAGCTAATGACAACAGTTGAGGACCGGATTTGCATGGAGCCGGTCCCCCCTCCAAAAGGCTTTGTATTATGGTTTCTCCCATCAAGAGAGACATTGTACAATACAATTCTTTGTGGTCCTTCAAGACTAGCTAGTGCAATGAAGATGAAAGCTTCATGCACTAACAAAAACACTTAACAAACACAACTTTAATTATCCCCGTTCTCAGACCCAAGACCTCACACACCTTCGAAGATGGTGAGAGCTAACAGGGTATGAGAGTAGATTGAGAGGAAGAAGGAGTATCTTATGAGAAAGATGTACATCTCCTCACATAATCACTCATAATAGCATAGCTTAGCTTAGTAATTAGCTTGGTAGAGGATATGAGCATGCATTGAAGCTTGGCTCTTGGTTGGATTTGCATCCACATGCCAAGAGAATGTTGATGTAGGCTTCTATCTCACAAGCTTGGAGTAGGTGATGAGCTCTCCATTAAAGCTTGGGAAGAGATAGTCTTCTTTGCTTCACACATAGACTGTGTGTGAGTGTGTGTGTGATAATGCCTTGCAAAAATCAGCCCCCTCTCTCTCTTGGGCGAGCCCTCTTGCTATTTGCTCTTGCTATCTCCCCATTGGACCTCCCCAAGTCAAGCCAATGATTATTAAGCAGCATAAGTGATAGCCTTCTGACATGTGTCCCCCTTTCCCCTTTTGTGAGAGATTTAGGTAATTAAATAATTAAACTAAACTCTCATTGGACCCCTTTGCCTCCTGGCCAATAGGAATCAGGCAAGCCATTGGACTCTTGAATGCTCATTGGACCCCTTGGGAGACTGCCCAATAGTCTTCTAGGATACTTAATTCTCATTGGTTTCTTTTATTAAATGTTTTTAAATTAATTAAACTAGATTTACTCTATCTTAATTCTCATTGGTCCACTTCAAGGGTCATCCAATAGAAACTGGGCACACCTTGTGGGTATCTGGCCTAGGGAGCTAACATGTGTCCCTCATTCCCTTTGTGTAAAGGGAGCCTGTGTGTGTGTGTGTGATTTTCTCTCTCATCCCCTACCTTTAGGGCTCTCCCCCTCCCATGTAGGGATATGCAAAGACTTTTTTTACACACACAAAGCATCCAATTTCCCCTAGGTTTGACCTTTGGACACAACCTTTGAATTTTGGAACCTTAGCATTTTGGAAGTCTTAAAGGGCTGAACCTTAGGGTCTTTTTAGCCCATTGTTGCACAGGGCTCTTTTGCAGATGCCCCCCCCCCCCCCCTTTGGATCCCTATTTTCCCACCTTTGGATCCCTATTGTGGCCGGTATGCTAGCTTCACCAATATTCTAACCTTTTCTCCCCTGGCACTTCCCCATATTAAATGATCAGTTTAATATGAGAAAGTCATTTAGGAGAATTAGATATTGATTATTATGACACGTATCTACTTGGCTCTGGAGAATGGACAATTCTTTATTTGATGCACCATGCATGGGTATGTACATATGCGTGAAAACCTTATCAAAAAATGCCTAACACAGTTTGCCACCCCCTAGTCTACTAGATCATTCATGATCAACAGCAACAAACAACATTGTGAGGCTCGCACCATCAACAACTACTCCCACTTTCTTGGACTCCATCTCACCTCCCTGCTCTTCTTCCTTTACTAAAACCATCAGCTGGGCATGATACTTTTTTAAACGTAACCCAGTTACCCTAGATGCATGCAGTGTCCCATCAAGGTCTGCCATCTGGTAAGTGCCATTTTTAAAGATTTCCACTACTTTGAACGGGCCCTCCCACTTAACTTGAAACTTTATTTGAAAAGTTTTGTCCAGCTTACTATTGTAGCACAAAACCAAATCATCTTCCTTTATATCCTTTCTCTTGAACCTTTTTATTAATCTTTGCCAAAGCCTTGTCTTGCATCTGCTCATAATGTTTCAAGGCACTCATTCTATCCAACTGCACTTCTTGCAAATGTGCAAAAGTCTCTCTTTGAATGCATCACTGGAAGGCCCCAATAAATTTTCTAATAGCTTTACTGCTGGCATCTCAACTTCCATAAGCAACAAAGCCTCCTTGCCATACACCAAATGAAATGGAGGAAAGCTTGTACCTGTCTTTATTACTGTGCGATAAGCCCATAATGCACTAGGCAACTCCAAATCCCAATTCTTCCCTTGGTGCTTTATCACCTTTGAAAGAATTTGTACCAACTCTCTATTGAATCTCTCATTCAAGCCATTACATTGTGGGTAATAAGGAGTGGTAAACCTGCCTGTGATCTTCATCTTCTCGCATAAATAATCTAGCAATTCAGCTCTAAATCTTGGCCCCTTATCAGAAAGTAGCTCCAAATTTGTAGCATATCTCCTCATATACAAACTTTGCCACATCCTTGGTAGTGATTTGCTTTACTGCCTTAGCCTCTGCCCATCTAGAAAGATAATCCACTGTATGCAAAATATAGCTTTTGCCTCTGCTCGTAATGGGTAACGGACCTATTGCATCAATGCCCCATTTCTCAAACACATCAAAGGCCAAAATGGTTTTTTGCAGCTCTAGCTTCAACACCCTCTTTCTAAATGATTGGCATCTCTTGCAAGACTTGCACCAATGATAAACATCCTTCTGCAAACTAGGCCACACATAGCCCTCTTGCAAGATCTTATGCATAGTGATTTTTAAGGCAAAATGACCACCACATGCGCCTTTATGACTCTCTTCCAACACTTTGTAAAGCTCCTCCTTCCAAGTCACACGTCTCAATACAATCAGCCCCCAACATGTATAAAAAAGTGACCATGTTGTAAAACAAAGTAGCTTCACCAATTTGCATGACGACACTTTCGGCCCAAAATAGAACCGATGCCAAAGACAAATTGATTGACTACTTAAAAATCAAGGTTGGTCTAACGTTTCACAACGACACTTCCGGCCCATCAATAGGAACGATAACGACATGAAACGCAAGATCGGTATATTTTTAAGACATATGATTTACCTGCAGGGACCTTGGGGAGCTTGGGAGAGTTTGGGAGAGCTTGAAAATGCCTAGGAATTGTGAAAACTTGAGGGACCCTAGGGGCCCTATGTATAGTAACCTAGGGACCAGCCGGGCTATTGATCAAACCCATCAGGCTGTCGAGCTCGCCAAGCTGTTTATGCAGCCCAGCGGGCCCCAACCGGATAGTGGCATGGCCCAACGGGTAAAAGAAACTTGGTTAGGCGGTAGCTTTCAGGTCACATTGTCATTTTTTGTGAATAAGAAGAGATGTGAAGTGATAATTTTGTGAATTAACAATGTAATCACAAAAAAAAACATGTGATTATGTGAATATGAAATCCCTGGCCTTTGCCTAAAGGGAAATACGCATTACCATGCAAATGGGTCTATAAGATGAAGATCACACCCAATGATGGACAGCCAAAGTACAAAGCAAGGCTAGTTGCTAAATTATTTAAGCAACAACAAGGTGATAACTTTGAGGAAATATTCTCTCCTGTAGTCAAGATGGCTTCCTTACGGTGTCTACTAGCTTTGGCTGCCAAAGAAGACATGGAGCTTGTTCAGATGGATGTTCGAACAACATTTCTCCATGGTGGTCTTCATGAAGATATTTACATGCAGCATACAGAAGGGTTTGAGGAGAAAGGCAAAGAACTTATGGTGTGCAAGTTATAAAAGAGCCTTTATAGTCTTAAGCAACACCCAGGGAGTGGTATCACAAGTTTCATAACTTTAAGTTGTCCCAAGGGTATTGCAGGAGTGAAATAGATCACTGCCTTTATACTAAAAGTGCCAAGGATGGAAATTTTCTGATTTTGATCCTTTATGTGGATGGCATGCTTATTGCTAACAGTAAGAACAAGGACGAGTAAGAACAATGATGAGATTGATGCCTTAAAGAAAAAGTTACATGGTAACTTTGACATGAAATACTTGGGAAATGCAAGTCATATTCTTGGCATGAAAATTGTTAGAGATCAAGCTAAGAAGTTTCTTTACTTGCCTAAAATTGAGTACATCAACAAGGTACTTGAGTGTTTTAATATGACACAGGGGAAGGCACTTAGTACCCCATTACCTTCATATGTGAAACTTACCTTGCAAGATTTTCCCAAATCTAACGATGACAAGGCAGCAATGCCTAAGGTTCCATAATCATTTGCAATTGATTCTTTCATGTATGCAATGGTAGCTACTCGCCCAGGTATTGCTTTTACAATGGGAGTTGCTACATGTTAAATCTTGGCCGAACAAATTGGGATGCAGTGAAAGGAGTCATGCGGTATTTGCAAGGTTCCATAATCATTTGCAGTTGATTCTTTCATGTATGCAATGATATCTACTTTCCCAGATATTGCTTTTACAGTGGGAGTCACTACATGTCAAATCTTGGCCGAAAAAATTGGGATGTAGTGAGAGGTGTCATGTGGTATTTGCATGGCTCTAAGGAAATGTGCATATTTTTTGGAGGTGAAGATGCAAGTGTAGTGGGCTACATAGATGCAAATTATGCTAGGGATTTGGAAAAGAGAAGGTCCACCTCAAGCTATATGTTTACATTCACTAGAGAAGCAATGTCTTAGATATCAAGACTTCAAGGAAGCATAGTGCGATCCACCACAAAAGTTGAGTATGTTGCAGCATTTGAGGCTTGCAAAGAAGGAATATGGCTTGCTTTTCTAGTGGAAGATTCACGTATTTTAGCTAAGATGCTAGTCTTGCAGTGTGATAGTCAGAGTGCTATCCATTTGGCCAAGAATCCATTGTTGCAAAGACCAAGCATATGGATATCAAGTACCATTTCATTCAAGATGTGCTTGAAGCAACACTACCAAAACCAACACCAATAGAGATAGAGAAGTGCCTAGAAGAGGCCCTTATGCAAATGGAGAAATTAGTGAGTTACAGAAACAAAAATCAATATTTCATAGGCATTGACATATGCAACAAGCAAGCCCTAGATCAAATAGAGTCGACTAGGAGACTAATCATAGATTGCATCACAATTGATGGAGCCCATCCACAAAATATCAAAGAGAATGGGAAGGAGAAGCGTACTTCCTGCAAAAGAAGTTAAAGCAACAAAGTGAGGGGTATAACAACATCCTGGTAGCCAAAGATAATGCTAAAAAGGAAGTAGAGCAAATGACCCATGAGTTAAAAGTGAAACTAGCAGAACAAAATGAAAAACTAGCCATTCATAAAGAAGAAGAAAAGCACAGTAGGGAGGAAAAAGTGCAAGTCTAGAGATAGCTCAATGAAGCTTGGGCTAATGTTGAAGCTTTAAAGTAAGAGGTTGAAAGCACCAAAATGATCAGACAGGAGTTGGTGAATAGCAGCAGGGTGTTAAAAACAAAATTCAGGCATTAGAGGCCATAACTCACAACTAGAACAAGGAAATGGAGGACATAAAAACATACACCATCAAAATAAGAATATAGGAGGAATTGATGAGGAAGGAAAATGCACTACTAAAGCAGCAAGAGGGGGAGGATGCAGATTTACTAATGCTAGCCCTTGATGTGAAAGAAACATTGACATAAGTGCTAATGGAAAGATTAAGAAACAACTGGGACAGGGCGTTTAAGGAAATGTGGGCTCTCAAAGAGAATGTCACACAAGCTATAGTGAGTAAGAGTTCCCAGGCAACCATTAACAATGGGACTCTCAAGAAATATAAAGATGAAGCACAGAAGTGGAAAATGGCATATGAGCAGACTACAACAGTGAAGACACCCCCCAAAGATTTAACAAAATAATTAAAATACTTGAAGAATGAATCTCAAAAGCACAAAGAAAAAGAAAAATTCTGGGAAGAATCAAGCTAGGAAAAAATTTACACATGGAAGTACAACAAACCTGGAAAGACTACCCAAACTCAAAGGATTTTACATTAGCGGTGGCAGAGCTCAATTATGAGAAAGACGTGAGAGTATAGGCACTACAACAACATGGGGAAGGGTGGGATGCCTTCAAATATACTCTGAGAGAACTTTAAGTTGAAACAATAAGTAAAGTCTTGGAAGGGCAACTATAGCAAGCATTAAAGCAGGCAGAGTTGGTGCAGGAGCACAATGAACCAGTGAGAGTATCAAGCATAGTGAAGAAGTAGGGAGCTAGTACTAGAAAACAAAAAACTCCATGATGAGCTCTAGAAGTTGCCGAAGAACCCAATACATCATGAGGATGTAGTGTTTTATCAAATTGTAGCTCATGTACTCTATAGCGAGTTTATCAAGGATGATCTTCCCCTACCCCCTTACTATGTAGAATCCCCAAATCTATTAAATAAAATTTAGGAGGAGCCCTTACTAGATGATAATCCCTGCCACAGAGCACTCTACACATAAGGATCTGGAAAGGAATGACAATACCCATGCCAGGTAGCACCAATTGCCCTGAAACACATTCAAGAAGAGAAACTACCTGTGACTTTTAGAGGCAATGCCAACAATAGCACTCGGGGGTTGATCCAATCCAAATAAATAGGCCACATGCAAGGAAAGGCCTGAGATTTCAGCAAGACAAGCTTGGGAGGACTAGAGTAAACCTCCCCTTCATGAAAGTAGGTTCAAAAACCTAGTCAAGCATGTCAGGTGGTAATCAAGAAGAGTGGAAATGACCCTTTAGCAGGTAAAAGAAAGGCCACAATCATGTGCCTACCACCTCTAACTATCCAATGAAGAGTGGGGTGACATGGCAACATAATGACTTTGAGGGGAAAAGAGGGCATATAAATGAAAAATAGAGATTTTTCTTGAATAGTAATGAAACTCTACGATGACAACTTCATTGTGTATCACTCTCATACTTTCTATTGTCTTTGCATGTCTGTCTTGCATTGTTCTTTAGGTCTAATAATTATGTACCGTGTGTGTGAGGAAATCTTGGTCTAGGATTCTCAGAGAGAGAGAGAGAGAGAGAGAGAGAGAGAGAGAGAGAGAGAGAGAGAGAGAGAGAGAGAGAGAGAGAGAGAGAGAGAGAGAGAGAGAGAGAGAGAGAGAGAGAGAGAGAGGGAGGGTAAATGCTCATGCATTTACCCTCTCTCATGCATGTCTATTCTTTGAAGTTATGAATGTATAAGTGTGTGAATATGAAAGGAGATTGGGGGACTTAAGGGGTTCTTGCCATCCGGGGTGTAGCTTGCACCCGACATAAGGCAACAAGCATGTTGTCTAATGCTTATTTTCCAATCAATTTTGGGCTAAAGCATGTGCTACAACTATCCATTTGATTAATCATTCTCCTAATAAGGCAATAGAAGAGAAGGTACCTGAAGTGCTTTGGTCAACAAAGCCACCTTCATACAAGCATCTAAGAGTGTTTGTTTGTGAAGCATTGTACCATGTTCCTAAGGAGTTTATGGACAAGTTGGCTCCCAAATCAAATAAATGCATCTTTCTTGGATATGGTGATTCTCAGGATATGTCGATAAAGGCAAGGAGCACTTGGTATGTAAGCTAAAGAAGATCTTGTATGGTCTTAAACAAGCACCAAAGGAGTGGTATCACAAGTTCCATGCTTTTATGCTCTCTCAAGGGTATAGAAGTGATGTTGACCATTACCTCTATACCAAGCAAGCTATGGATGGTAGTTTTGTGATTTTGATCCTTTATGTGGATGACATGCTAATTACTAGCAAAAGTAGTGATGATGAAATTTCATCCTTGATGTTAAATTTGAGTGAGACAAGAATGATTTGGGGGAAGCAAGCCATATTCTTGGCATGCATATTGGTCGAGACAGGAGTAAGCAATTACTTTATTTGTCTCAAACATCATACATTCACAAATTGTCCAAAAGGTTCAATATGGAGAGGGGGAAGGCATTGAGTACTCCGTTGCCTCCATATGTGAAGTTGAGCTTGAATGAACACCCTAAATATAATGAGGAAAATACTCAAATGGCACAAGTTCCCTATTCATATGTTGTTGGGATTTCGATGTATGCAATGATATCTATGCACCCAGATATTGATTTTACAGTGGGAGTTCTGAGTTGATTCATGTCAAACCCTGGCAAGAAGCATTGGGAGGCGATCAAAGGGATCATGAGATACTTGAATGGTACAAAGGACATGTGCATATGCTTTGGAAGGCAAGAAATGAGTGTAGTTAGCTACACAGATGCGGATTATATAGGTGATATGGACAAGAGAAAGTCCACATCAAGCTACATATTCATTTTCACTATTGGTGCAGTTTCATGGAGACCTCGATTGTAGGATTTCACAATTATGTCTACCAATGAGGCTAAACATAATGCAGTTTTAGAGGCATGCAAGGAGGCCATTTGGCTTAGTCATCTAGTGGAAGATTTGGGTATAATTGTTGAGATGCCATTGTTACACTGTAACAGTCAATTAGTTAGCCAAGAACCCAGTGTTTCATCAAAGACAAAGCACATCATTGTGAAATTCCACTTCATTTGAGAGGTGCTTGAGGATAAGCCATGCAGTATGTCACGGTGCACACAAATGATAACCTTGCTGATCTACTAACAAAGGGCATACCACTTGAGTGCTTTGCACACTATCGTGCACTTATGGGTGTGGGATAAGTGGTTTGTCTATCTCATAGATGTATGCATATATATACATAGGCACCCTAGACTTAAAGGCACATTGTCCTTTAAATGGGAGTTTGTTGGCGTGTAAAGACCAATGTGCTAGTCCAGCCATGTGAGGTGGCCAGAAACTAACACTGACCTGTTCTTTGTACTATATAATAATAAGGACTCACAAACCCTAGCCAACATTGTGGCAAGGATTCCATACATCTTGTGTCTCTCTTATCCTTCTTCATCTTCATCTTTGTGCACACACGCACATGCTGCACTTGTACACTTCACACATTATCTCTTTCTGTTAGACAATGTAATAGTACATTGAATTTATGAAGGTCATTGTGCACAAAAACCTTGTTATGCAGAAACTCCACAAAACAGAATGCAATGTTGATTATTTTGAAGAAATTTTGCATAAATCAAGCCTGTGATCTTGTAGAAACTACTGGGGGATGGGTATGGAGTGAGCTATGAAGCGATATTTTTTTCCCATTCTCGCTAATTTTACCAATTTTCACATAAAAGCTCGCTCCATAAGCTCGATCCATAAAAGCACTAGAGAGAGATGGAGAGAGAGAGGGGAGGGGGGGAATGTGATGGGTTGTGAAGAGTGCACATTGGTCATGGCCTATGTGTGAGTAGAGGGGCAGGTTATGCAACAACCTCAACCCTAAAAGAGCACAAATCCCTCAAGGTAGCCACAACAAATCCTAATAGAGCACAACTCACTTTCTCTGTGATAGTTTTACTCTTGTGTGTGTGTGTGTGTGTGTGTGTGTGTGTGTGTGTGTGTGTGTGTGTGTGTGTGTGTGTGTGTGTGTGTGTGTGTGTGTGTGTGTGTGTGTGTGTGTGTGTGTGTGTGTGTGTGTGTGTGTGTGTGTGTGTTTGTGAGAGTGGCAAACAGGATAAGCAAGGGCAGATAGGAACGGTAAAGAAGAAGATGCAAGAGCCTCGGATTATTATACGGGAGATATTTTTTCAAAACTACGGTTCACCCACGGGGGTCCTTGTATAACTTTTGGTTTTTATTTAAGTGGAATGAGGCCATGGGCTCTCACTTTGTATAAGTTTTGAACCTATGACCTATGGAGCTTAGTATTTGAGTGAAAAACCCAAATTAAATGGATAACCTTTTTATAAGTGAGAAGAAGAGTAGCATGTATGAAGCTTGATAGCCAATTGTGAAGCATTGTTTGGAGCTCAAGGAGCACCCACATTGCTTGTAATTGATTCATTAACGAAGTGTAAGCAATCTTCGATTACTTCTCTTGTAATTGATTCATTAAAGCTCTCTTGTAATTGATTTAAGGTCTTAATTGAATCAATTTTGTGTGCACAAGTACTTAGGAAGCATCTCCTCTTATAACTAGTGTGATTGCAAGTCCAGAAACATTGATTTTCTGCCTTAATATATAAGAGATCACGATTTTTGAACATGTCACAATAGATATTTGAGTGTTTGGTTATGTTCCTCTATGTTATGTGAGTTTGCTTGATCAATTTTGTAACCTTTGATGATCATCTGCTCATTGAAAAGTCTTATGTATGCAATTAGGAAAGAGTGTTGTGTATGTGTATTGGCTTGATTCCTTGTTCATTTGGTTATGTGGTGCTCTCATTGTATTGGTTATAGATCTCATAGTGTCTGACAAACCTATGAAGCCTCCATGCACTAATCGTGTAACTTCCTAAGGCATTGATAAGTTGTTAGTGTCCTACAAATCTGTGTTACGATGTCCACTCACGGTGTGCCGCTAACATTGGCACCATTTTGATTAGATTACTTTCAATTTCACGTTAGAGTAGGTGAGAGGTTAGAGTGAGACTTCAAGGCTCTCGAGGTAGCCAGGGAGTGGGACTCTCAAGGACCTCTTAGATTTAGGTAAGGATAGTGTGTGGGATATGCTATTCCTTTTCATTTGACACTAAAACATTGCATTAGGATTTAGGCCTCATGTGAGCTCTTTGGAGCATGTATTTCACATCGTATTCTTCTTGTTTTGTTTGTCAGTTAGTCTTTTCAATTATTTTACATTTATTTCCACATTAGGAGTAGGTTAGGTAGCTTTCACCAGTCCCGTAAAAAGGGTCCAAAACCATAAAATCAGAGTCTTGACCATAAAACGAGAAAAGCATTCTTGTATGGAATTTGGCTTGTTTGAGTGAGCTTAAAACTATTTAGAATGATTATAGCATGATAGAACAACTTCCTTTTGCATGATTGAGCTATGGTAGAGAGCAAGAATTGACAGCTGTAGTTTTGGCCTAACGCAATCTCTTACCAATCATCATATTGATATGCTTTCTCTACATGACTGTGTTGGTCTATGTCTATGAAGCATATTGGTCATGTTAGCTCTAAAAAGAAACTCATAAATTGGGTGTGAGCATCATTTTAGCACTCAAACATCTGAAATAATAATAAACACATGATTTGACCTACTCACAAACCCCACTGTTGATTGAAAACACACTCTAGAGACTAGACTGAATGTGCAAAACACATCACTGCTCATCAAGTAAGAGAAGATCTCTTGTTGTACCACATATTTATGTCCTTCAAAACTCTTATGTTGTACTATTGGGTCTAAAATACACTTAGGCTAGGTAGAAATTGCATTAGACACAAGGAAGCCCATCAATTACATGTTGACAGCTCTAAAGCTATTGAAATATACACTAATTGAGGTCACCAAGACATTTCTTGTATAAAGAACTTACTCACAATGTCTATAGCATCACAGATTATCAGTTGGGAACTCCAAAACATATCATTGTTCACCAGGTAAGAGATCATGATCTCTTACCATCGTACATAGTAGGATGATCTGACAGGCTAGGGTTGTAGAGCTTGATTTGAGGACTATGATAATCTTTACAAATTTGAACTAATCCTTTTGGATCTCAAGATAGTGTCAGTTTAGTGAAACTAGATAGAGTGACAACATTTGCACTTTTAGCATATTAGGCACATGCATGCTTGCCACAGATGAAGTATAAATATAGCATTAGTTTCCACATTCATCTCAAGCCAGAAGCCAGACACTACTTAGAATTTAATTGTTGATTGCAAATTGAATGCATTGGGACGATAGACGGACCACATCAAACTGGGTTTAGTACAAAATAAGGTACGAGGTTCTTTTACGGTTGTGCTTTAAGGCTTTATGAACCTTAGATAAGGAACATTCTATAGATCGGGGAATCCAACAACTCCTGATACTAGGAGTGGAAGACCAACACAAGAGAGCACCGCAAGGACTCCTAGCCTAGCACTCTTCTAGAGGAAAGTTTGATTCAGGAAACACATTCCAATTTGAGTATGGATGCCTCATTCTCTCACCAATCCTTAGGAATAGGTGTTGGAGTACGATACTCAGCTATGCTATCAATCGAAGAATGCACATGGCGCTAAAATTTATAAATATTTTATCAATCGATTGGCAGTCAAGGTTGAGGATCATCCCTCTAATGTACATGAGGCACCATGGGTGATGGAAGCATGTATGTCCTTGTAGATAACCCAAAGGACACAGACAACTTAGGCAACCTAAACACAACACCAGAAAACCTTCAACAAAGAAACCAATGAGATTAGGAACATAGAAGAAAAACCACCTATACTAGAGAACCCATGATTATGGATGGTTAATACCATTTGGGATCAAAGAGTTCTCTTAGATGATGACACGAAAGTTTTGTACAAACGTTGATGAGAGTAAATGGGGAAAATGGCACAACACCAGAAAACCTTCAACAAAGAAACCTTGACAACACTGGAACAACCCAATTGCCTCTATACCTCTCTACACCCAAGTGGCAAAGACACCAGTGACCACAAAATAGATATAAATACCTTTCATCATAGCACTTACCATAAACAAGACTCACATAAAGTAATGAAAATGGATAAATGAGACAAATTCACACCAAACCCAAAACCTATCACACCCTTGATTATGTATGAGTCTTTACAAAAGAGTAGTGGAAACCATGCCTCCCTCCAACTTGTACAAGCTTCCCATAGCCATCAACAAAACATAGAACGGCTCAACATACAAAGAAAAATCCACAAAAGACCATATGTATTTCTCACAGCTCAAATTCTCTTGACTACCTTCACATATGAAAGCTTTGCAAACCCACAAACATCAAAAATCACAAGGAGCATCACTCTCCCTTGAGCATCAAAGAGGGGAATCACTCACTTAACCCTTTCACTTGATGTCGATGCTACTCGCACCAAAATGAAGGAAAATGGAAGAAGAAGCGATGCAGCGAGAAGAAGAGTCACAAACCGAGCTCATGATCAATCGAGAAGGTGATTATGGCAATGGGGATGAAGAAGGAGGGTTACCCTTGCTCTCTCTCACTCTCTCATGTACATCTCCTCCATTTATGAACTCCAATTTTCCCTTTTAAAAAACAACCGTCACGGCGTCGTAACGGTTCCCTTTTTTTTTTTTTTAAATAATTTCTATGAAGAAAATCATCCCATAAGTCTCCAAAGATGAAGATATTCCACCCGAAACCGCCAAAAAAGGTACTTCGCGCCTTGAGAGGATAGACATGTCAAAATGGCATCTCGTATGCATGCGGTGCAAACGCCACTTGGAAGTCTCATTCGAAACCTTCCAACTCTAGATGAAACTGCTTCCCACGAGCTGATCCTCACACATTTGAATGAAACTGAAAGCCTTTGTACATTGCACTATGCACAAAATGAGCATGATTTATTGGAGGTGCACCATCATGCCCAACCGACACGTTGAGCATTCATGCTCAACCCAAAATAGCTTTTATGTCAAAAACTGTAGCTCTCTCAAAGTAGAGCTTTAACCTCACTCCATTCACCCCAATGTCACAGATATGATCCATCCATCTTCGCAAGTTAATATGTGCCATTGGGAAAAGCTTTCTTCACCTCATAAGGACTTGTCCACTTCTTGCGAAACTTTGTTTGAAAAGTAAAGTCAAGTGCACTCTCATATCTCATAACAAGATCCCCTTTCACAATATGCTTCTTTGGCAACTTTTCATTAAACTTCATTATTCTGCGCTCACTCTGCTCAGCATAGAAATCATATGCTTGATCTATATCCATCTAAAGAACCTATAAATAAGTAATTCTCCTCTCCAAACCATCATCTTTTTCATGTCCATGCTCTTGCAAAGCTTTCAAGACACCCATTTGAACATGCAAAGGCAAAACTGCCTCCTTACCATAAACTATATCATAAGGAGTGAAATGTGTAGCCACTTTATGAGAGGTCCTATAAGCCCATAAACACTTTTCCAAGTTGGACTCCCATGCTTCAAGATGATCATATACATACTTTGTAAGCATTTTTATAGCCGGGCCTTTGGTATTCTTCACCAAAACATTACATTGGGGATGATAAGGAGATGAAAACCTGTGTTGAATCCCCATCTTAGCTTTGACGAGCTCACTACAAAATCCTTGACCTCTATCTGAAATTAAAACAAGTGGCACACCAAATTGACAACATATCTGATCATAAATAAAAGATGCTACCACTTTCGCATTCACCTCTCTCACTGCCTTTGCCTCAACCCACCTGGTAAGATAATCAATGACAAGCACTATGTACTTCTTACCACTCGAAGATCTTGGGAGGGGACCTATTGCATCAATCCCCCATATCTCAAATGCATCGTAGGCAATGATACTCCCTTGTGGCTCTGACAACAACTTTCTTTGACCATTGACTTGACATGGATGGCAAGTTTTGCACCAATAATGAACATCTTTTACTAACGAAGGCCACCAAAAACCTGCTCTCAAAATGCAAAATAGAACCTGGTCCTTACCTTGATGTCCACTCTCATCATGGCACTAACGCAATATAAGTCCAATATCTTCTTTAAAAGGCACTCTTCTGAGAACTCCATCCCTACCAAAAAACCATAAGATCCTTGCCAATCTTAGTGTAATAACGAGCTTTCATCACAATCCTTCTCTTTTGTGTCTTGGTCATATAATTTGTGCATTGACCTACATCAAAGAAAGATTCTACATCTTGAAGAGCTTCTCTTCCTACATAAGTAGCACACGGTACTTGTTTACCCAAAACATGAATTTGAAGCTTCTCACTGGCCAAAGCATCAACAAGGTGGTTATTCTCTCTTGACACATGTTTGAACTGAATCACTTCGAGCTCTTTACCAAGCTTCTTTATGCCATATAACCATGTCTTCAAAGAGTCTTTCTGAACCTTGAGGATCATGTATGACAACTCCACCACTCGCTCATTGGAGGACCTTGTGATATGCTCCATCAAACCATAAAGTAAATGCCTCCCTAACATCGGGTTCTTCATCATGATTTGCTTCCACCATCCGGGGATAAGAAGGCATATCTACTTCTTTATTAACCAGCACATCTGCCAACTGAGCCTTCTTTGTATGATCAACCTGAAAATCAAACTCATACTCTTGTAGTTCCAAAACCCACTTCACGATACGCTTGCCTAGCTTTAGATGTATGACTACATCAGGTAGCATATTAGATGATGTCAAAATTGTAAACTTCCTTGGAAGCAAATAAACCTTAAATTTCTTGCAAGCAAACACCAAGGTATATACCCATTGTTCCATGTCTGTATAAAGAATTTTGTTGGGACTCTTGACCTTGCTTTCAAAATAAATCGGCTTGAGACTTCTCCCATGCTTTTGAAGTAGCGCCACCCCAAATGCAAGCGTACCAACATAAAGAGAAACATAGAAAACATCCTCATGATTGGGAGGACTCACCGCTATAAGTTGACACAACACCTCTTTAACCTTGTCAAATGCCTCTTGAGCTTCCTTGGTCCATACAAAACCTTGAATATGTTGACTTAGCTTTTGCAAGGGGTAAATATATTGAGCTAACATCCAAAAGAAGCGAGATAAATAGCGTAGCTTGTGAACAAATGAAGCCAAACCCTATACACTGGATGGTGGATCCATCAACAAAAGAGCTTTTACTTAATCACGATCAGCCTCAATACCATTGTGTGGAATTACATGACTAAGTAGATGCACTCTAGCTTGAGCTAGCTTACATTTCTTTGGATTAAGCTTCCCACCTTCTTCGTCTAACCTCTTGAAACATAGCTCCAGTTTTGATAAATGTTCCTCTCTAGAACTAAAGCAACCATCTTTGTTCATCCATCTTTGAAATGTAGCATAAGCATTCATGAGACCAAAAGGCATCTGCCTGTATGCAAAGCATCCCCAAGGATTAATAAAAGTGGTCTTCAATTGATCTCCCTCGACAATGAAAATCTGAAAATACCCAAAAAAGCCATCCATAATGGAATAACGCTCATGCAGTGCCACCTGATTAAGAATTTCATCTTGAAAAGGGAGAGGGTAATGGTCCCTTTTGGTTGCCGCATTAAGAGGCTTATAATCAACCCATACTCTAAGCTTACCATTTTTCTTGTGAGTAATAACAATAGGTGAAACCCATTCTGGCTCTTTGACAGGAACGATGAAACCTGCTTCCAAAAGCTTTGTCACCTCTTCATATAATGCTTCTCTTTGAATAACTCCCAATCTTCGCATCTTCTGAACTTTAGGCTTGGCTTCCTCTTTGAGTACTATGTGATGCTCTACCCCCCGTGAACCTTGAAAATCTGCGTACTCTGTAGCAAATAGCTTTGGGAACTTTTTACTCATAGATACATAGTCATCCTTCTCCTTCTCTGTGAGATCATCTCCAAGCATACTTCGAACATCCACTTGAGATGAAATGGCAAGGGACTCGGCTGGCTTAACACACGCCTTAGACATATCTTTCCTCTTCTTTGGAATCTCTTCAATGCTGATATTGAACAAATTAGGGTTGATTTCCAATAAATCCTCATGCACATCCTCTTCTGAAGTAGTCGAACACTCACTACCACTATCATAAGAACTATACTCATCATCACTTGTTTCTGATTCATCTCTTTCCTCCAAAGGATGGAAGTGAGATTCCTTTGACTGCATATTGTATGCCATGCTCTTCCCTCTAGCTTTGTCTGGCACAGTCAGCAAACTTGTCTTCCAATTTTGACTAGCTCTAGCTCCTGTAGCTATCAACCATGGTCGGCCCAAAATCACAGGATATGCATTCTCCTTTGCACGCATGACATAGAAGTCTACCATGTAATCGATCCCCAACACCTTGACATGGACATCTTGGGCTACACCAAGACATCTCACCTTTTTAAGGTTTGCCATCCGCATGTGAATAGTGACTCTTGAAGTAACTTTAGCACCAATTTCTTTACAAGTAGCCTCTATCATCACGCATACTTGTGCTCCACCATCTACATAAGCTTGTATTTTAGAAGACTTACCCATGATGATGTCGCTGATAGGATTGATGAACACTGGATGCCCAACCCGTAGCATTAAGGTATCAACTTTTCTTGACTTGACTTGACTTTTGGAGAAACTCGTGTACTAACACATTTGCGCCATTGCCTTCTCAGCTTGGAATTGAGAGCAACTACCTGTCCAAAAGTTATATTAGCCCTTTGATTACGAAGTTCCTTCACAAGATCATATTCTTCAACTCCTTGTCCCAAGATAAATTCATGCTGACGAATATATCTTTGCTTTCTTTTCTGCTTTACTTCTTTTTGGTTTTTCATCTTTTTTGGTCTTTCCTTTCTTTTGCCTCAACTCTCTTTCCTCTTCACTTTCTTTGCTTCTTTCTTGCCTTGCTCTTTTGTTCGCCATGACTTCAACATCACTCCCATCAATGGAAATTACATTGAATCTCCTAGCTTCATCAACACCTATAGGAGGTTGTTGAGCTTCTCTCGCATCGTGTGGAACCCGTTGCACATCTCCATGACCATGACCATAAAGAGGATATATACCTCCTCTTTCCCTTTGAGGATATGGACACTAAGGTGCATAATGCCCTTCCTCTGCACAATTGTAACATCTGCCATATGCTACCCTACCTCTTCCACCTCTACCTTGGGCTCTATCTTGTTAAGCAGGCCTTCCTCGATCAAACATATTCAAGCATAACTCATTCATTTGTTGAGAAATATCTTGCAAGGATTTTACCAAATCTGGATCATGAGTGACTGATGCTCTTACATTTCCTTCATCTTCAACTTCTTGCCGATGAGGTATAAGCATTTGACATGAAATATTCAAAGCTTCTTCAAAACGTATCCGGCTCTTTGAGATCCACTTTCTCCCTGACTTTTGGATGAAGACAAGCAAGAAAATTTTTAATTTGAAGTAGTTACCATGTTGAATGGCTGTCACTTCTTCAAGTTGCCTCCAAGAACCCTCAAATTGACGTTGAAAGCTTTGAAATTCTTCTCTTGGATCTTGTCGAAAATCCTTCAATTTTTCATATGCTTCGACAGCAGAAACCCTTTGCCCAAATTGCACAAGAAAATCTTGGCGGAATCGAGTCCAATCCCCTCAAACTTGAGCTTCCAACCCATTCCACCATGTTTTGGCTTCACCTCGTAGCACCAAATGAATGGCATGTAGTTTTCCATCATTATTTACAATTTGCATTGAAAGCATAAAGAGCTCATAATCTGCAAGCCAATCTTTAGGAACCTCCTTTCCTGTAAAAATTGGGTAATTCACGGAACCCATGGCAATCCTTTCTTCTACCCAACTACAAAACACCTTCACAAAAGGCTTCTTGAGTGCCCAACCCTAGCAAATCTACGCTCCTCGGATGGGGGCACCAATTGATGATGAGCGTAAATGGGGAAAATGGCACAACACCAGAAAACCCTCAACAAAGAAACCTTGAACAACCCAATTGCCTCTATATCTCTCTACACCCAAGTGGCAAGGACACCAGTGTGACCACAAAATAAATATAAATACCTTTCATCGTAGAACTTACCATAAACAAGACTCACATAAAGTAATGAAAATGGATAAAGGAGACAAATTCACACCAAACCCAAAACCTGCCACACCCTTGATTATGTATAAGTCTTTACAAAAGAGTAGTGGAAACCATGCCTCTCTCCAACTTGTACAAGCTTCCCATAGCCATCAACAAAACATAGAATGGCTCAACATACAAAGAAAAATCCACAAAAGACCATATGTAGTTCTCACAGCTCAAATTCTGTTCACTACCTTCACATATGCAAGCTTCGCAAACCCACAAGCATCAAAAATCCCAAGGAGCATCACTCTCCCTTGAGCATCGAAGAGGGGAGTCACTCACTCAACCATTTCACTTGATGTCAAAGCTACCCACACCAAAATGAAGGAAAATGGAAGAAGAAGCAATGCGGCAAGAAGAAGAGTCACGAACCGAGCTCACAATCGATCAAGAAGGTGATTATGGCGATGGGGATGAAGAAGGAGGGTTACCCTTGCTCTCTCTCACTCTCTCATGTACATCTCCTCCATTTATGAACTCCACTTTGCACTTTTAAAAAACAACCGTCACAGCGTCGTAATCGTTCTCTATTTTTTATTTTTTTATTTTAAAAAAAACCCAGAACCTTCCAAAAGCTATACATAACATTTTCTATGAAGAAAATCATCCTAGAAGTCTCTAGAAATGAAGATATTCCACCCGAAACTGCCAAAAAAGGTACATCACGCCGGGAGAGGATAGACATGCCAAAATGGCATCTCGTATGCGTGCAGTGCAAATGCCACTTGGAAGTCTCACTCGAAACCTTCCAACTCTAGGTGAAACTGCTTCCCATGAGCCAATCCTTACACATTTGAACAAAACTAAAAGCCTTTGTACATGTCACTATGCACAAAATGAGCATGATTTACCCGAGGTGCACCAACGTTCAAAATGGTTCTTCTACTAAGAAACCATCCTCCAAATGATTGTGTCACTAAGTACAAGATGATTTATGTATTCATGGATAATACTATAGAAGCTTACAGAGACACCCTTTTCCTAGACAAATATAGTTCATGTTCTTAAATGGATTAACCCTAGAAGGGAAATCATTTTCATGGTTCCAAACTCTAAACACTAGTGACTATTATAACTTTAAAACCTTGGAAAGGGATTTCATTGGGGCTTTCACCAAGACGAGGATTAAGCATAGCGTAAACACCTTAATCACTAATTTCAAACAAGAGGAAAAGGAATCAATAAGAGATTGTGCTACTAGGTTACACCAGTACATCTCCAGATGTCCAGAGAAGGAGCTCCCCTTGTAAGAGAAACAAGTCTCAATTTTTCTAGAAGTATTGAGAGACAAATCTCTGTAGGTGGATCTCTATAAGAAGCATACACTTCTTAATGACTGCATATACGATGCAATTGATCTTGACAACAATAAATGTAACATCTATGGTAAGGATAAGAAAATCTCTAAAATAGATTCAATCAGCTCAGGGGGCTCTATTAAAACAAGTAAGGACCGCAGTAATGAGGTTGAGGTAATAGCAGAGATGGTCATGAAGAAGATGAACCAAGTATTCAGACCACCTCAAAGACTTATACGCTGTGAGGTTTGTTGAGGAGATCATCATAACAGGGTAGACCAAGCTATTTGCTAGCATACCAAACCCCATGAAGGAGGATGCTAGGCCTAGCAGGCAATACCCATACTCCTATAATGACACATTTGCCAAGTTAATCAAGGAGGAGATAGAAAAACTGAAAGAAGCTGAGTTTATTTATGAAATTGAGCATACCAATTAGGTATCCTCAATAGTGGTGGTTCTTAAGAATAATGGAAAACTAAGAGTATGTGTTAATCTCAAGAAAGTAAATGCAGCTATCTACGATCGAGAACAACTATCCTCTTCCCATTACAGATCATGTCATAGAGAGGGTGGCAGGAAAATAAGCGTATAGTTTTTTGGATGGATTCTCTGTGTCTAATCAAGTTTTCATTGACCCTGAGGACCAACATAAAATTGCTTTTGCATAGAATGGGGTATAATTGCATACAGAGTTATGCCATTTGGGTTGACCACAGCCACATTCCAACGACTCATGAGTCACGCTTTTAAAGAATATCTCCAGGATTTCTTGGAGGTATATATGGATGACTTATGCATTCACTCGAACAAAAGGGATTAGCATATTGAGAATATCAAGCTAATCTTTGAGAAATACAAAGTCTAGCAAATATGCCTAAACCCAAAAAAATGCATTTTTATGGTGCGCTAAGGTAAGATTCTAGGGCACATAGTATCAAAACATGGCATATCCACTGAGTTTGAAAAGATAAGGGTAATTGTAGAATTACCAAGACCAAGAAATACAAAACAGGTTCAAGGCTTTATGGGACATTGTGGGTATTACCAAAGGTTTATCTACATGTATGCTATAATAGCTAGACCACTTTATGGCCTTATCACAATTTTTGATTGGATAGAAGAGTGTGAGGAATCGTTTGTGAAGTTGGAGGAGTGTTTGACATCAACACCGATTCTTAAATCACTTTATTAGAATGTGATTTTCCACGTATATATAGATGGCATATCCACTGATTTTGAAAACATAAGGGTAATGGTAGAATTATCAACACCAAGAAATACAAAACAGGTTCAAGGCTTTATGGGACATTGTGGGTATTACCAAAGGTTTATCTACATGTATGCTATAATAGCTAGACCACTTTATGGCCTTATCACAATTTTGGATTGGATAGAAGAGTGTGAGGAATCGTTTGTGAAGTTGGAGGAGTGTTTGACATCAACACCAATTCTTAAGTCACCTTATTAGAATGTGATTTTCCACGTATATATAGATGCATCAAATTTTGCAATAGGAGCCATTCTAGCACAACCAAGTGAGCCAAACATGGATTTTCCCATCTTGTATGGTAGTAGGCAACTAAAAAGTGCTGAAAGAAACTACACCACCATAGAGCGGAAGGGATTGGACATGATATATGCTATCAAGAAATTATGCCACTATCTATTGGCCAATAAATTTTTCTTTTTCACCGACCACCAGGCACTTTTGTACTTGGTAAACAAACCATGCAACACGGGATGGATAGTGAGATGGTTTATCATTTTGCTAGAATTTGATTTCACGGTTGTTGTGAAAAGGGAGCAAAACACCAAAGGAAATACCATTTGTCTCACCTATTGAGTGGAGAAGTGCATGTTGGTGTAGAACGATGCTTATCTATTCAACGTAGAAATGATTCCTAAGTGGAGTGAGGATTTTGTGCCATTGATCACCATAGGATAGCTAAATGTTCCTCTACCACTTAGAGAAAAGCAAGAATTAGGACAAAGGGTGACACCTTTCACTATGCTTGCAGGACAAATGTACCACATGGGAGAGGATGGTATACTACGATTGTGCATTGAGTCCATAGAGAAGACACATTACTTAGAAAATGCTCATGTAATAGCAGGAGGTATTGACATGGCAGGGAACCAAACACTGAATTGAGTGCTTTGGGTTGGAGTATGGTGGCCTACAATGAAACAAAGGCTTATGATTCTACTAAAAAATGCATTGTATGCAAAGACAAACCACCTCGACCACATGCTACCCTGTTTCAAGTTCAATAGCACCTCAATGGAGCAAGTACATAGTTGACTACTTAAAGCAACGATTGTTGCCAGAAAAGGTAAGTTGAGCTCACTGCAAAGCTATTGAACTTGAATCAGAAGATTATGAGCTGATAGCCAATCAACTCTACAAGAGGGGAAATGATAAATAACTTAGACTATGTGTCACAGAAGCAGAGTACATAAGAGTACTTGACCAAGCTCATGCATGCTTATCGGGAGGACACTTTTCAACAGATACAACTACTAAGGTAATCATGACTATAGGATTATGATGGCCAACTCTATTCAAAGATGCAGTTGAGTTTTTTAAAAGATGTGATGAATGCCAACGGGTAAAGGTACCTATTCGTAGAGATAATATGTCGTTATGACTACTGATGGGGACTTGAGCTTTTGCCAAGTGGTGTATTAACTTTGTCAGCCCTATAAATCCACCAGCATATCGAACACAAGCTCAATATATTATCATGGCCACCGATTATCTAACTAAGTGGGTTGAAGAAAAAGCCACTCCAAAGGATGATGCACGAACAACCGCATGTTTCCTTTATGAATACTTTTTTACAAGATATGGGCTACCCATTGAAATTATTAGTGATGGGGCTACACACTTCCTGAACGAAGTAATCCACTACCTGCTTGATGAGTTCATGGTGATACATAGAAAGTCGGATCCATATCATCTACAAGCTAATGGACAAGCCGAGAGCACAAACAAAATTCTATGTACAGTGCTCACCAAGATTGTCAATAACAAATGCACTGATTGGGAAATGAAGCTTAACGGAGCTTTATGGGCATATAGAGTGGCCCACAAGACTGCATTGTGGGAACAACACCATTCAATATGGTTTTTGGTCTAGATGCCATTCTATCAAATCAAATTTCTCATTCCTACATTACGAGTAGCACAAAGCCTTGAATGGATGGGACATGAGTTTTCTCATAGGCTTATTGAGTTAGAAAAGTTGGATGAGTTCAAGCTACAAGCTGTTTCTGGAATGTATGCACAAAAGTGACGATTAAAAAAATTCATAACGCTCATTTCATCAGCAAAAAAGGAGTTTAAAAAAGGACATTTAGTTTTAGCACACACAGTAAAACAACATACATCTAAGCTAAAAAAATTGTGGCATGGGTTTGTATGTAATTCATGAATTATCACCTAGTGGTGCGGTTCATCTCACTACACTAGATAGGGAACCTATGGCCAACTAGATAAGCAGATGTCATCTTAAGAAATACCATGAACCATTAACAAGGGATATTCTTGAGTGGTTGCATGTTGTAGAAGCTTGCAAGAACCTTAAAGAGGAGGTAAAATAGGAAGCACAAGCTGAAGCCACAGCATGTGCTCAAAAATTGAAACAAAGACATCAAGCTACTGCAGGAGATTTGGAATATTCTAAACGTTGTAGTTTGAGCAAAAAATAACAAATGCCTCTACAGCATGCTCATCTCCACATCGGAAACACCACACGCAACACACCAACGGGGCACCACCAGCTATTACGTGAGCTGGACACGATCTCACGGGGGTAGGGAACAACCCTACACACAACCCACACACTCAACACCACACAAATCACTCACACACCAATCTACACATGTACCCTCGTCCATCCTCCCTCAAACACACACATCCATAGGCTCAACAACCATCATTTAAGTTACATAATACAGTAGTAAGAGATGAGTAGAGAAATAGTGAGATCTTATTCAATGTATACTTGTAGGAGCAATATGAGATGCATTAGAAGTGATCAGCACACCTTGGGCACACATCTAACTCTCCACAACCTCACACTACACACATACACACCAGAATAACTCTCTCACACACATATTTCTCTCTCACTCACTCTCCCTCTCTCAATCAACACATAACATGCAAAAAACCATGGCCCATAGGCCCTCTATTCCAAGATCGGCAACCTTCCAGCGTACAAATGGGAGCTCGGTCTCTCCTCCTCCCTTCTCAAGAGGTCCACTATTGGATCCCCTCCTGGAACCCTAAAATGAACAAAAAATGCCTATATTTAGACTTACAAACCAAATTTTCATGAAAAAGGTGCATTCAATATGAGCCTATAACAAGTGTCAAGTGCCTTCACACACATGTATGACAAGTGTCCTTACATGCATGCACTTTCTCTCTCTTCATCCTCCTCCACTGCTTTTTGCTTATCCGTTATCCACACACATACATGGGTATGCCTTTGTTTTTGCTATGGGCATAGGCCCTTACTTCCTTATCTTTGTCCTCATGGAATGCACGTCTTCTCTTTTACTGTCCCCTCGGGATGCTCTCGTGAATGGCCTTTTATGGCCGTCTTTCTCTCTTTTCTTCACAGAGGTGATTGGCCTCTTGAGCGTGTTTTTCCATGGGGACGGCCCGTGGGAATGGGCTCTTGGAGCCATCTTTTGGACTATGCTAGGGAGGGGTGGGAAACTCCCCCAATCCTTCCAAGGGGCTCCCTTAGAGCCTCATGGGAATAGCCTCCTATCCAACTGGGGAAGGGAGGTTAGCGATATCGCTGACCCCCCCTCACCTTCATCTCCTTCTCTGTCTGCTACTCGCCATAGCTGTCGCCTTTGCTCCGTCTTCTCCTCCAGCAGCTCCGTCCGTCACGCCGTCTCCATCTCCAACATCTCTACCTTCATCGCACGCGGCATAAGGAGCGCGTCATCAACCCCATCACGGACAACAACACATGCAGAGCCACCATAGCCATGGGAGAGCCAAGCTCTCCACTCTCATAAGAGAGATAATGAAGACAATTCCACGTTTGTAAATATATATCAAGTGCCTCATGTCATGTTTTATACATATGGGATTTATCTTTACCCTCCACCTGCCACATGGCATCCCATGAGACACTCCAAAAAATCAATGAAAAAAGAACTTCTCGTCTTTAGGACAACACAAGGGCCAGAGCACTTTTTCCACTTATAACCATTTGCTCCTAGGATTTCCAATGCCCTAATAAAACACATGGCCATGTTCCACACATGCTCGGACAATAGTTTATAGGCTTTACTCCACAAAATGATAACTCTTGATGCTCTGAAATGCGTTCCCAAAGGTGCACCCCGCTCATTTCCCGACTTCAAAAAAACTTGAAATGCACCTAGCTAGCCCCCCAGTTTCCTCCTGCTACCATTGCATGCTCGGGACTCCAAATGCAAGAACCAATTTGATAGGCCTTTGGACTGCATGTCTGAGTATACTCCATGACTTGGGTCCACTCGTATCACTTTACCTCAGCCTCCATAATTAAGCTTCAAGAACGGTCCTTCATCAACCTGTGCACCAAAATTGCTCCTGGATGGAAACTCCCAACCTTCTAGCATACATAACTTCCTGTTGTGGTGTCCAAACACCAATCTGTCTTCACAAGCCTATTCCCAGCATACTCAAGCACATTCTAGGGAATCCATTCCCCTAGTTCCAGTATCACATCCATTTGCTATTAGGTCTCCAAAAAGCACCCTTTTCACTTCATGCACTTCACATCAGACACCATTTCTTCAACATTTGAGCTACCCTGCACATCCTGTTGCTACTCCCACTTGAAAGCACATACATTAGCATCCTTGATCCATCATTCTACACTCCTTTTATCCCATTTGTCCATGCTTAGCTGCTTTATTCTCCTATTTCTACCGTTTGCAAAAAACTCCCCACATTTTGCCCAACCCCTACTACTGCTAGAGCATTCATGCTCAACAGTCAAAATTCGTGCCAAGGTCCACCTGGATCAAAAGGCCACAAAGAGAAGGCCTCCCTGTTGCAAGAAAAAAATGCTTCCAAAAACGCTTCAAATGTTGTCATTTCTTCATGCATCGCCCATCGAATAGCCGCTACAAGCAACATATGCAACATAACTTGAGCCCACAACTCTCCTTACAACCACTCCATGTCTTCGTCAAAGCCCACTCCATCTTCAATCACATAGACATCTTTCGCATGAAAATTGGTTTCCACAATGTCCATCTTCAAATCTTTAACCACCAAAGCGTTCGCATCTTCACAGTCTTCAAGGTCTTCAGACATCTCTTCCTCCATGCTTAGCTCGTCATCAGCCATCCAAAATGCATCGTTGTCCTCATTTTCTACTATCCAATGCTCCGCACACCAATCTTTAGCTAAAGAGCCTTTGAATGCTTCAAAGTCTTCAACAATCACCTCAAGAGAATCCTCTTCTACCATAGGTAGCATACACGATAAATGTTGCACATCAAGTGGGATGCCCGACCCCTTGTCTTCGTCCTCGTCTATGGAAAACTCCAAAGAGGTACACAACTCCACAGCATCATTCTTCAAAAATTCTTCCATCACCTCCTCGTACTCTTCAAGTTGAATTGCAACCACTAGTGGATCCACATGGAGTATGGGCTCATCCCCTTGCTAAAATTTGCATATATATATCTTCATGCATAGCCTCCGCAACAGCTTAGTCTTCCTCCTGGTCTTCATCTTCAAATCTCTCTTTATCCAAAACTTCAAATGGCATTACCACATCTTCCACGACTTTAGCTGCAACAATCACATCATCTGCAGGCTCATCAGCCCACGAGAACCTTTGCATAGGCTCCAAAACCTGACTTTTTTTTGGCACAAGATCCACACTTTCTTCATTCTTCTTCGTCTCCACCATAGGTGCAACCATCCTCTTCTTCTTTGACACCGCTTGCGTCATCATCGGCCTTTGTACATCACACTTCTTCGCATTCATATCCAACCCCAGAGGGTTCCACGACCACTTTTCCACTGCCTCCTTCACTTCCTTTGGATGTTCCACCGCTTCAACCTTCAAGGGTAACACCTTGGGCTTCTCAGGCTTCACCACGATCTCTTCATGAGCTACTTCTGGTTGTGTTGGCTCGTTATGAATCTCTTCAATACAAACCATACTGGATAGTCTCGTAGGCACAAAAACTGGAGCTCTTGAACTCATCCAATCCTGCCAGCCATAAGACTCTTGGACACTTTCAAATGCCGGCACAAAAGCCTCATGCATAGCCATTCCAAGCTGCTGCTACTGCTTCAACTTCCATTCTTTCTCTTTAGCAATCTGCACCACTTCGTCAAAGTCTCTTGGTTTCTTCAAATCCACCTTCAACCATAAAACCGGAAGCAAACCTTCAATAAACAGGTTCTTCTTCAACAAGCTTGGAGGTTTATCCGCTCCAAGCGACATACACCACCGCTACCACATTTCTTCAAACTTCTTTGCAAAAACCGCTACACTCTCTCCCTCCATTTTCCTCAGGGACTTGAGCATGGCGTAAACTTCGCTAGAATCCTCTCGCCTACTAAACTTTGCCATTATTGCTTGTTGCATGCCTTGTCAATCTTCTTCCCGTCGCTTCTTCTTGAGCCTTGTACCGCTCAAACCATGATCGTGCTTCTCCTTTTAGAAACACCTTCAATAGACGCATCACATGTGCATCGTCCAGCACTTGATTGGTGATTATCGCCACCTCAAATTGCTCCAAATAATCTTCCACATCTTCGTCGTCTTTACCTCGAAAAATCGGATATGGATATCCCATCTTTCCAACCAAAGGCACCTTGATGCTCCTCAATGGGGGCACTAAAATGTGGGATGAGCGAAAAATAACGAACGCCTCTATAGCATGCTCATCTGCACATCGAAAACACCACACGCAACACACCAACGGGGCACCAGCAGCTATTACGTGAGCTGGACCCGATCTCAAGGGGGTAGGGAACAACCTTACACACACCCCACACACTCAACACCGCACAAATCACTCACACACCAATCTACACATGTACCCTCGTCCATCCTTCCTCAAACACACACATCCATAGGCTCAACAACCATCATTTAAGTTACATAATAGAGTAGTAAGAGATGAGTAGAGAAATAGTGAGATCTTACTCAATGTATACTTGTAGGAGAAATAGGAGAAGCATTAGAAGTGATCAACACACCCGGGGCACACATCTAACTCTCCACAACCTCACACTACATACATACACACCAGAATAACTCTCACACACACATATTTCTCTCTCACTCACTCTCCCTCGCTCAATCAACACATAACATGCAAAAAACCATGGCCCATAGGCCTTCTATTCCAAGATCGGCAACCTTCCGGCGTACAAATGGGAGCTCGGTCTCTCCTCCTCCCTTCTCGAGAGGTCCACTATTGGATCCCCTCCTGGAACCCTAAAATGAACAAAAAATGCCTATATGTAGACTTACAAACCAAATTTGCATGAAGAAGGTGCATTCAATATGAGCCTAACAAGTGTCAAGTGCCTTCACACACATGTATGACAAGTGTCCTTACATGCATGCACTTTCTCTCTCTTCATCCTCCTCCACTACTTTTTGATTATCCCTTATCCACATACATACATGGGTAAATTGTCAAATCCAATGTGGTTTGTATATCACTTCCCTCTTCCTCATGGTTATTGAATGGAACCATGGTTTTGTCATGACTAAGCTCTTCAAACTAGATATATACCTTACCATTACAGCCCTAAGTAAGGGGACAAAAGAATCATTTTTTGAAAGGGAGAAACACCCACCTTCCCCACGTTAAATTATCATAAGAGTGAGCTAAAGGCATGAATGCCTCTAGCCTATGGGGTGGGCTAATGATGTGGGGTTCTCACCCATGTGTTTTTATTCATTCAAAAGAGGTGTGAATACCCCTTGAGTCTTTATATAAGAGCCTAGTAGGTTGGTGTGTAATAGTTGTTTGATAGCAATTTGTCCTGAGAAAGCGGCCCAGGTGAAATGGCATGACAAGGATTATAGAAAAATGACATGGTGTCAATGCCCTTGTGGGCATCCATGCTAAGGAGAGGAATTATTTCTTCAAGTGGCTGATGGGCAGCCGTTTAGTTCAAGGGCGGGAACCCCACTTAGGTCCACAAGAGAATATTTTTGGAGTACTAGGTGGGACCACTCCCTATGGGAGGTGGTCAACAACCTGAATCTTAAAAATAAACAAAAAATCCCTAATATCCCTCCCTCTTGTCGTTTGCACATGACACTTCACCCGCTCTCGCACTCTCAGCGTGGCATAAGCCCCCCCCGCCCCCCCCCCCCCCCCCCCCCCCCCCCATCTTGGATACCATACCATTCCCCCCCCCCTCTCACATGGCACACCTCTACAATTGCCACCACCTCTCCCTCCTTGTTGTGGCACTGAAGCATGGGCTATCCCCTTTTCCTCTCCACCAAATCTCTTCCTCCCCTCTATCTTGAACGAGAGCAGACGAGCTTGCCCCTCCCCTCTCTCTTTGTTTTGTGACCAGCAGGAGGATAAACCCTCTCTCTCTCTTATACGCACACATTCAAGAGATTCTTTCTCTCTCACTCTCTCACTCCCTCATTCCCTCTCACTCTCATGTTTCCTCTCCTTGCCAATGCATGCATTCTTCACTCTCTCTCTCTCTCTCTCTCTCTCTCTCTAACTCTTGCTCTCACGCTCTCCCATGCCAAGAAAGCACCTCCCTCTCACTCTCTTCCCACCCCACTATACACACACACACTCTCCCTTGTACACACATGCACACACACACACACACACTCTCTTGTTATCTCTCTCACCAGAACTTATACAAAAGCCCATCTTTTTTACTCTCTCTCAGACACACTTCTATCATATATACACACACTCCCTCACCTCTTCACTATTGTACACACCCACACACACACACACACATATATGTATGTATATATATGTATATATACATATTGAAATAAAAATCCAAATTTTCCTTCCTTCCCCTTTGTCATTCTTCTTCCCCTACCTCGTTATATGCACACATAATTATATACACCCAATTACTTTTCCCTCATATGTATATACTCATATGTTAATATATATATATACATATATATACTTTCATAAGTACCAAAAAACATATATAAATTGGTAGATATATAAGTACACACACACATATACATATATATATATATATATATATATATATCAACAATGAATATCTTTGTGGGAGATCATTAACCCTATATTGTTATCTACATGTGGATGACATGCATTCTCAAGGCATGTATATATATGTATGCCATAGAGTTCTTTAAAGAAAACAAAGCAACATAACACAGGCATTTAGGCATACGGTTAACGCGCATGCATGGATGGTGGGTTCTCTCACACCCAGGAAATATTTGGGCATACATATGCATAAGAAGGGCATATTTTTTGACACAAAACTTGGAGGCTACATCCACGTCCATGATGGATAGAAGAAAGCTCAAAATCGGGATTTGATCACCATAAAAAAGGCTGTATCTCAACAAAGTAGGTTCTCACCACTCACCACACCTATTTCCTATACCCATTGTACAAAAACCCTTCTTGTTTGTACCATGAGTGCAATATAGCACTTTCATCCTTGTGAATACACTCCTTTCCCCACCCCCCTCTCCTTCTCTCTCGTGTCTCATACATATTCCCCCCCCTTGGCTCCATTCCAAGATACAGGGTGGGACTCATATGTCTCCACCATTAGGGGTTGCACATGTCATCATATTCCCTCCCCCTAATCAGGATTAAGACTTAACCTAAGCCTCGACCTAAGCCTAATTATGCACCCCTCTAGCTATATAAAGACCCCTTTTCTGCATTCAAAAAACACATCATAGGATAGATGTGAGAGCGTGCAATGCAAGGATGAGCATGAGCATAAGTACAATATCACTTACCACTCTAGCACCATTAGACAAGGCAAAGTATACCCTCCATCACCCATATCATGCACTAATTGTACATATGGCACAAGAGCACCTATCACCATCTCACCCACATAGCATTTGAGCACCTCCTCACTCCATCCAATGAGGAAATTTATGAGCATCATGCGCCAACCCTTTCAATACCCTAGCCAAGAGGGGATTCCCTTCCCCTCTTGGTCCATGAGGAGTTAGGAGCAGGCAAGGTGTTTAGAGGCCACTTCGTGTGTTCCGTGGCCTTTCACTAACATCCGTTTCAAATTCAAGGAAGAATCAATGAAAGAGCTTATATGCTAAAGTTTCAAGCCCACTGGAAACTTTCCATAATGACTTCCATATAAGCCTACTTAAGATTCTTAGGGATCCTCCTCCAACGGAGCCTATTGATGAACCACCACCTGAATTTGAAAAGCTTGAGTATATTTTGTTACCTAACGCCATCCTTAAGCATGACTATAAGCTTCTACACAATGGTAAGGTACTGTGTAAGTATTTGATTAAATTATTCTCTTGATGATTCTAAATGGATGATGGAGTCGTAATAGCGAAAAAATTTAATGTATCTCTTAAACATGTATAAGCAAAAGAATAGGTTAGGGACCACATAAGACATTGATGTATAAACATGGTTATCAAGAAATGTTTTCTTTTCTCTTATCTTCATCATGTTTGTTTTTAAGTTTAAATATAGATGCAATGTTTTTATGTCAAGCATGCTTGCGATAGACCTTGTCTCTCAAGCACCGAGTATACTAGCAATCTATTGCAGAGTTGTTGCTAAAGATAAGTTAATTATTGATAAGCTCACACTTACACTAGACTATGTTTCTCAAGTACTTACAATACACTATGTTTATCAAGAACTTACAATAGACTATGTTTCTCAAGAAATTATAGTAGACTATGTTTCTCAAGTACCGATCAGTAGACTAGCAATCTACTGTATGTGGAATGGTGATCTGGCTAAATGTGGGAACATGCTTGTGAAAACTTTCCCTCATGAGCATCGAGCATACTAGCCACCTATTCTAGAATGGTGTTTAAATCATTAAAAGTGGATCCAAAAGAACCATTTCTCTCCTTCCTTAATACAACCATAGTTGAGGATGACTATGATAAGTTAAGAATAGAGTAATGCCATCAAATTTAATTTTGATATGTTGAAAATGTTTATTTATCATCGAAATATATTTCTGATCTCACTCAAAGGCTCTTGTGTGGTCAAAATGCAAGTTTGACTCATAAAACATTATTTTCTCTCTCTAGGGTATAGCTAACAGGTTTTTCAAGGATTAAAACATGCTAAAAACTACCTCAAAATTGCCAAAGTATGGCTCTTAGAGTTAGAACAAGGACTTGGAGGAGTGAGAACATGGGCTACAAGGTGATAAATTATTAAAATCATTCTTTAAAAGAGGAATTTTGAGTGGCTTCTCTTCTTGGCGTGCTCCCAAGCTAGAGAAAGTACTTTCTCTCTCTAGCTTGCTAAAAATAGGCAATATCTCCACTTTTGCAAAAAAGTGTGCATGAAGGGAGATTCTGTCTCTCAAAAAAGTGCTCAATTTGGTGCATGCAAGGGTTCTAGTTGTGTCGGAAGTTTTCCCCAAGTTATAAATTATACTTTCTCTCCAGTAGATGCTAAAAATAACGTGCTCCACTCCTTTTTCAAAAAACTTGTGCATAAAGCAGATGTATCTCTCATAAGTGCTCAGATTTATGCATAGAGGGACTCTAGTGAAATTCCTCATCAAGGTCTACACAAGGGGTCGATGAAAAAAAACGTTGTGATTGGCTCTTCCTTGCTGGACATGTATGCCATATGTGGTGCTTGAGGAGCTTCCTGTCCTACATGTTGGGGGCCGAGAGGGGGGGGGGGGGGGGGGGGGGGGGGGGGGGGGGGAGAGAGAGAGAGAGAGAGAGAGAGAGAGAGAGAGAGAGAGAGGGAGAGATGGAGGAAGCCCTAGGTTGTATTTTTGTTGCGATGGGGCCTCACAAGAGTGCATTGAACGCAAGATATGTCCAATAGCAGGGCCAGGAAGCTTTGGGCTATTTTGAGCAGATGCAAAGTGAGGACACCTCTCGAAATGAAATGATGTGGCAAAAGATGATGCTAGTAGTCTTGCATTGTTGCAGGAAAATGCTCTACCTTGCTGGATATGTATGCCATATGTGGTGCACTTTATTAAGCACAAAAAATTCTTGAGGAGTTTCGTGTCCGAGATGCCGGGGGGGGGGGGGGGGGGGGGGGGGGGGGGGGGGAGAGAGAGAGAGAGAGAGAGAGAGAGAGAGAGAGAGAGAGAGAGAGGAAGCTCTGGGCTATTTTTTGTTGTGATGGGGCCTCGCAAGAGTGCATTGATCGCAAGATATGTCCAATAGCAGGGTCAGGAAGCTTTGGGCTATTTTGAGCAGATGCAAAGTGAGGGCACATCTCGAAAGAAATGATGTGGGCAAAAGATGATGCTGGTAGTCTTGCATTGCTGAAGGAAAATGTCATGCTTGGAACTGCCTCGGTGATCCATATCATCATGAATTCCTTTGCCTATATCTATACTACTATAAAAGGGCGAGGGATTCGGGCCCCCTTCCACATGGCGAGACCTCCTTGATCCGGTGTGTGTGCCCTGCAGCATTGGCATGACAGTGGACTGAGCGCCCGCTAGAGAGAGAGAGAGAGAGAGAGAGAGAGGGAGGGGGGGGGGGGGGGGGGGGGGGGGGGGGGGGACAATAAGTATGGCAAGCGTCGATACACAAGGGTTCGATCATGCAGAATGTACAAGGGTTCAAAGACCTCAATCATGGAGTAATTCAAACATGCACAAGGCTGGGCATTGGGCAACATAGAGAGAAGAGGAGGTAGAAGCATAGACTTGTGTAGGGCTCGGCATTGAGTAACTTAGAAAGAAGAGGAGGCGGAAGCACGGACATGTGTAGGACTGGCCACCGGGTGGCATAGAAAGGGGAGATGAAGGGAGGTGGCAAAAGACAAGGTGTTGACGAGTGAGTAGCAGTGTTCGGGGAAAAATCATTTTCACAACTAAACACGAGTCCTTTTTATGGATTTTCAAAGAGGAAGTATTGAAAAATAGAACAAAATTTTACTATCTTTACTTTTTTTCTTAAAATCATTTTCACAACCATTCATGACTGCTTTTTATGGATTTTCAAAGAGGAAGTATTGAAAAATAGAGCAAAATTTTACTATTTATACACTTATTTTTCTCAAAATCTAAGCGAGATTTTTCCTTTTCCTCTTCTTCTCAGAAAGAGTTCAAATTTCAAAGCGATGCAATTGTGAGCTACATATTTCCCGAATACTGATGAGCAGTCTTTGGAAACCAAGCAAAGCCATAGGGCTTCGTGCAACTAAGGGACTGACTGAGGAACAATGCAAAGAGAGACACACACACACACACACACACACACACACAGAGAAGAGAGAGAGAGAGAGAGAGAGAGAGAGAGAGAGAGAGAGAGAGAGAGAGATGCTAAGTAAGAGCAGGAGGTTTAATGGTAAGAAGGGACATGCTACCACACAAGGCGACGCCATTTTACTAGTTTTTTATAAAGATGTTATAGATTGGGTTCTGGCCATATGCATGAGAAAGAAACAACAAGAGTTGTTTTTCTATCCTTTTGTAATAGTCCCATGCTAAGTCAAAGAGACAAACATTGGATTTTAAACCTACACTTCATGTCTACATGTCTAGATAAAGATTGGAGTTAATGGTTGCACTTTCGCATCTTATTATTTTTAAAGTTTACCTTAATGTATTTAAATATGGATAGCCTTTGAATTCCTCTCATTAGCCCCAAAAAGGTTGCCTTGCTCTAGCTAATAGTTGCTTTAAGTTCCATTTACTTATATAACTAAAGCACTTATACACCAATAAAGCTCATGTACATATGTCCTTCCAATACCTTTCCCTTTATGTACATATGTCCTTCCAATACCTTTCCCTTTATAGGGAAGAGAAAACACTCTGATGTAGCCCCTCTTACTAGTTTTTGGTTCAAGGAATTTTATATGGAAGTTTCATTTTGTAATAGGGATGGCCCCTTGGATGAAATGGTCTTTTCTTTTTAATATAATTGCTACCTTTTTTTAAAGGGAAAAAAAATATCAGCATCCAAAAAAGAGCTTTTGGTTTTATTATCTCTAGAATTTATTTTTATGGATTTTAGTCACCATTATCATAGATAGAAAAATACGTAATTGAGGTGATTTACACCATGATATGTGTGCATCTTTTATATCTAAATGATTTTTTTCTCAAAATCAAAAGTTGGGCTCATATCATCCTATATCATCACTTGCATTTAGAGTTGTAAATAAGATTAAAATTGAAATAGAATTCCTTATATATGAACACAAGAGTAAATACTATTCTCTGCTATTCCTTTTTGCCACATGCTTCTATCTTATATGCAACCACCTCTACAAGCTTAATGAGTCTCCTCAACAAGTATTTATCTCCCCATGCTATACCCAATGAGAGGTTACGTCTTTCCTTTTGGACTTTTTTTTTAAAAGAAGAGAATTAATGCTACTAATTTTACCAAAATTTATATATTCAAGTAATTTTCTAACCATTTTGTCCTCTATATTTTTGAAGGAACAATCTTGATCAAGGGTTTCTACTTGAAAAATACAGAGATAAAGGCAACCACAATATTTGATAAGAGTGTGCACTTAAATTCAGTTTATCATCAAAAGGTAATAGTATACATTATTAGTACTAACACATTTTTTGTATATAGTTGGAAAATGGTGTCGATCTATTGATTGCCCAACTACCTAATAGTGAAATATTTGGTAGCAAATAGTTTGTTTATGTTAATCAAACTATATTTGTGGACAATGGGACACATCCTTTAGTGTTCAGATGCAAAGGAAAAGAAATTAATGCCTATATGCTAAATTTTGGTATTTAATTAAACAAATTTTACTTATAGGGGACATAGGAGGGCTTCCCGAGACTGTTCTAAAACAAACCACATTGATATTATTTTCAACAAAAGAAAACATTACAACTATGAAATGATTACACAAATCACATCATCATAATACATTTATGGGATTAATAAATCATTTTAATTAGAAATATCTTTAATTTTAACATCATTGAGAGATTGATACTTTTTTTTAAAGAATATGCCAAATGTTATATGCTCTTCTTTTTTTCAAAATAACTTCATAAAATAAAGATGTATGAATGATAGCAACCAAGATCTTGGTAACTTAAGTGATAGATAATAGAGAAAAAAAATAAAAAATAAAATGAAATCAAGTTAAGGGTAGCCTAAATCTGGCTACTTTTGGCTCTCAAGCTAGCTTAAAATAGGCATTGAAGGATCCTTTTGCCATATCTAGGTGATTGTTTGGAGGTAAGGATTGATGGCTTCCTAAAACTTAAAATGGAAGACCAATTTAAAAATGTGACTAAGGGGGCCCCAATTTTGGAAGCACGTTGATTAATAGGAATCTTGCTAGGTGCTATTGAAGCTTTGAGGGAAAAGAGGGGTGGAGGGGCACGTGGTGGCGAGAGGAGAGGAGAGAGGAGGAGGTAGATTTTTCTGCAAGGCGGGCCACATTGTAGGTGGATCGTGCTGGACAGTGCGCCTTCAGCAGAGGGCAAACTCGTAGACTACTGAGAAAGAAGGGCGCGGCGGCATAGCTCGGTATCGGAGTCGGAGAGAGAGAGAGAGAGAGAGAGAGAGAGAGAGAGAGAGAGAGAGACTTTGAGGTTGCCGTCTGGATGTTGTCTGTGAGAGCTGGCAAGCATGCACGACACAGAGATGGAGCGTGGTGAAGCATCTTCCCGTGATAGTTTTGTTGATTTGGAGGTATGCTTGCGCGAGTGCTGGCAACCTCGCATGTCGAGATCGCAGCGATGGCGAGGGAAGAGAGAGGAGAGATGGAAGAGAGAGGGACGGCGGCATCTCATGAGATTCTGGTTAATGGAGCATCTGGACCCAGTAGAAGAGCCATAAAATCTACTTAAAAATTTAATGGGAGAGCATATTGGAGGTTCCTATGGTCTATCTTTTTTAGTGCATCAAACATAGTATGAGTAATTAAAGTTTAGTATAACTTTTACCTCTAACCTCTAATGGACAAGTCATTTTGCACACCAAATATGCACATAGTTTAATTTCATTTTATTTATAATTTTAAGAAGTATTTTGTAATATTTTATAATTACTATATATAAAAATGTCTTCAAGATAATGCACAATCCTCCTCCTCCATCTATTTCATGATCTAAACATTAATGTTTAAGATCCAATAATCAAAAGATGCATTAGATGAGGATAGGATCTTTAGGGTTCAAGGAATTCACCATTTTGGATTTAGAGATTATTTATAAAAGTAAAATGGGCAAAAACACCTACATTGTATTTTTCTGTCAAAATTCAAATTAAAATCTAGTGAGAAAAACTATATTATTAGAAAGCTCTTGACGAGTAGAATTCAGAGATCTATAAAGACATCCTCCCTCTTTTTGAGGGAGAAAAAGCGTGCAAGCATATTTTAAAGAATATTTTGACCTCTCTTAGAAACCCAACATTCTTATACAAATGGCACACACCTATTATCCTATTTCATAATAACCTTCATTAGGCCATAGTAATTTAAAGGACCCCTATAAATGACATCCTTAGCCTAATAGAGTATAGGGTACTATATTGATACGGCGTGATCAAGTTTGATTCCAATGGTTCCTCGATGTTGTCATGGCTTAACATGAGCATGACAAAACCTTGTAATTTTTTTGGTTGCTCAATATAATTCACTCACAATTGTGAGTTTTGCCAAAAAAAAAAAAAGTTTGATTTTAATGGTTTCTTTCTTTGAGATATTTTGTGGAAATTTTATAATACTGTTAGAGAATCTATAAAAGAAGAGTTGAAAACTCATACTAATTAAAATACATATCTAATTTAGGCAAATTTTATATATATGTAAGAAGGTAGTTTAAACTAGTTAGAGAAAGGGAAGGCTTCCAATATTAAGACACAAATAATAATAATATTAACACTTCCAATAACAAAATTATGAGTATATTGGAAATAAGTCTAGATGATGTAATTATATTTTAATGTCTTTATCATTACAATATACATTCAAGTTTTGGAAATTCCTACAGGGTTTTGTCTTGGAGGTTTAAATTATTGGACCCATCCATAAGTTCTAGTTGCGCACAGCTTCCAGCCTATCTGCATCGTCCTAGCAGCAATTTGAACGGCATATTGACATGTGCCTTCCACCCTTGCACACCGCTTTCAGCATGTCTGCAGACTCTTGTCTTAGCTGCAACACACCTCCGACCACCAAATATTGATGCGCAGGGCAAGATGGGAGAGTCACAGGAATGTCTGCTCCAGAGAGAGAGAGAGAGAGAGAGAGAGAGAGAGAGAGAGAGAGAGAGAGAGAGAGAGAGAGAGAGAGATGCTCCCAGCCTCCCACATCCCATGGCTCGGCAATGCCGCGTCCTCCTGTCGTTGGACTGCACGAAGTCGACAAAACCTCTCCCCTGCGATACCTGCAAAAAAAATCATTGCCTCTTAGAGACATACTGACACACGGCTGCCTGGCACTTTCCTTTTACTTCAGTTTTTGGAGGGTATCCCATGAGATACCCTCTAATTTGACCTCCTTGCAAAATCAGAGGCACATACTATTGAAAGTGGTTGTTAAATATTACATGAACACAAAGATCTTTTTTTTAAAAAAAATTAGCAAAACTCACAATTGTGAGTGAGTTATATTGAACAGCCGAAAAAATTACAAGGTTTTGTCATGCTCATGTTAAGCCATGACAACATCCAAGAATCATAATTACAACGGGTATAAGGGAAACCACTCCCACTGATGACCAAGGTTTGCCCCCTGTATTCTGTGAGGTCAGGTGTATTCTGTGAGGTCAGGTGTAGGATGAAGACAAGGATCTTAAGCTAGGCTTCCTCCAATTTAAAGGCAAACTTTAAAGTATAACATTTTCATAAGTAGGACAATGCCAAGTTAAGACTATTAGCCACATTGAATATCTTTTTTTTATAGTCAAAACTACTCAAATAATATATCTTTACAGTTTAGGAGGAATAGTAAGTACACGGTGGAACTTCTCAACCCTCATTCAGAAGCTATGTGGAAGAGAGGGAATCTCTCTTGCCATTTATGATGGGTTGAGTGGCTTGATTTTCTTAATCAAAAGAAAGGATACGCTCAAAGATTTTTTTAGATTTTGAAAGTCCTTATGAATTATATATATAATCATAAATAGGTTGGAAGCTAGTTATATGACTCTATAATATTATTTTTTATGTTTAAAACTATTATTAAATCCACTTAACAAAAATATGGAGACTAACCCAGGGAAAATATATCTTATTCTAATTCTATATTAATTAGCCTTTCATGTATGCAATTTATACAATTTTATTAATGAGGAATAATAAGTATTAAAATTATACATCTATACAATTTCATTAATGAGAAATAATAAGTACATCGTGGCACTTCTCAACCCTCATACATAAGCCATGTGGAAGAGAGGAATCTCTCTTGCCATTTATGATAGGTTAAGTGGCTTGATTTTTTTAATCAAAAGAAAGGATAGGCTCAAATATTTTCGTAGATTTTGAAAGTCATTATAAATTATAATAAAATTGTAAATAGGTTAGAAGTTAGTTATATGGCTCTATAATACTATTTTTTACGTTTAAAATGATTATTAAATTCTCTTGATGAAAATATGGAGACTAACCTTTGGAAAATACATCTCAGTGTAATTCTATATTAATTACCCTTTTAGTTACCTTGTGTGAAGGACAATTTTGGATATGCTTAATTCTTCTATACATTTATTTAGTTTTGGTATTCCAAACATGGAGAAAGCTTTTTGTGGGATGAATTTTTCATCTCATCGTCTCATTTTCTAGTTGTTTAAAATTGGTAGACTACATCATGATTCCATGGTACAATTCATTATTTTTCATGCCTTGAGCCTCTGTATTCCAGCACATCAAGCAATTTCAACCGTCCATTACATTAACATTTTTACAATGAACAGAACGAAAACAGTGCAATCAACAACATTCCACCAATGGAATTCACCTAGAGAAAATTCCAACCAGTCATATCACGCACACAAAATTCTAACCAATCAAATGCAAGATTGGAGATGACGGATGGGAATCTCCTTCACCCCCACTGTTCTGGAACACGGAACAGGCTCGGCCTCCGCCTCGCCTATTCCAGCCCGGACCAGTGGAGGTGAGGGAGATTCTCCACCTCTTCTGATGTATTTTTTCAATAGACCTCAATGAGAAAAATGATTTTATCTTTACAACTTTTCATATTAATATAATATATAAGGGAGGAATGTGCAATGTGTATCCCATGTAAAGTGCTTTCTTTTGCCGAGTATAACTCAACCATGATACTATATCTAGGGTTATGTAAAAGAATATAGTCCCAAAACTCCCATTAGGCTACGCACATTAATTAAGTTCATGTTTCTCTTCATACCTCTACTAACTACTGCTACTATTAGCTTAGGCACATTAATTAAGTTCATGTTTCTCTTCATACCTCTACTAACTACTAACTACTACTACTACTACTACTACTGGCTCTATTTGTACTTTAATTAAGTTCATGTTTCTCTTCATACCTCTACTAACTACTAACTAGTACTACTACTACTACTACTACTGGCTCTATTTGTACTTTCCATTACATAAAATCTTCCCAAGATGCTTTAGTATCTCCAATTAGCATCTCCATTCCACTCACAATTTAAAATCAAGGCTAATGGGTAGGATTTGACCTCAACTCGGAGGAGAACAAAGGCTCAACTTTAACCACTAGGCTACAAGCCTATGGTGCCCTTGGAGGTGCCCTTAAGCACCTAAAAAAATGGTGCCCTTGGAGGTGCCCTTAAGCACCTAAAAAAACAATTCCCCCCTCCCCGCCCCCCCCCCCTCCCTCCCTCTTCCCAAAACAAAAAAAGCCTACCCTACCCTACCCCCACGCTTCCCTTTTCCTTTTTTTTCCCCACCCCTTCCCTTTTCCTTTCTTTCCCCCCCTAAACTAATTAATGGTTTGAAAACAACGTTTTGGCTCCCTAATGGGTCTACGCTGTCTCATTAATTAATTACTTACCTAGATTCTCTTCAAAGGTAATCCGCCACCCCAACCCTGACTCTCTCGCGGCGTTCACACGCGCATGGCATGTACAACCTGCCCCGTATGGCAATGGCGAGCTGTGGACTCTCGATCAACGCCTGCCACCGATCCTTGCTCGCATGCTGCTCACTCCCCTGCTGCCTCACTGTGTCCCTCTCTGTCTCAGAAGAGCATCGGCCTCCGACAGGACCAGCTGGTCCTCCACCGGCCTACCCACATCCAAGAGAGCTGCCGACAGACACTTGCTGGCACTGTAGCCATCGCCATGCGATTCACGTACTACTCGCACCACCTGCTGCTCCACAGGCCTACCCACATCCAAGACACCTGCGACAAACACTGCCTGTTACACTGCAGTCATCGCCATGCGATTCGCAATCAGTGTGCACGTCTCAGACAAAGAGAGAGACAAACATAGAGGCATTCAGTGCAACCGATGGCGCCGCCCTCCCCGCACACTCCACCTCCTGCACCCCACGTCTGCAAATGTCACATCATTCCTCTCTCTCTTACTCTCCCCTCCACGTGCCGCATTGCCGTTTTTTTCCTTGCTAGACATCAGAGGATCGACTCAGATTCCATTCAATTTGTCCTGCTTACAGAATTGGGACCACATAGTCCCTAAATGTGCAACTTATAAAACTTAGAAAGGCAACGAGAAAAGTAATTTAAATGTTGTCTATAAGGATTAAAACACTCCTGAACATAAATAAAGCATGCAAAATTAAAAATTTTACTCATATATTTTTTCACATATATTTTGAATTTTTTCAGTGTTTCTATAATTTATTTGTTTCACTTGAAAAGAAAAAACAAATTTTATGTGTGACAAAAATAGCACTTAAATAACTTTTAAGTGATCAAAGTTTGAAGAGGACACAAAAGGATGCTGCCCTTACATTTAAATTGGAACAAGTATGTTGTCTCAATCTTTGCAGTAGGACACATCCATTAGAATCTATGGAGATGCTTGTCCACAAGGTTGGATAAGGAAATGCAGGACACGACACGTAGAGAGAGAGAGAGAGAGAGGGAGAGAGAGAGAGAGAAAAATATGCCCGAAATATCGCTCTGGGTATTGTTTTGAAATTTGAGCGGTATTTTGAGACGCACCAGCTCTCAGTGCGCAAGAGAGGAGAGAGGTGTACATGTCGGGGGACAGAGAGAGATCTGAGGGAGAGTAGAGGTGCGCGTTCTTTTCATGGTGGCACAGAAGCTGCTCGCGTTGTATTGCGTGTCCAAGAGGAGTAGATTCTCTCTCTCTCTCTCTCTCTCTCTCTCTCTCTCTCTCTCTCTCTCTCTCTTTGTCTGCCTGTTTCACTAGAGCCTGGCAAATAGTTTGATCAGACCTGAACGCCAAATTGTGTGTGTGTGTGGAGGGAGGAAACAACAGACGCCGAGAGCAGAAGCACGAGACGAGGAGGCAATTGGGGAGGGTGGCTCGATGATTAGGCGAGCGGCATGAGAGAGGCGAGTTGGGAAGATGCTGTCGCAGGAGGGAGGCAGGGGAAGACGAATGCCAATGGGAGACGCAACACGACAGTGGAAGGGGGGGAGGCATTGGCCGGTTTGGGGAGTGAGGGTGCGTGGGAACGCGGAAAACGCTGAGTTTTCCTTTTGCTGGAGGGAAGGGGTAGGAATCTGGGCGAATAATTAATTAATGAATGGTACGTCGACCTAGTATCCAGTATGCTGGGTCAATTATATGATATATGAGTATTGGAACAATTATATATGATGTGAGTATTGGTAAAATTTTCTTTTTTCTTTTCACAAAGGCCAAATGGGTGTGTGAGATAACTTTGAACTAATGCACATGTAGGGAGGATTCACAAGGGACACATGTTCTACATGTAGTTCCAAGATTTTATGGAGCTTTCCAAGATTTTATGGAGCTGTGATATACCAATTAGGTCTCCCCAATTTCAAAAAATTAAAAATTATTTCAAAACATATTAAGTGCATAAGTGAAGGGTGAGTTTAGGAAATGAAAAGACAGATGAAGGTGGAAAGTCAAAAGACGAATGAAGATGGAAAGTCAAAAGACCTTTTGTGTCCATATAAATAGGTGTTTCTCTACTCTTTCATTTTTCCTTTAGCATTTTCTTCTAAATTCTCTTTAACGTCTCTCTCTCTCTCTCTCTCTCTCTCTCTCTCTCTCTCTCTCGCAATGTTGTATTCATCTTTCTTATGTAATATTGTTGCAAATCTATGTGTATCGTCATTGCCTGTCGCTATATGTTATAGATCAATGCATCATTTTTCTTGTTTTTGAGTGGAATCTTTGAAATAGGAGCACCTTTTAATTTTTTTGAAGCCATTAGGAATACCTAAGTTAGGCTACTTCCATTAAATGAACCACCAATTGAATTGAGAGATTTGATGAGTTCAACTTCAACAAGAAGTAGACAGTTTTTACCGAATATTCGGGGATATAATAATGTATTGGTATTTGCATCTCTTGGTGCCTATATTAATGACACTATTAATTATGGTGGGAGAGGTATATACACTTTTAAGGTTCACAGCTCATTTTATCATAATATTGGTTCTTTGGCACCAGTTGAAGGTTGCAATGAGGTCCCACCCTTTGCCGAATTATACTTTTTTGATACCGAACATGAGTTGAATAACAGATTGCATCATGTTCCAAATTTAGACAGTAGTGTTCTAGAGTGTTTACAATCTATGATGCACAGAGTAAATCCCTATGCCAATTCTCTAGGGTGTGCTGCTTGTCATAATAATCAATATCTAATTCTCCTAAATGATTTTCTCATATTAAACTGATCATTTAATGTGGGGAAGTGCCATGGGAGAAAAAGCTAGAATATTGGTTAAGCTAGCAGACCGACCACAGTAGGGATCCAAAGGATGAAAAATAGGGATCCAAAGGGGGGGCCATCTACAAAAGAGCCATGTGCAACAATGGGCTAAAAAGACCCTAAGGTTTAGCCCATTAAAACTTCCAAAATGCTAAGGTTCCAAAATTCAAAGGTTGTGTCCAAAGGTCAACCCTAGAGGAATTGGATGATTTGTGTGTGACCCAAAAAGTCTTTACAAATCCCTACATAGGAGGGGGCGAGCCTAGCATGTAGGGGATGAGAGAGAAAGCCACACACACACACAAGCTCCCTAGGGAATGAGGGACACATGTCAACTACCTAGGCCAGATGCCCACAAGCACTACAAGCCATGCTTAACATTAGCGACGCTCATACTATGACGCTCAAACATGAAAATGCACGGCGTCGCTATATGCGTCACTAAAGGTGTTGCTATGAGCGTCGCTATGTTACAAATAACATAGTGACGCTCATAGTGATGCCGACAGGGCTTAAAAAATAACCGAGAGCGTCCGAAAACTCATATCTCAGATCTGAGTTTTTTACGCGCGCTCAAGCAAGCAAGGTAACGCTCTCCCTCTCTGTCTCTCTCTCTCTCTCTCTTTCTTCTCCACACACATACACACACACACACACACGAGGAGAGGAAGGAGAGCCAGGTATGCTCCTTCCCTCTCCTCACTCTCATGTTCCCTTTCCCTCTTTCTCTCTCTCCTTCTCTCTCTCTCTCTCTCTCTCTCTCTCTCTCTCACACACACACACACACACACACACACGAGGAGAGGAAGGAGAGCCAGGTATGCTCCTTCCCTCTCCTCACTCTCATGGTCCCTTCCCCTCTTTCTCTCTCCCTCTCTTTCACACACACACACACACACACACATTGTGTTTTTAAGAGAGAGAGAGAGAGAGAGAGAGAGAGAGAGCACAAGCATAAACAAAAAACGCACACACATGCATACACAAAGAAAGCACACACACATTGAGAGAGGAAAAGAGAGAGAGAGAGCATGCATAAACCAAAAAAAACGCACACATACATGAATAATCAAAAAATGCACACATTGAGAGAGGAAAAGATATATATATATATATATATATATATAGATATATATATATATAACAAAGAGAGAGAGAGAGAGAGAGAGAGAGAGAGAGAGAAAAGAAGAAGAAGAGAGTCTTAACATCGTAGGAAAGTATCCCAAGAGACCTTAAAGATCTAGTCGACAGGAGTTGAACTCAAGACATGTTATTCATAAGAGAAATGGCATAACCAATCTATCACACTTCGGTGATAGAAAAGTTATACCATTTTTCTCCTTTTTTTATTGGCGTGCACACACACCCGAGAAGAAGAGAGTTTAATTTAACGTCGTAGGTGATAGAAAAGTTATACCATTTTTCTCCTTTTTTTATTGGCGTGCACACACACCCAAGAAGAAGAGAGTTTAATTTAACGTCGTAGGAAACTAATTAAAGAGACCTAAAAATCTAGCCGGCGAGGAGTTGAAACCAAGACTTGTTATTCAAGAGGAAAATGGTATAACCAATCTACCACACTTGGAAGAGAGTTTTAACGTCGTAGGAAACTATCCCAAAGACGTTAAAGATTAGGTTAGATGTAGACTTTCGTTAAATTAGATTTAGGTTTATTTAAGTTAAATTAGATTAGATTTATGTTTATTTTTAGTTAGATTTACGTTTGATTAGATTTAGGTTTATTTACGTTAGATTTAGATTTACGTTATATTATATTAGATTTAGGTTTATTAATTTAGGTTTAGGGTGGTTATATTAAATTAGATTTAGGTTATTTAATTAAGGTTAGGAGAAATGGCGAGGAAATCGTTTAATATAAGGTTAGAAGAAATGGCGAGAAAATTTCCTGTGCTCACAGCCTTGACAGTCCATGCGGACCAGCAATTCCACCTGCATGTTCGACTGTTGCTCTACCATACAATAAGCCGTCATGTTCAGCTAATGGAAGAGCAAATTGAGCATACACAGAAATTAGTGATGCAAGTTGACGATTTCAAGGGTCACACACACACACACCACGCACATCCCGTCAAATCTAGAATAAGAATTAAGTGCCTTGAGCAGACATCAGCTACATTGAAAGAATGACGTACCTGCATGCTACAAACAAAGATCTACTATGAAAAGATGTTAAGATGCTGTGAAATGCTACAGCTAGAGAAGAGGCAAAGGGGTTTTGTCCACTATATGTAGTATCATGTAGACGTGGGTGTGTAGATTTCTTGTACCCACAAATATATGCATTGACCAATAAAGACGAGATTATAACCCAGTGGTTCTGATCTTTGTGCACCTCTAGACCGAGGTGTGCGGGGATTGGACATGACTAGAGAATGTGAGGTAGTTTACAGTGTGAACAAAGAGAGAGAGAGAGAGAGAGAGAGAGAGAGAGAGAGAGAGAGAGAGAGAGATAAAAGATTCTAAATGTCAATAGAAGATTAAATTTGTTGTCCAGGTTATGAGATTTTTGCCCTCATTATGAGTAGTGACGAGGATGTGGGGCTGTCCAACCGAAACACCTATCTCTCAATGAGGATCTTATGTCCTTGTAACCATTGCAAGCATGCTTTGCGACGAACAGGACGCGTTTCTTTGCAGCACCTTCGCGAATTTGGCGAGTTAGATCCATCTATTATAGATCGAGTTGTTGCCAATCATAACTCGTCGGACTCTGCCGCCGGCCAACAGGCAGCAATCTTGCAACCCAATAGACGTGTTCGCAGGCGCTTTGGTCAAGCAGCATATGTGAGGCCACAAGATGTAGCCTCTGACAGCTCGGGGGATGATCATGTAGACCACATTCCCAACGAGGCAATGTTCGAGCCCGAAATTGATGAAATGATCGAGACGATCATGGATTCAGAAAGGCTTGTCTATGATGATATGAAAAGTGAAGCCGATACGCCACTGTATAATGGAGCACGTGTGTCTAGATTGAAAGCGCTCCTGGTTCTTCTCAACATGCAGACAAAGTTTGGATGGAGTGACACTAGCGTCACAACGCTTTTCAGGTGATCTATTACAATTAGTTTACTTTAATAAAACTCTAAATATATAACGATCTGATAGATTTTTACACAATTGTACCGTATTTTTATGTTGTGTAGATTGCTCAAAGAGCACATACTACCAGTTGATAATGTGATGCCAGATTCTCGAGAGGAAGCAAGAAAGATTTTGCGAAACTTGGGGATGGATTACAATTCGATCCACGCTTGTCCTAATGACTGCATTCTTTTCAGAGGGGAATACATAGACATGGAGAAGTGTCCGAAATGTGATTCCGAAAGATATCGAGTAGATCTCCACGGAACAAAAATTCCGCAAAAGGTTTTGCGACATTTTCCTCTGCTTCCTTGTATCAAGCATTTCTTCGAATGTAAGTCCATGGCCGCCCTAACATCATGGCATGAGGAGAATAAATCTTTGGATGGTGTGCTACGGATTCCTGCAGATTGTGCAGCCTGGAAACATATAGATGGAACATGGACGGATTTTGCCAGGGAAGCTCAAAATTTGCGCTTAGGCCTGGCTATGGATGGCGTAAATCCATTTGGTCAAAGATCAACATCTTGCAGTGTATGGCCCGTTGTCATCGTCAACTACAACATTCCCCCGTGGTTGACTACGAAGAAGGGGCACCTATGGCTAAGCTTGATTGTGCCGGGGCGATATAAAGTGAAGAATATGGATGTGTATCTTCGTCCACTATTGGAAGAGCTACAACAATTGTGGATTGGCATAGAGGTGGTGGATATGAGCCGACACACAGGTCGACGGAATGCTTTTATCAGAGGCATTCTAATGTGGACCATGCATGACTATCCCGGACTAACAGAATGCTCAGGTGATCTATTTACACTCCTCACTCAGACACTGTAAATCTTGCTTTTTCTCAAGTTGATCTATTATCATGTGTATACATGCAGGGCTTCAAACAAGCGGATAAAGAGCATGTGTCACATGTGGACCTAGACTGAATGCACGTAGGGCGCCCTCACTGAAGAAGAAAAACTACGAAGGTCATCAAGCGTATCTTCTAGAGAATCATGTATTACGCGACGGCTTTTTGAGAAGAGAGCCACCAAGGATGTCTGTACAAGCATGGTTAGAGCAGAAGGAGATGTGTGATGATGGATTATCCCCAGGGATGAAGAGACTATCTCTATGGTACGAGTTACCATACTGGCCCCGACTCATGATCAATCACTTGCTTGATCCAATGCACATATTCAAGAATGTGGGTAATCTACTATGGGACCATCTGACGGGCAAGAAAGATACTTTGGGAGCCAGAGTTGACCTTAGAAATGTGGATCGTATGGAGCAATATTGGCCGCAAACAGCGTCCGATGGATCGATAAAACTCCCTAAAGCACCATGGATTTTCACAGGAGCCCAAGAACACAAATTAAAAGAGACCATTCGATCTTTGTGGACTCCCACTGGCGTAATGCAGTCGCTCCGAACGTGTTTTACTAAAGAAGGAAAGCTTACCGGTTTGAAGTCACACGACTGGCATAAAATGTGTCAAGTATGTTCATAGTGGAGTATATCATAGTGAGAATTGTGTAACAAATTCGTGTGTGGACGTACTTTAATATCATTGCTGCACGTGTTTTGCAGTTTATTTTACCGGTTTCCATTGAGGGATGTCTGTCTCTTGACATTCGTAACACAATCTACAAACTTGCGAAGTTGGTACAATGGATCTCACAAAAGGAGATCAACGTAGACTCCATACCATTCGCCAAACTAAACGCTGCGGAGGTTGTGTGTATGTTTGAGAAACATTTTCCTACTACCATGCTAACCATTCAGGTGCATCTTCTTGTTCACATAGTTGATGAGGTGGAAATAGCCGGCACAGTACATTCCAGATGGATTTTCTTTTTAGAACGTTTCATGAAAACACTCAAGGGATATGTGCGTCAGAAGGCACGTCCGGAGGGTAGCATGGCTGAAGGTTGGCTGGTATCAGAGTCCCTAGTGTACATTGGAGAGTGGCTAGACGGATTTGATAAAGCCCGGGACATGCTATGGCGAACCATAGAAGATGAGCGCATATCTGGAATCGTCATGTGCAATCTCGGTGTTGAGAAGAAGATGACGGAAGATCTAGAGGCTAAAATCAACCGATTTTGCATGCTTCACAATCTAGTCATGTAGAAGTGGATCTCATAATATGAGGATGCAAAGCAAGAGCGACAAAGGGCAAGAATCGAGTGGAGACGGGGAAGACGACCACCGATGCACTATCCGACGGGTCTGGAGAGCCTACCAACATTCATGAGCTTAAGATGGTTGCACAACCAACTGAAAAGCACACAACAGTGCGGTGAAGAAGTGACTGAGGAAGAGTAGGATTACTCTAGGGGTTGCGCGACCAAGGTAAGTTTGCAATGTACGACTAGTAACTATCTAGATGTTTGAACGGCCATTCATAATCTTTGTTGGTTGTAGTATAAATCATACACAGCAGCATGGTAGAAAGGTCGACATTTTAGGGTGGAACGGATCGACAAAAAATATTTTACTCAAGATTGTGGAATCATGCAAAATTTGAACAGTCTAGTCGACGACTGTCCTCTGATGCAGATCCTGTGGTGGCGGAACTCACTTACTTTGGCACGCTACAAGAGATTTTGAGGATCGATTATAGAGGATTTTTTGTCGACTTGTTCGACGTGCAATGGTTCAAGATAATCATGGAGGGTCGCAACGCTACTGTGCATAGAGGAGAGTCTGGTTTTCTTGAGGTGGATTCAACTAAGAAATGGACTGACCTAAGAGACACTTTCGTACTACCCGAGCATTGTGAACAAGTAAGTATGTAAGTGGTTAACGTGTGTTTTCGAATTTATGTGCTTGGAAGCTTCATGTAAGTTATGTGGCTCTGGTAGGTGATATTTCATCCCACAAAGTCTGCATCAAACTGGTGGTACGTCATAGAGGTAGCCCCCTGTAGTGCACGGACGTATGAAGGCTACCATGTGCCAATCACAGTGGCATCAATGGAGGAGATCGGAGAAGATGCCCAGTCAGAAGCCGTGGAGGTGGTGCCAGACGAACATCAAGCTGCTACTCTCGATGGGGTGCATGCAGAGGATCTACAAAATGAAACAGAGGACATCTGTTTAAACGAAGAGCTCTATATAGATATAGTAAGTTATGCTTAGCTATGCGAGGATGAGAGAGAGATCTCTTAAAGCCATAAATATTGTATTTGAACAAGATGGCTCTATTTTGTAAATTCAGAGTTATGCACTTGCCTCTTTCATCACTCAAGTTGAATAGAAGAAGAACGCTTCGGGGCTCTAGCGTCCGTACCCCCGTTGACACGCCGCTAGAGACCCCTGTCGAGACACCCAGGTTCACGCGTCAGCGGCGAGAGGGCTTGCCTTACTCCATCGACATCAGCGGCGGCATCATCTTGGATGATGACGGCAAGAAGTTGATTTCGTGCATGCGCGGTCTTTGCTCTCAAGTGGTTAGACACTACATACTAGACAACTGGAGTGAAGTACCGAATGAATTAAAAGACAGAGTCATCAGCATGCTTCATGACGAGTTTCCCGTTCCAACACGGGATGACCGCTTCAATGAAGATGTGATGAAGGTTCAAATGCACGAATACTGCAAGCATAAGCGTTCCGAAGTGCAAAAAGCAATCAAGCATGGATGGAATAGACCAGATTGGCTGGCCAAAGAAGATTGGAAGCATGCAAAGAACGAAGCGCGTGAGAATCCCGACAAGTGGAAGCAACAAAAGGAGGCAGCCAGAGCGCGAGTAGAGGCACGGAGCTCGCACCACTTGGGGAGCGGCGGGTGGGCATCATTTGAGGTCGATTTTGTAAGTGTTTTTGCATCTATGTATGATAGTTTAGGGTTTATGGGATTTGAAATTCTAACATAATGGATTCTTTGTATGTTTTGACAATGGTCGTTTACAGGATGTGATCCCACTCCGTACGAGCGTGAGTACGCAGGCAAGAAGGGCTTAAACACCCTTATAGACATCCTGACTTCTCGCGGCGGCATGGTTAGTATTAGGGTTTATTCTTTTCTATTTATTGTATTGTTTTATAAATGTCGCTCGCTATATGTTTATACTTACAATGGGCTATCTTATTGTTTGTTTTGCAGAATCCGACAGATACGCCGCTTGGACGCGATGAGACGTTTGATTAGACGACGTCAGTTTAGCCATAGCTAGATAGCATTAGTTTCTGTTTGTCCTAGCTTATGTATCATGAGACCATGTAACTATGTATTTTTGAAAACCATGTATATTTTTTAAATAATGACAACCGGGTTTGTAACTATTACATTTGCAATGATTAACAATCAAGTGATTTTGCTGTTGTCTACAATTGTCATTTATTTACTTCCATAAATTCACGCTTGTAATTTTTGTATCTTTATTTTGCAAACAATACGTACTATGGATGTTGGAGTTAATGATTATATTGTCTTGTGGGTGACTTTTGGGTCTATATTTACCTTTGCACTTTTTTTCAAAGGTAAATAGACAAATGAAACATTCAATATGGTTGATGGGTGACAGGGCATTCAATGCCCTGCCCCCAAAATTTTTTAATTTCGGGCGTCGCTATATTAGGCTCTGCAGCGTCTCTATAAGCGTCGCTATCTATGGCCCTGCAGCGTCGCTATATAGCAACGCATATAGCGATGCTTATTGCGACTGCAATAGCGACTACTGTAGCAACGTTCTCTTATCCACACTAATAGCGACGCTGTTAGCGACACCGGGGGTTTAAAAAACCAAGTGTATTTTCGTCGCTATAAGTGTCACAAGAGCACACAACCTTTTGTAGTGAAGGTGTGCCCAATTCCTATTGGATGGCCTTGGAGGTGGACCAATGAGAAATAGGCTAGAGTAAATCTAGTTTAATTAATTTAAAAACACTTAATAAAAGAACCAATGAGAATTAAGTCCTCTAGAAGACTATTGGACAGTCTCCCAAGGGGTCCAATGAGCATTTAGGAGCCCAATGGCTTGCCTGATTCTTATTGGCAAGGAGACAAAGGGGTCCAATGAGAGTTTAGTTGAATTATTAAATTACCTAAAGCTCTCACAAAAGGGGAAAGGGGGACACATGTCAGAAGGCTATCACTTATGCTGCTTAATAATCATTGGCTTGACTTGGGGAGGTCCAATGGGGAGATAGCAAGAGCAAATAGCAAGAGGGCTCGCCCAAGAGAGAGAGGGGGCTGATTTTTGCAAGGCATTATCACACACACACTCTCACACAGTCTATGGGTGAAGTAAAGAAGACTATCTCTTCCCAAGCTTGAATGGAGAGCTCATCACCTACTCCAAGCTTGTGAGATAGAAGCCTACATCGACATACTCTTGGCATGTGGATTCAAATCCAACCAAGAGCCAAGCTTCAATGCATGCTCATCTCCTCTACCAACCTAATTACTAAGCTAAGCTATGCTAATATGAGTGATTATGTGAGGAGATGTACATCTTTCTCGTAAGATACTCCTTCTTCCTCTCAATCTACTCTCATACCCTCCTAGCTCTCACCATCTTCGAAGGTGTGTGAGGTCTTGGGTCTGAGAACGGGGATAATTAATGTTGTGTTTGCTAAGTGTTATGCTTAGTGCATGAAGTTTTCATCTTCATTGCACTAACTAGTCTTGAAGGAACACAAAGAATTGTATTGTACAATGTCTCTCTTGATGGGAGAAACCATAATACAAAGCCTTTTGGAGGGGGGACCGGCTCCATGTAAATCCGGTCCTCAACTGTTGTCAATAGCTTAATTTCTCTCTCTTTTGAAAGTATTGTTGATGCTATCTAACTAGGTGTTATGCTTTTTGTTGCTCTCTCCACCCAAGCACTCTTGTAATTCTCATTAGGAATCTATTCTAATGAAATGCCCACTATGTTCATGCTAATTTCCGCTACACACAATTTTTTAGGCCATTAAATGTTACATTGGTATTAGAGCACAATGTTTCTCTTTTCTTGCTCAAGAAGGGAGTTCCTCAAGCTAGCTATAAATGGTTGGTATTATTAATTGCCTGTGAGTAAGTAGAATAGGGATTTTTCAGCCTTGCAGTACGCCTGCCTTCGTGCAGTTAACGAGGCATCACCGTCGAGAGCTATGGTCTTAATAGTGGATTCCTACGGGGCTTGCCTACGGCTTAACCACTATTGAGCTATTAGAAGCTTGACAAGAGCCGGTGCTGTTTTGGTGTTGAAAGACCCTCTCTTCTATTCCTTGCAATTAATGGTATTCAAGCCATGGGTACAATAGCTTGAGTGCTTTTTCTAAAGGGGTAAAGAGAAGTAGCAACTAGGGCTTGAAGTGCCAAAGTACACCTAAAAAGTTTACACCTAAAAGTTGTTAGAATGGTTGACAATAGTAAAGAGAGTGAAATTAATGTTGATAACATTGATTTTGCTAATGAGCAAGCTACTAATGATGCTCCTATGCTTGTTAACTATCTTGTTTCTAGGCTTCAACAAGCCATGGGCAATCCATCTCTCCAAAGTGAAGTGCAACGGCAGCTCCGTGCTCACGGGATTCTCTAAGCTCATCACCATGACGAGAGAACACCTAGGAAGCCTCCTAGTGAGACTCCCAAAAGAGGTCTCTCTCCGATTCGGGAAGAAGAAGAGAATCCATATGAAGGGCTAAAGAATTTACTTCTTGATGATGCATCTCCTTCCCAAAGGAGAACTCAAGAGCCTCCATCGAAGGAACGAGAAAGAAGTGAGTCTCCAGTCACCTCGACGGAGATGGCTCCACGAAGACGGCGGGCTAAATGCTCTCCATCACCACCAAAGCGGAGAAGACTATCACACACTTCTCCACACCATAATTCGAAGAGGGATGATAAAAATCAAGAGAAAAAAAAAGGCGAGAAAGAGGACACCCTCTTCTCCATCTTCTTCATCCTCTTCCTCTTATGAAAGTGATGGTGAAGACGATGAAGATCAACACAAGAAAAAGGCGAGAAAGAGGTCACCCTCTTCTTCAGATTCTTCACCTTCTGAAGAAAGTGATGGTGCAACCTTTGAACCATCAAAAAGAAGAGGCCATAGGAAATCCTATGCCGCATGGAAGAGGTCGTCCAAGCTGAATAAATTCAAAGAGGGAGGGAAGAGCATCTCTTTCCTTACCTATGATGGCACCTTTGGTGCTACGGACAAAGTCTTGGCTTTTATCCAATAGTTTGATGAGGCATTTGGAGATGATGGCTTCACGGAGTCCTCTAAGCTATGCCATGTAGCTATGCACTTTCAAAAGTCCGCCAGACAATGGTGGTCTAGCCTACGAGCCAACGGTGAAGCTCCACGAACATGAAAAGCTTTAAGAGCTTCCATTATGAAGAAGTTTTTGGCCACCGATGCCAAAGACAAAGTACTCACCGAATGGCGAAGCTTAAAGCTCTCTCCCTATGAATCCATCCACAAATATGTAGACAAGTTTTGGGACCTACAACTCAAAGCCACTGTCTTCAAAAAGTTGGATTTTGGAGAGCAAAAGCAACAATTTTGTGCGGGCTTAACCGAAGAAATGGCGGAGTATGTCAACTCCCAAAGGCCACATACCATATCGGCGGTAATACACCAGACTATGGTGGCCTCTCAAATCAATTTCCAAATGGGGGCTAAAAGAAATAATAAGCCCGCGGAAAACAAGGGTTCCAACGAGCCTAAGGGGAAGGACAATGTCCAAAAGTCTCCTAAGGGCAACTCCAACAAAGCTAAAGAGAAGGGAGTTTACAAAGGTAAGAACAAACTCTCTCCTGAAGAGCTTGAGCATTATCGCAAGGATAGCCGGTGTTTCAAGTGCGGCGAACAAGGGCATGCGTACCGCGTTTGTCCCCAAAAGAACAACCGCCAAGATCCTCCTAGAGCTTCCTTGGTTGAAATCCAAGAGGAGGAGACTCACCAAACTCACCACAAAGGATCTCCTCTATGCCATGCTTCGGGAAAGGTAAGAGAACATGATTATTTTATTCTCTTTGACCCTGGTTCTACTCACAATTTTATATCTATAGAGTTGGCCACCAAGCTAGGCATACAAGCCTAGAAGATGGGTGATGCCGTGCCCGCAGACAGTGCTTTCAAGGAGCAAGAAGCTTCAGTCACTCCCTTAATCGGGAAATTGAGGCTTCATGTTCAAAGCTATGTGGACAAAGAGGACTTCTTTATCTCTCCTCTCAAGCATGAGGATGTAATCCTAGGGGCACCATGGTTTGACCGCCTGGCTGCCAATGCTAAATTTCCTGAAAGGAGAATCTCCTTTAAGTTCACGGAAAAAGACATGTATATAGATGCTAAGGAAATGGGTAACACTATCCCCATTGTACATACATCAGCTTTCAACAAGTCAATAAAGAGCTCTGTTTCCATGTACATGATTTTTGTTAAAGATTCTCAAAATGAACCTAATGCTTTAGCAAAAGAAAATAAAAGCAACCAAAAGAATTAGAGTTATCCAATTTTCTCAAGGGGTTTCAAGATGTTTTTATTGACGACATCCCTTGTGAGCTACCTGCTAAATGAGGTAATGATGACCATGCAATTGAACTTATTCCAGGAAGTTCACCGCCTAACAAACCTCTTTATAGAGTTTCTCAAGCTCAACAAGAGGAGATTATGCGGCAAGTGCATTAGTTAGTTGAGAAGGGCATGGTTAGGCCTAGCTCATCTCCATTTTGCTCACCTGTGTTATTAGTGCAAAAGAAAGACGACACATATCGTATGTGTGGCGACTATAGACCACTAAATAAGATCACTATCAAGAATAGGTTTCCCGTTCCACGGGTAGAAGAGCTATTTGATAAGCTACAAGGATCGACCTACTTCATTAGGATTGACCTAAAAAGTGGCTATCATCAAATAAGGATACTTGATCAAGACATTGTAAAGACCGCATTTCGCACCACATTTGGTCTTTATGAATACATTATCATGCCTTTTGTCTTGACCAATGCACCAGTCACATTCAACCGCTTGATGGAGAAGCTGTTCAGGCCTCATCGAACCTTCACTGGAGTGTTCCTTGATAATATTATCATCTACTCTAATTTATAAGACGAACACAAGCAACACCTCCAGGTAATATTTCAAGTTTTGAGAGAGAATAAACTTTATGTTAATCGAAAGAAAAGTGAATTTTTCTTGCAAGAGATTCAGTATTTAGGTCACATTATCTCTCAAGATGGCATCCAAATGGATCCATCAAAGTTAGAGGTAATAAAAGGATGGCCTAAACCAAGGAATCTTCATGAACTAAGAAGCTTGATAGGTATGTGTGCATACTATAGACGCTTCATAGAAAAGTTCTCACAAATTGCAAGACCATTACATGACCTAACAAAGAAAAGCGTTAGGTATACATGGTCTGCTAAGGAGAACAATGCTTTCCAAAAGCTTAAAGAAAAGCTTATCTCTCAACCTGTGCTTACACTACCGGATCTCTCAAAACCATTTGAGGTCTAATGTGATGCTTGTGGTGATTGCCTTGGAGCTGTTTTGCTCCAAGAAGGGCATGCCATAGGCTATGAGAGTCGAAGGCTCGACCCTGTTGAGCAAGCTTTAGGCATATATGAAAAGGAACTCCTTGCAGTTCTACATGCCTTAGACTCATGGAAGCACTATTTATTGGGGACTCCTTTCATTCTGCGAACGGATCACCAAAGTCTTAAGTACTTCATGACACAGACCAAGCTCTCTGACAAACAAATGAGGTGGGCAAATTTCCTTTCGCAATTTCATTTTCATATTGCTCACATTGCTGGCAAACATAATCAAGTAGCTGATGCACTCTCAAGACGACCGAGAGTGAATGCGGTTTCCATAGCCACTCACAATGATCTATCTTCAATGATAGATGAGTACGCTATTGATCCTGATTTTAGAGATGTGATTTCAGCCCTTGCATTAGGGAAGAAAGAAGAACCATTTACTTTACAAGATGGTTATCTTCTCTATGGCAATAGACTATGTGTTACTAACTCACTACGTGAGAAAGTAATGTATGAATCTCATGCTCCATCTTATACGGGGCATAGAGGGATTCAGTCTACCTTAAAGGGAATTGAAACATATTTCTATTGGCCTACCATGAAAGTGAACATACAAGAGTATGTTTCTAAATGTGTGGTATGCCAAAAGACAAAATTTGATAGAGGGAAGCAACTTGGATTGCTTCAACCCTTGCCAATCCCTAATTCACCATGGGAGAGCATATCCATGGATTTTATCTTTGGATTGCCTAAGTCTATCCATGGGAATACGGGAATATGGACGATAGTAGACAGGTTCAGTAAACAAGCTCATTTTATACCTGTCAAAAAGACTATCAAAGCCCATCAAATGGCAACCCTCTTCATTTCACAAATTTTCAAGTACCATGGCTTGCCAATATCCATAGTGTCGGATAGAGATCCTAGAATGACCAGTAATTTCTGGAAGAGTCTCTTTCAGAATTTAGGGACAAGGCTAAACTTCTCTTCGGCCTATCATCCACAAACGGATGGCCAAAGTGAAATAGCTAACCTAACCATTCTCGATCTACTAAAATCCTATGTAACGGAAGTAGATCAAAGATCCCAATGGGAGAAGTACTTACCCTTAGTGGAGTATGCTTACAATAACACTGTACATACTTCCACGGGAAAAACACCTTTCGAGGTAATTGACGGAATATCAAAAAGTCCCTTGCTACTTAAGGTACATGGGAAGATCTTCGCTGCAAATGAGTATAGCCGAGACCTACAAGAATCTTTTCAAAAGATTAAGGATGCTATCTCTATCTCACAGCAAAGGCAAAAGGCTGCTGCTAACAAGCACAGAAGAGCCCAAGCCTTTAAATAAAATGATTGGGTCTTATTAAAATTTCCCAAGGCTCGATTAAGGCACACGACGGGCAAGAATCCTAAGGGACACCAAAAGTACTATGCTAAGCTAGCAAAAATGTACTATGGTCCCTTCCAAATTCTTAGGCCAATCAATGAGATGGCCTATCAACTCAAGTTGCCCAATCATTGTCTCATACACAATGCTTTCCATGTGATCCTATTAAAGCCTTACAAAGGAGAGCCACCTCAAGAACCAACTATTGAAGACCCACCGGAGATCGAGGACCAAGAAGAGGTGCTGCAACCCGAGTCCGTTCTCCGACATGAAGACAAGGTACTCAGAGGCGGTAAGACTATTCGACAATATCTTAATAAGTTTAAGAATTATCCTTTTGAAGATGCTAGATGGATGCAAGGCATACAATTAAAGGATAACCTAAACCTTGTCAATGCTTACAATGCTTCCCAAGAGTAAGCAAATGTACAAAATGTTAAAAATGAACAAAGTTTCTTTTGTCTTATAAGACTCTCTTTTTCTTTATTGTGCACAAAAATGAAGTAGTATGCATGCTTAGATCAAGTTTTCGGAGACGACGTCTCCCAAACACCAAGTAGAGCTTGTCACTCTACTATGGAAGACTGATATGACTAATGTGCAGACATGCTTGCGGCAGCCTCAGGCTCTCAAGCGCCAAATGGAATAGTCATCCATTGTGGAATGATGTCGTAGGGTAACATAGGGATCCTCTACCCGCTAAGAAAAGGACTCATGAATATGCTTTATGTTCTCTACACCATAGTCGAGGACGACTATGATTTCAAGAGAGAGGTAATGTCATAATAATCAATATCTAATTCTCCTAAATGATTTTCTCATATTAAACTGATCATTTAATGTGGGGAAGTGCCAGGGGAGAAAAAGCTAGAATATTGGTTAAGCTAGCAGACCGGCCACAGTAGGGATCCAAAGGAGGGAAAATAGGGATCCAAAGGAGGGGCCATCTGCAAAAGAGCCATGTGCAACAATGGGCTAGAAATACCCTAAGGTTCAGCCCATTAAGACTTCCAAAATGCTACGGTTCCAAAATTCAAAGGTTGTGTCCAAAGGTCAACCCTAGAGGAATTGGATGCTTTGTGTGTGACCCAAAAAGTCTTTACAAATCCCTACATAGGAGGGGGCGAGCCTAGCATGTAGGGGATGAGAGAGAAGGCCACACACACACACACACAAGCTCCCTTTACACAAAGGTAATCAGGGACACATGTCAGCTCCCTAGGCCAGATGCCCACAAGGTGTGCCCAATTCCTATTGGATGGCCTTGGAGGTGGACCAATGAGAAATAGGCTAGAGTAAATCTAGTTTAATTAATTTAAAAACACTTAATAAAAGAACCAATGAGAATTAAGTCCTCTAGAAGACTATTGGACAGTCTCCCAAGGGGTCCAATGAGCATGTAGGAGCCCAATGGCTTGCCTGATTCCTATTGGCAAGGAGACAAAGGGGTCCAATGAGAGTTTAGTTGAATTATTAAATTACCTAAAGCTCTCACAAAAGGGGAAAGGGGGACACATGTCAGAAGGCTATCACTTATGCTGCTTAATAATCATTGGCTTGACTTGGGGAGGTCCAATGGGGAGATAGCAAGAGCAAATAGCAAGAGGGCTCGCCCAAGAGAGAGAGGGGGCTGATTTTTGCAAGGCATTATCACACACACACTCTCAAACAGTCTATGGGTGAAGTAAAGAAGACTATCTCTTCCCAAGCTTGAATGGAGAGCTCATCACCTACTCCAAGCTTGTGAGATAGATGCCTACATCGAAATACTCTTGGCATGTGGATGCAAATCCAACCAAGAGCCAAGCTTCAATGCATGCTCATCTCCTCTACCAACCTAATTACTAAGCTAAGTTATGCTAATATGAGTGATTATGTGAGGAGATGTACATCTTTCTCGTAAGATACTCCTTCTTCCTCTCACTCTACTCTCATACCCTGCTAGCTCTCACCATCTTTGAAGGTGTGTGAGGTCTTGGGTCTGAGAACGAGGATAATTAATGTTGTGTTTGCTAAGTGTTATGCTTAGTGCATGAAGTTTTCATCTTCATTGCACTAACTAGTTGTTGGAGCCCCATTTGTCCAACTGTTGTAATGAGCCCATCTTGTAAAGCTTATCAAATTCCCATTTTATTTTAAAGACGTCTTATCATTTTGATCCATTCGTCTTGGTTATGTAAAGATTAATCAGTTAGTCCGGACTCAGATTTGTTCACACTTTGTAATAATGAGTAAGAGAACCCCATGTACACTTTGGAGCTAAGGTGACTAAAGTATAAAAGTCACCTTAGAACCATTTTTGAATAACATTTGAATATTAATTCTGTGTCGTACGAGCCAGAGAGAGGGAGAGAGAGAGAGAGTGTGAGTGTGTCTTATCCTCTTCGCTACGCGCTTGTCCCTGACAAGATTTACGACATGACTACACCATCGTGGTAGTCTCTCCAAGAGCTACGCACCCACGCCACGCATTCACACTTTCGAGCTGTTCGCGATCAATCCTTCCTCGAGCTTGTTTTGATTGTAAGTAGCACAAACAGTGTCTGTTTTCAACAATCAGGTGCTTTATGGAATGAGAAAGAGATTAGCTACACATAGATACTCATAAACTTAAGTTTCGCCCACTTTTGGATTATGACCTGTTAGTCTATCGGACTGTATTCGAGATAACTAGGGTTCAAATCTGGTGAGATTAGACTTATAGGTAAGTATATCCTAGTGAGAGGATGGTGCCTAGTAAGTTTGATGCGATTCCGAGTTCATTGGAAGTGTAAATGGTGTTATGAGCGTTTAGGGATAGAGTGGGTTGCATTCTACCGGAGTTAATGATTGATGCATCATAAAAGTGCGTATGTGTAGATTGGTCTCAGCCTGACAAGCTAATGAGATTGCCTACGTGCACCTACAGGTTAGTCGTGTCATCGGATGATAAGTATGTTGTCTGTGTCGTGCTCGTGAGTATGAACAGGGGAGTAGTCAAGCCCTAAAACATTGGCGCCGCTTCCAGGGACACAAGACCTTAAGTAGGGAGATCTACGTCACTCGTGTGATGGTTAGCTTACTTTAGTTTTGACTAGAGAGAGCTTAAACTTTTAGAACAAGATCCAGGATAGAGTATCCTGAGGTCTAGTGGATAGCCAGGAAGCCTGTGTCTTGCCGAGGGTCTGCGACTAGTTAGATTTAGTTAAGTAGGATAATGTGGAGTTATGGTTTTTGGTTGAGTGCTTGTTATACTTGTGAAGAAATAGAGTAGAAAAACGCTGTAAAAATGCAAAAAACAAACAAAAAAGAAGAAGCAATAAGGTTGTTTGCTTGCCTTGAAATCAAAACCCACCCCATATACCCTTGAAGGGGGTGAAAAGTGTTGACATTGAAATTTATGATCCAACACTCGAGAAAACATAAAAATTGCGACCAAAACGAACAAAAAAGAAACAGGAGATTGTCATAAGGAAACACTAAGTGAACCTAAAGAGGCCAAGAAGAGATATAACCATTAGCCTAGGGTAAACTGACTATGTCATGAGGTACGACTGATGTTCACAAGTTTAAGATGAAGTGTCATCAAATTTGCATCACTTCAAGTGCAATGGAGTTGTGAATTGTCAGAGAAAAGTGAAATTTGTGAAGTGCTTGAGTTTAAGGTCAAAATAAGTCCAAACTTCATAAAACTTGGGGGATAGACTTATATGGGCACAGGGAACAAGACTATGCAAAAACAGACAAAAAATTAAATCCCCATTGCTCTCTGCCTAGTCTATCGCGATAGACTGATGAAGGTGGCGATTGACTAGCAACAAGGAAAAAACCTTTATACCACAAGTTTAACACATCAATACAAGGGTACTCACAAAAATTGAGTGAAATTGAATACCATCTTGACCACAAAACTTCAAAACTGGTGTTTAGAGTCTGAATTCAGACACAAGGGCAAGAAGTCTTTGACCAAATGTCCAAACAGTGCCAAAATTGGTCAATGCACTACAAAAGGGGAGGCTGAACCAACTATGGAGAAAACTTGAGAAAAATGCTAAAAATGGAGAAAATGCCAAGTCTATCGCGATAGACCAGGGAAACTGTTGTTGGGGAACTTTTCTTTCAAATTTCCCCTAGGGAGAGCTTTATCAGGGCCTATATAGCAGACACACCAAAATTCAAGGCATTTAGATCACTGAAGGTCAATATGAGGTTCAGATAGAGAATCAAGCTCTAACTGAAATACTAAAATGGGACCAAAACCCAACCCAAGTGTCCAAACTTCATAAAACTTGAGGGATAGGCTATAGAGGGTAGCTGGAACTCAAGGGTAAAGTCACAATTTTGAACTGACTTGTGCTGAGCAAATTGTCAGTCTATCACGATAGACTAAGAAAGTAGTGATTCGGACACATTTTGCAATTTGTGACTATACTGCTAGGACATACTCTCTATATAGATCCCAGCCATCATTTCATATTTGAAATTGGACCACCAGAAGACTGACTAAGTGGTTGTTGTATATACTTGAAAGATTTTTTGGTAATTCAGGGAAGACCCTTGTAAACAGACTAACCATCCTTGTGTAGATCCCAGAAGGAGATCATCACAAAGCCACACAGGAATAAGGAGTCCAGGTAAGCTTTAAGTTTGCAACCCAACTTTCATTCTTATGTATTTAAGGTCAAGAGCCTTTGTTAAGTCGGGAGCTAAAAGTGTCAAAAGTCAAGTAAGCACCATGTCCACCAAAGAGAGTGTAATTTAGACGAGACTAGACCCATTAGCACCAATCATTGAAGAGGGTAGTGATACTGACACTTCGTCGGAAAAGTCCTTCTTCATGATGGGGAGTCAACAGCCAGGAGGTTTCAACGGTGAAGGACTAATGACATGGGGGAGAACCTCCCTACATCCTTTAAACGAAACCAAGTTCACTATAATCTTCTTGGCAGGAACTAACTCGAGGGGAGCCTTAGTTTATTCTGATTATCGGGGACGCAAGTGTATTTGTATTGAAGAAAGACCGGCTTAGAGACTAGAGATAATTCGAGTCTATGATGACGAAGACAGATTCCCAGACGAAAAGGGGAACCACTATCTGATAGTGAGTAACCATGAGGATTACAACAGATATGGGGTTAACGTGGAAAAAGGGAAAATGGTTTCAGAAACCCAAGAACCGCCTCCTAACATTGATCGACTTGGAGCGCTTTTTATGTATGATAAGAAAACAACAAGGGTCCCAACCTATAATGAGAATGTAGGGATTTACAAGCATGAAAGCGAGGGAATAGTCTCTTACTTTCGATGCAAGGAACCCTACCCAAGCGAATTAAGCAAAGACAAGGTTCTTTACTTATTTTCTTATGAAACTGCTATGGGGAAGGATATTCTTTTTGTTGACAGATACTGGCGAGAATACAAACGTATTCTCCCAGAAGAGGTTGAAAAGGCAACAGTTCCGGAAGCATCGACCTATGGCCCCGACAAAGTACCAAGAGCCACCTACACCCCTAGCAAGTCGACAAATCCCTTTTCAGAAGAGTATGACGCTACCTCACATTCTACCCAACAACCGACGTCCAACTACCAGGATCAACCAGCTACTCAGCCATCATTGCAGGCATGGCTTCGACAGAGTGCTACATTAGAACAAGACCGAACCCGAGAGGGTTATCAAATCGCACGACGGTTAAGGGATTTACAAGAACCACCACTCTATGCATAGTATCAAGGAGAGAGTAAGCCAAAGACTCAGGGGTCAACTGAGCCTGGAAGAACACCCCGAGAACGAGTTCGAAGAGATGAACCATCTCTCGCGAGAACTGTTAGAAATTATGGATTAGGAGCACCATTGGGAGAGGAACCTGGCCACTACAGAAGACCAGAGGAGGTTTATCGAATAGGATGGGGATATCCCATGATGAGATTTGTAGACCATCGTAGAACTAGACCTTCTCAAGTGCAAAAATGGGTAAACAAGAAATTTACGGGAAGCAGGGATCCGAGAGATCATGTAGCAGCCTTTGTGCGTGTAATTAGAGCTGAAGAGGTGTTAGACTTTCCTACCCAATTTGCAGGATTCGGTTTAACCTTAGAGGATGATGCTGCTACATGGTTTGACTCGGTGGAGCGAAGAGACTTTGAGTCTATGGAGGAAGTGTTTGACGAGTTTATCGAGGAATTCTCACAAAGGGGAATAGCTCATAATACAGTCTCACAAATCCATAAATTCAAACAGAAAGATGGAGAGTCTGTGTGAAAGGCAGCCCTCCGATTAAAAAGATATATTAAGTTCTGCCCCGTGGAAGAACTGCCAACTCAGTCCAAACTTATGCTTATATTTATTCAAGGACTAAGGAATGCAGATCTTCAAAAGGACTTACATATAAAAAGGAGCACGATGTTGAATGATTTAACCAAGGAAGCTCTATACCGTGTGGACAATTGTGTGGTCTACAAAGAGGGTGAGTTCAAGGATCTTGACGATGATTCTTCCTCGCAATAAGCGGAAGCAAGTCTGCTAAGACAACACTAAAAGGAGAAGTAGCGGTAAGCCAAGAGCAGCTTGTAGAGGAAGTGCTTAAAAAGATTAACTTGTATTCCAAAACACAAGCTAAACAACCAAAATGGTGTGCGATTGAACAAAAATGGACAAACCATGGGACGGAGGAGTGTTATTATAACAAGGGATATGTGAGAGAACGAACATATGCTCCGCAAGCTCAGGCGACATCCCCTCAAATCCCACCGATGCCTAGATATCAGACAGGCAACCTACCAAGACCTGTAGGTGTAGAAAGACCACAACCAGTGTTGGGACAACAACCACCCCTACCAGGATTACGACCATTCGGCATAAGATACACACCCACAGTAACTGAGTCGGATGAGAAGGCTTTGGTACCTATGCATGCATACTACGACGAGTCCAATGGATATGCACCGAGCTCTGTCTATTATCCACCGAAAGAACCCTCTACACCAGAACCATGGAGCATGATAGGAAATATAGGACCACCAACTGCTGCACAGGCAGCAGGAGAAGGACGATATAGCCTGAATGAGACCATTGGCTGAGGGACTGCTCTCATGACGAAATCATTAGGGTCAACGCATATTGCACGGAGTGTGGAATTACTCACTTGATCCATGATTGCCCTAAAAACCAGAGCAAAGGAGCAAAAACTACCTTGAATATGCTGGGAGTGCTGCCTTCCAGTGGAGGGTCAGAAAACGAAACTTTGATTCCTGTTAAGGTCTTGACGAGAGCCCAAGCAAGGAAAAATGACAATCAGCCCAAGAGTAACGATGAAAATCAAGAAGAAATCAAGACTGACAACTCTAGCGTCAGTCGTGATAATCCTTGGAAAGAACGAAGAGCGAAAATGAAAGCTAGATGTGAGCGAAAACAAAAAGATGTAGAAGCTGAGCTAACGATAGCTCAAGAGCAACTTAAACAACAAAGAGAGTCCGACTCTCTAAAATCAACGGAGGGACCAAGAAGTGCAAGCTCAAGAGGGTCGGTATTGGTAGATAAGATCAATGAACCCGTAGATGCAATCTTGCAAGCATATGAAGCAAGATTGAAGAACAGACAGACTCTAGAGCAAAGGTGGATGACATATCCATATCTAAAGATAGAAAACAGAGATTATAGATGTGCAAACAACTGATTGAAACTGCACAAGCTTTACTGGAGCCTCCACCTATGGAAGCGGGAGATAGAGTAATCAAACCACCAACCAATGAAACACCTCACAAAACCGAACAAAGGATACCCGACAAGATAGAAAACATTAAATCCTTGCCGGATGTAGAGGATGCAAGAGACGTGTCTAATAGCACTGATGAATCACTGAAAGATTTTCCACCATATTTCCCTATTGTGGAAGAAAATTGGCCTGAAGAGCTATGGGAAACGGTGTGAAAATCTCAAGAAAAATATGGGACAAAAACAGTCGAGTCGACGCCTTTCTCGGAGTTGAACTTGAATAAGCCTCCATGGGATTTAGACGTTAAATCATTTCAAGGGGATAATGGTTCAGTTGCATCCGAAGATAGTAGACCAGAATCACTCAGAACTTTGCCATCATATATAGGGGACTATGAGGCAAGGTCAGAAATTCGAAGAGTACCTTCTCAAAGAATAGGCGGGTCAAATCAATTGGACACTAAAATCCTGACAGACTTGTTGACCACTCCGGTCAAGTGTACAATCACATTGGCAGAATTGTTAAAAATTAGGCCAAGCATGTGGATGGAAGTGGGCAAATGTCTTGAAAAATTTGGCATAAGGAGACCTCTTAAGTTCTTCGAAACCGAGCTTAATGACACAGACCCGAAGAAAGTCAACACTAGACCAGTTCCACTCAACAAGGTAGGAGAGTATTGTGAAGGTGAAGACGGCAACACAACCCTACCAGTTGAGTATAACGGCATAGAGACTAAGGCAATACTTGATAGTGGAGCTGGCATTGCCATTGCGACCAAAATGCTATGGGAAAAATGGGGAAAACCATCAATACGAACAACTAGAATGAAATTGCAACTGGTGGATGGGCACATAGAACGGTCTATAGGATTGCTTGAGGCAATTGTGGTATCTTCCTCTGGCATAGAGTATGAACATACCTTTGCCATAGTAGATTTTGGCAAGAAGAACAACTATGAAATTATCCTTGGTAGGCCGTTCATGAGGCAACTCAAAATGGTGCAGGACTGGGGGTATGATTATTTGTATCTAAGACATGCTGAAACTAATACACGCGTAAACATGAAAAATCATAGCTACCATGATGTCACTAGAACCCCTGTGGAAGAATTTGACTCAGCCACCATTAGTGGATCAGAAGTCCCAGCATGGCTTTGTAAGAAAAAAGAGATATGGATGTGTGGGGCATCTCAATGTAGTGAATTTGACCACAATGAAAGGACACTAGAGAGGGTCTTGGAAGACGATGCATATATACGAGAACCTTTTCCTGAAGAGAAGCTCGAACCCCTAGAATGGTCTCAAATTTTGGCTACATTGGATGTATGCGTCAATGAAGTCACTCCCACCAAATTTTGTGATGAGAATGGCTACGATATCATACCATACTACATGTTGAGCAAAATTGTGTAGGAGGACAAGAACGATGGAGATACTGAGAATATGAGGATCCATAAAACAGAAACGAAACTTGAGCTTAAGATAGTGGGCTATGTGGACATCCCCACTAAAGAAATCAAGCAGGAGGGAGAAGAATTTTATGATTCTTCTGATCAAAGTGAAAACAAGGATAACGCGGATGACGAGAAGTCCGAAAATACGAAAGGAGACGACAATCAAGATCAAGACAATGATGTCTTCTACAATTTCCCAAACCAAAGTGAGAGACGCCAAAAAAGATACAAGAGTAAACGACACCATATCAATCCACCAACCAGGCTGAGACCCATGCTGGAGTTTAAGGGTAAGACACATTTCCTTATGAACATTCATGTTGTTGATTGTGCTAAGGATAAAGTGTCAGGAAGATTTTTTAAGGTTGTTGAAGACTCAGGATTTAAGTCCAGACTGTTGAAACCTAAGAAAACCAGCAAAGCAAAAAAAAGAGTTGCAACAGAAAAACTGAATGTCTGTGGTAGTCCAATTATGACGAAAATTGAACGGAAAACGAGATACAATGAGTTGAAACAAAAAATTAAAAATGTATGGACAACTAAAATGGAAAGTAGCGATGGAACGAACGCTAGTGATGGGAGTAAAAGGATAGATGTACCTCCTCACTATTGTAAGTACACCATTCAGGAAAGAAGATTGGTGGTTCAGCAACCAATGAGGGAGCCTAAATCAAATGAGTCCTACGATGCGCCAGAGAACGCCAAGAAAATAGACTTAGCAGAGCCAGGAGAAAATCCTCGACCTGCTTACATTGCCACAGATCTAGGTCGAGAAGAAGAGGACTTACTGATCAAAACACTTAAGGAATTTCGAGATGTATTTGCATGGTCGTATAAATATTTGAAGGGAGTGGATCCTAACATTTGTGAACATTCAATCCCTCTGAAGTATGATGCAAAGCCAAGCAAACAACGTCCATACACGTATAATGAGACATTCTCCAAAAGGATAAAAGAGGAGATAGACAAACTTATGGAGGCTGAATTTATTTATGAGATAGAGCACACGGAGTGGGTGTCCCCGATAGTGGTGGTACCCAAGAAAAATGGGAAATTACGAGTGTGTGTGAATCTCAAGAAGGTAAACGCAGCAATAATAAGGGACAACTAACCTCTTCCTATCACTGAACACGTCCTGGAACGAGTAGCAGGCAAGCAAGCCTATAGCTTTATGGACGGATTCTCTGGTTATAACCAATTGGGGGTCAAACTAGAAGATCAATACAAAACAGCGTTTGCAACAGAATGGGGCATATATGCGTTTAGGGTAATGCCATTTGGGTTGACCAATGCTCCAGCCACATTTCAGATATTAATGACACACGCTTTTAAAGAATACTTACGAAAATTCTTGGATATTTACATGGACGACTTGTGTGTCTATTCTCTATTGAGAGAAGACCATATAGATCATCTTAGAAAGGTATTCAAAAAATGCAGAACGTATAGGATTTGCCTCAACCCAGAAAAATGTGTATTCATGGTACGACAAGGTAAAATCTTAGGCCACATAGTGTCGGCTAATGGAATTACCACTGATGAAGACAAGGTAAAGGTGATCATAGAATTGCCAAGACCAAACACTGTACGAGAGATACAATCATTTATGGGACATTGTGGATACTACAGACGTTTTATCTACATGTACGCTGTAATAGCAAAACCCTTGTATAGTCTAATCACGCTCTTCATTTGGACCAATGAATGTGAGGAGTCATTCCAGAAACTAAAAGAAGCACTGGTATCTTCACTAATTCTAAAAGCACCAGATTGGTCAAAGATCTTCCATGTACATGTAGATGCTTCGGCATTTGCAATAGGCTATATATTAGCACAACCAGATGAGGGTAAGACGGATTTTCCAATCAGTTATGCTAGTAGACAACTCAACAGTGCAGAAAAGAATTATACTACCACTGAAAGAGAAGGATTGGGTATGATATATGCGGTAAAGAAATTTTGGCATTACTTACTTGCTAACAAATTCACATTCTTTGTGGATCATCAGGCACTCTTGTACTTAGTAAACAAACCTTGTAACATGGGACGAATTGTAAGATGGTTCATTGTGTTGCTGGAGTTTGATTTTATGGTAGTAGTTAAGAAAGGAAAAACTCATCAAAGAGCAGACCACCTTTCTCGATTACTACATGGCGAAAAAGCTACCGGGGTAGATGATGATCTCCTAGACGCATACCTGTTTAATATAGAGATGGTACCGAAATGGTCAGAGAAAATTATTCCGTTGCTGACATATGGAATGAATCTTGACGACAAACACACGGTGGAAGACGTTAGACAAGCACAAAATTACACAATGCTTGCTGGAAGAATGTACCATCATGGAAACGATGGGATTCTAAGGTTGTGTATAGGCCCAGAGGAGTACGAAGCGAATCTAAAGGAGGCCCATACACAAACAGGGGGATTCCATAGAGGAAATCAAATGATGTATGAACAATTAAGAAGACTTGGAGTGTATTGGCCAGGAATGGCAGGCGATGTAGCTAATTACATTAAAAAATGCGACTTTTGCACATCCAATACCACTGTGGATTATGTCACATTATACCAAGTGACAGTAGCACCCGCATGGAGTCATGCTATTGTGGAATATTTGACTAATAAGGAGCTACCACGAGATTGGTTTAAATCCAGACAAAAGGATTTACAAATCGAAGCGAATAGGTATACCCTCATTAGTGACCAATTGTATAAAAGAGGAACTGATGACCAGATGAGGTTAGTTCCTCATGAAAATGACTACTTTCCATTATTGGAACAAGCTCATGCAGGCATAGTAGGAGTTCCTTTTTCAACAGAGAGAACCGTAAAAATCATTATGGTTGCAGGTATATGGTGGCCGACCATGATTCAAGATGCAGCAGAATTCGTGAAAAGGTGTGATGAATGTCAATGCACTAAGGTACCAGTTAAAAGAGACGAAATTCCTTTAAGACCAATGATGAGTGCTTGAGCATTCGCTAAATGGGGATTGGACTTTGTTGGTCCTATCACTCCACCAGTGTATCGTTCACAAGCACAATATATCATAGTGGCCACGGATTACATGACCAAATGGGTGGAAGAAAAAGCCACAACGAAAGCAGACGCTAGAACCATGGCAGAATTCTTATATGAATATGTGTTTACACGTTATGGCCTTCCAATCGAGCTGGTGAGTGATAGAGGGACACACTTTGTAAATGAAGTTATCCAACATCTCTTAAATGAGTTTATGGTAATTCATCGCAAATCTGCACCCTATCATCCACAAGCCAATGGCCAAGCGGAAGCGACCAACAAAATATTGTGCACAGTTCTTACGAAACTAGTTAGTGAAACAAGAATAGATTGGGATCAGATGCTCTATTCGGCATTGTGGGCTTATCGAGTTGCATATAAAAAAACACTCAATGCTACACCATTTAATATGGTATATGGGTTAAATGCAATATTTCCTATTGACTTTCTGATCCCCACACTAAGGGTAGCCACACAATTGGACTGGACGGGGCATGAACTTTTAGAACGGTTAGAGGACCTTGAAAAATTAGATGAGTTATGACTCAATGCTGTAGCGGCCATATATGAAAAGAAAAAGACAACAGAAAGAGTTTCTTGACAAACATGTCAAGAACAAGGACTTTAAAACGGGCGACTATGTCTTAGTATACACCCTTAAACAGCATGCCAAAAAGCTAAAGAAAAGGGGAATGGGGCCTTATTTGATCCAAGAAATATCGTCCAGCGAAGCAGTAAAACTGTTGACACTAGATGGAAAAGAAATGCCGAACTGGATTAGTGGGTGTCGTTAAAAAAAATATCATCTACCTTTAACATCAGAAATGTTGTTTCAACTGCATTATGGAAAAACCTATAGACAGGAACAACAAAGAATTCAGGACTAGGCACAACAAGAAGCAAAGGAACGGACTGCTAAACGAAAGCAGTTTCTCAGGACAATAAACATGGTCACCCCAATGATGACTACCGAATATCCTCTTTCAACATCCCAAACAATCGAAGTGGATATACAAAGCGACAAATTAGAAAAGACCATGACAGACCTTAGGGCTCAGGACGATAGCATCATTGACGACTTGGAAGATACGTGGTGTAGTCCTTACATAAAAGCTTTTGCAGGCACAAAACAAGTTGAAATCTATGCATTGCTTGACACTGGAGCAAAAATGAGTGTCATCAACTTTGATCTCTTTCAGAAACTTGGACCAATGAGGACGATCCCAGAGATACACCAGTTGAAATTAGTATCGGGTGATGAGGTGACCACGTTGTGGTCTATTATAATACCAATCACAGTGCAGGCACACCCGTACACTACAAAATTCCATGTACTGCCACCAAGTAGATCAGCAACGCCGTGTATCTTAGCAGTGTCATGGATGAAAGCTAACAGGGTATTCATTGATTTGGATACTAATGAAGCACTGTTCAGAAATGAAAACTTTTCAGAACCCTTCTTATCATATAACCAATACATGTCAAGGAGGAAACAAAAGTCAATACAACCGCAAAGATCTGCCCAACAACAAACAAAGTTTACAAGTCCAGCAACGTCTTATCAAAAATCACAAACCATGCAGGGAACCATGCAAGTTTGGGTACGGCGTACAGAGCTGATCGAGGCACAATTACATCAAAAGAAGAAATACAAAGTTTGGATAAAACACGAAAGCCTAATTCCTATAAAAAAGGGGTCAGAAGAAAAGACAAAACACCAAAAGCCAGCAAAACTTCAAAGAACCATAGTCAATCTATCGAATACGTAATGGACTATATTGGTATGGCGGCCAAAATTGCCAATTCAAAACGGGCCAACAACACAAGAAGGGAGGCCAAAGATGACAATCGAGCAATTATCTACAACTGTCAAGGTCAAGCTACATCATGCAAACACCACGAGGAAACAAACAGAATCAACCAAAAAGACTACAAGGATCTTTAAGACCCAAGTCATCAAAGCAGAAAGAAATAATGTTCCACCAGAAAATGCAACAAAATATATGACAATATCGACTTCAAAGGATCCACATACACCAATTCTAAACCAGTGGAAAACGATCAAACAAAGGGCTGCAGATTTACAACTTCTCTTTGCAAAAAAAATCTGCCAGCCAGCTCAAGCTACCACAGGAAGCCTTAACGACAAATGCCAATAAGCGAATCGCTTATACCTTCCTCTTACACTGCATAAATTCTTTCTACATGCATTGACTGCACATGCATATAGGGCTATATTACAAGGCCTGCATTAGCACGAGTTCACACCCATGCACAACACATACCCTTGACAATACCCTGTCGTCCGGGAGGACTCCAACTAGGAGGGGGGGAGGCATTCCAAATGCGGACTCATGTCATATATCATTCCAAATGCGGACTCATGTCATATATTAGAGGGCAATGTTTGTGAGCAATTTTGCAACCATTTTTGCGTTGTATTGTGTGATTTTGGGAAAAAAGAATATGCCTTTGTAATTAATCAAAATTGGGGACCAATTCATCATTCATGAGCCCCTAGGGATGTATATAGACTATAAAGAGAGTCAAATCTGGCCAAAAAATGTCTAAAAACAGCAAAAAATAGGCCAAGGTTGAGGATAATGAGCGAGAATGTACATAGACGAGAGAAAAGTGAGCTACAAAGTGTTTTGCTTTTCATTGGTATTTTTATAGGTTAGAATTGTTATTTTCGGGTTATTTTGGGATTTATTTGCTTTATTTTAGCCTTTTTCTAGCAAAAATTATAGAAAAAAATCAGTAATCCAGATGGAAACACAAAAGAAGAGACGCCTGATCGGAGCAAGGTAAAGAAGACACAGAAAAAATAGGGACTGCAAAGGTGACAGGGCAAAATGACCACCATCATGAAGGGACCTCCAATAGGAGAAATCTACAAAAATGGTAAAACTGGAGCAACCGAAGTCCAAATCAGGAAATTTGCGAGCCTAAACCGCATCTCGCAAAAAGTTATGACCACAGGTAAAATATGGGAAAATTTGGTGTCGGAGTCTCGATCACATATAGAGAGGCTAGGCTAGAAATCTCTCATTTGAGTCATTTTCCATAGTGAGAGAGAGAGCTCCCTACAGCAGTTAAAACTTCTAGAAGCTCATCCATCGTGCACGGTCACCAGATCGACATCAGATATGAGAGGTACGCTCGTCAACACTGACTCTAAGTGTTGTTTACTTTAGTTAGTCGCAAAACCTCTCCGGCATCACAATCACAACCTGTGCACACATACACAAGACCGGTTGTTAGGGAGACCTAGAGGCCACCAAATGGAACCAAAATTGAAAGGCACAATGCCTATAGCTTAGGGATCGAGCCTATGACCTCGGAAAGCGCGAAGGAAGCCGCTCAGAAAACCCTAATTTCATAGGACCTGCAAAAGGTCAACTGAACCAAGGTGATCGGAAATGAGCCAAAATTCATAGACAGCAAGCCAATAACCTCGACAAGCCGACTGAAGGGTTAGACCATGAAAAAGTTCATCAAAACGGAGCCTAAAGTCCCTATCTGACGAAAACCCCACAAAGCGTCACGATACTCTAACAGGCCGACCAAGTGACAAAATGACACCAAATTTGACAAGGTACATCCAAAAGAGGTCAACTACGAGATGGAATGTGTCCACTCAGGAAAAAAAGCTCTTCCACTAGGGCAAATGCCGGCAACAGGCCAGAAAGATGTCCAAATGGTCGTTCTTAGTGTTGTAAACACCAAAACAACAACTGACTACTTGGATCAAAGGTCAAAAGGAAATAAAAGACGGCCGGAGTCATACAATGACCAAAAGGAACGGCGACCATCACCTAAGTGGTCTACTGCGACTCCAGGAACATCTAAGTGCTGCAAACAGGGAGTACACTCTTCTAAATTGATTAAAACTTGATGTGTGTGTCTAGAAGGGCCTATTAACACCATTGTGGTCAACTAACATCAAAAGAAAAACTGGAAAAATGACTAAGTACTAGTCTATCGCGATAGACTTGAATTTACAATTAGACAAGTGAAATTTTGACTTTGGCTTCATGAGGGGTGCTAACAAGGAATATTAACCACCATTATCAAATCAAAGTGCAAGAGAGATCTCATTTGGCCAAATAACTTAGTCTAACGCGATAGACTTGCTACACCAATAATTGGGGGAAAGACTTTTCAAAATTTTCACAAAATAGACTTCGGGAAGCACATGAAGGCAGTACACCAAATTTGGTGACAGGATGGACTCATATGGCAAGCTGAAAAAGACATGATGACAACTCAGAGTCAGAACAGGACATCTCAAGGGCAGACAGGTAAAATTCACATGTGAGGGGTCAAGAAACCTTACATCAACTAGGAGAAGGTAGACAGATGATCACAGAGCCAAAAAATGACAAATTGACACTAAGTACCAGTCTATCGCGATAGACTAAGCAGAGGGATACTAGGCCATCTTATCAAAAATTGGAATTAACAGTTGGCTTCAACATGATGCAAGAGAGCTACCCACTAAGTTTGAGCCCAAAACAACACAAAATGAAGGAGATAGACCAACATCTCCTTGGAAGGAATCTGGAAAAATGGGAGTTGATCCAAAAAGGGGTCACTTGACATTCATTTGAGGTGAAAATGGGATCAGATCATGTGCAAGGTATGAGAAACCGATTGGTGGAGGCACAACTACAAAATAGGACCCTTGTCAAAAAAAAGGCAAGTCTATCGCGATAGACAGAGAAAAAGTTGCAAATGAATAGATTTTCAGTTTGGGCTTATAGAGTGACCTTACATGTCCTGTGAACATACACCACACAAAATTTCAAGGCATTTGGACTTGTTCTCCTTCACCAACAACATTAATTTGAAGCCGCGAGAGTCGCACAATGGAAGAGCTTGTCTATCTGCTAACATTTTACCTTAACCAATCTTGGGACTAAGAAGGCTCATCTAGATGCATGATTAAGTGTAATCAATTTAGAAGAGTAGTACTATGTTTGTGCATTAACTGTTAATTGTGAATATAGGATCCATGGATGCTTCTCCGGGAAAAAGAAAAGGCAAGAACCTAGCAACGGAAGGTGCAGTACCCTATGCACTTCTACCCAATTCCCTAAAGCCAGCAGCCACCTGGATACCTGCAGACATGCAACAGGCAGCAGCCTTTCAGATCTATCAAGGTTCATATGTGGATGACAAAAGAAATTTAGTGGATACAGTGATGATCCCCAAGGAGGCAGAAAATTACTTGAAAAGATCACCGCAAAGGTCATGGCTCAAAAAAGTTGGCTTGTGGAACTTTGTATCGCTACCACGAGTAGGATAGATTTCAAGAGGGTACAACGCCTAATTGAGACTATCCAAGAAGATGAAACTTGCAGAGTGGCAGGCATGGATAATGGAGTGATGGAGATCCAGATCACCAAAGAGATCATCAGAGAGGCATTGAAATTGTCCGATCAAGGAGCCAACATGAGAGAAAGAAGAAAAAGCCTCACAGTCTACTTGCAAAAGTCCAAACTACCTTCTTTCGAACTCATAGCTAACCCGGAAGTAAGAGAACTGACACAGATCTACAGTCAGTGTTTGTTGAGCTACAACAAAAGACCGCCAAGATACACTACACCACACGGGAGCATCTCAACCACACTGACATGGGCTATGGGAATAACCCATGAGTTCTATATAGATCACGCGTCATATCTGTTTGAAGAAATGACAAAGCTAAGGCAAGAGAGACCAAATTACATTGCAGGAGGAGAAGTCCTAACCAGAGTAATATACCAGGCCATAGGCGCGGCAGATCAGTTGCCACCTGCCCCTCATCAGAACGACTGGCTGGTATTAAGAGAGAATATTGAAGACAGATCACCAAGGAAAGTATCAGCCTCTATTAACACCATTTGAGGACGCACGCTGGAAAGAGTAACAAGAAGTACACAAGAAAAGATGGAAGAAGAAAGAAGAACTGAAGAGGAAGATGCCCGACTAAAGAAGCGGAAAGCGGATATGGAAAACAACACCAAGTTGCAGAAGATAGAAAAAATGGAAAGGATGCTAGAAGGATTTGCTCTAGAGAGATCTCTACGAGGTGATGTAGGTGCCACGTGGAAACCTTCTAGTAGCACTTACACACTGAGAACGAAGAATAAAAACAACCTAGCTTTTGAGTTGGACTGGTTCGAGAGGTACATCCAAGAAAGAAATGCTAGGGACGAACCAGAATTGCTACTAGAAGAGGAAGATCTGCAAACTTTGAGAGATCAGTTGAGGCCAACTTCACGAGATCGGGAAACACCACCGCCATCTCCAAGGCCATACACAAGTGAGACGCAATCTACTCCACCTGCTGACTCTACTTCGCATTCAAAAAGCTCACATAGTGATGAGAGAATTCATACACCACCCATTGAAGAAGAAGAAGAAGAATAAGAAAGAACAGATGGTCACCCAAACACTGGAACCATATCACAAAGTGATAAAAGCAAGCAAAAGGTAGTGGAGCAGACAAAAGATAAAGCTTCCTCCTCTCAAGAAATTGAGCTGGAAGCTACTATAGATGAAGATTTGCAGTCAATGGAGACAATACCAAACCGAACAAGATTGCACAGTCAATGGTTAGCTGATCAGAACCGGTCCAACAAAATGAGGTTACAAAAAACCCATGGAGAAGTTCAAAGACTGCAGGAGCAAAGGGAGGACACTCTAAAGTTGATCAGCATCAGAGATGCTGAGATCTTGGGGCTCAAAAGCACAGTAAATCTCCTCAAAGACAATTTACAGGAGTCTGAAGACTTCAATGCCATTTGTGAAGATACAATCAACGTATTCCTTGAAGATGTCAGTGACAGAGATGAAGACATCCATAAGTTGGAAAAAGAAAAGCAAGATGCGTTGGAGACAGTCAAAAGTTTGAAAGTCGTCATCGATGACTTACAAATTGAAGTCAAAGATTTGAGAACAGTAACAGATATACAACCAAGGGAAATTGAACGAGCTAAGAAGCAAAAAACATCGCTACCAACAACACAAGTAGTGCACCCAGAAGAAGAAGTGGCTGCACTGAGAAGGGAGCTGGAGCTGGAGTTGGAAAGAAAACAGCGCTTAATGATAGCCGAAAGTGCGCTTAGAGCAGAGGATCAACTACAAAGGCAAATTTCATACTTACAAAGTGAACAACAACAAGGACCAGCTCCTCACAGTGACATGGAAAGCATTGTTTCCAAATCACTCAGGGAGGAAAATGAAAACTTGCACATCAGGTTAAAACAGTTAGAGGAGTCTGCCGCTAAAAAATAAATGGAATTTCAAGCTCTACAAATCAATAGTAGAACAATGGCTGCGCAAATCGCAAGTCTACAAACTGCATGGCAACACCAAGGACAGGTACGAGTGCACCTGGAGCAAGCAACAACGAATTTGGCTGGACTCGCCGAAGTATATGGGGCTCAAGATGAGTACGAGGAAGAATCAGATGAACAGGAGGCCCCAGATACACAGACTAATCAAACTGGCTCCAAAGACCAAGAAATAGAAGAAGATTCAGTCACGAGATTGGAAGAGTAGAGGTTGGCCGAGCAGATGGAAAAAAAATCAGAGATGATATGGTACAAGGCATTGCAACTAGAAAAGGAGATGCTACAAGGGCTCTCCAGATCAGGCAAAACAGCAGCAGAGCTACGGAAGGAATGGAATGCCCCTATGTTACCATATGATCTGCTGAAATACGAAACCCTAACACATCAACGGCAGCTCAAAAAAGAAACACAAGTGTCAGTGTTTGAAGGAGAAGTATAGGATCGGGAACATCAAAACAGAATAGTAGATAGCCAGCCAAAGTGGAGGCGTCAATGGCTCTTGGATCATCCTAATAACCTGATCCACTTAGTCAACGCACCGCCTGAGCTGAGGAATGACAGAACTTTTTGCCCAACTGCCTGAACATACACCTATAGCCAACATAAAGCACTACAGAGAAAAAATCCGACATGGCTAAATTATCCAGTATTGCCAGGGCCAACAGAGGGAGAGAGAATATCCGATTCTTACATGGTGAAAACCCTTCAGGGTGCCATCGCAGAATTCGGAGGCTCTCCCGACCTATCCTGCAAGATGCTATGTAAAATAGCTCGAACCTTTTTGGCTTGTCTCACAATCTTCTCAGAAAGCTGGACATCAGAGTATATGAATACCGAAAGAAGCATCTCAGAGCTGTCATACGATCTAAGTGGGCCACCTACAGAGCCAGTATTGTATGCCTATTTCAGACGGTTAATGTTTTTGCCAAGCTACCATCTCCAAACCTTCGAAGAAGCATTTTACACAGGCTTCTTCATGTACAAGTCAAAAAAATTTGGCCCATTAATGGCAAGCGAGTCTATGCGATATGATGCGTTTCTACATCAAATCAACCAAGAAAGATGACAACGACAATGAAGACAAAGACGATCATGTCGTGATAGACATGAATTAGGAGGGGGGGAGTGTTGGAGACCCATTTGTCCAACTGTTGTAATGAGCCCATCTTGTAAATCTTATCAAATTCCCATTTTATGTCAAAGACGTCTTATCATTTTGATCCATTCGTCTGGGTTATGTAAAGATTAATTAGTTAGTCAGGACTCAGATTTTTTCACACTTTGTAATAATGAGTAAGAGAACCCCATGTACATTTTTGAGCTAAGGTGACTAAAGTATAAAAGTCACCTTAGAACCATTTTTGAATAACATTTGAATATTAATGCTGTGTCGTACGAGCCAGAGAGAGGGAGAGAGAGAGAGTGAGTGTGTATTATCCTCTTCGCTACGCGCTTCTCCTTCACCGGATTTACGACGTGACTACACCATCGTGGTAGTCTCTCCGAGAGCTACGCGCCCACACCACGCATTCACACTTTCGAGCTGTTCGCGATCGATCCTTCCTCAAGCTTGTTTTGCTTGTAAGTAGCACAAACAGTGTCTGTTTTCAACAATCAGGTGCTTTATGGAATGAGAAAGAGATTAGATACACATAGATACTCATAAACTTAAGTTTCGCCCACTTTTGGATTATGACCTGTTAGTCTATCGCGACTGTATTCGAGATAACTAGGGTTCAAATCTGGTGAGATTAGACTTATAGGTAAGTATATCCTAGTGAGAGGATGGTGCCTAGTAAGTTTGATGTGATTCCAAGTTCATTGGAAGTGTAAATGGTGTTATGAGCGTTTAGGGATAGAGTGGGTTGCATTCTACCGGAGTTAATGATTGATGCATCATAAAAGTGCGTATGTGTAGATTGGTCTCATCCTGACAAGCTAACGAGATTTCCTACGTGCACCTACGGGTTAGTCGTGCCATCGGATGATAAGTATGTTGTCTGTGTCGTGCTCGTGAGTATGAACAGGGGAGTAGTCAAGCCCTAAAACACTAGTCTTGAAGGAACACAAAGAATTGTATTGTACAATGTCTCTCTTGATGGGAGAAACCATAATACAAAGCCTTTTGGAGGGGGGACCGGCTCCATGCAAATCCGGTCCTCATCTGTTGTCAATAGCTTAATTTCTCTCTCTTTTGAAAGTATTGTTGATGTTATCTAACTAGGTGTTATGCTTTTTGTTGCTCTCTCCACCCAAGAACTCTTGTAATTCTCATTAGGAATCTATTCTAATGAAATGCCCACTATGTTCATGCTAATTTCCGCTACACACAAGTGTTTAGGCCATTAAATGTTACAATGCTTCTATGTGGGGAGATGCTATTGCTCCCAACATTAGGATGGTTATTGCAGAGCACCGACGTAATGGTTGGCAATATCTTGCTCCAAGGGGTTCTGAAGTTGCTGCCATTGTGCCAGGAGAAGGGGATGACAGGAATATTGGCCATCGCGACATTGTTTTGAATTTTCAACATGGAGGCTTGAAAATAGTCTCCAGTATGTGTCTATATTGTATGTTTTGTTGTTTCCAAGTGGAGAAGATGGGTGACATCCTATTTTAGAGACTAGAGATGGAAAAAAGGTGAGTCAAAAGCAATACTATAGTTTTCGCTTACAAATAAGAGAGGATACAGTGAAATGTTTTCTTTGAGGGGGTAGGCTACTACAACAATATGTTGTTGATGCCTTTAGTACTATGGAGGAGTCACGACTATTGTGGATGAGAAATAATCAAAGAACACCTCGTGCTGAAGTGTACCAAGGATTGGTTGATATGGTTGAAGCTAGAGATGGCTTAGAGAGGGCTGAAGGTCAAAATGTCGGCCGGAGAATTGTATTGCCTTCTTCTTTTGTTGGAGGTCCAAGGTATATGTGTCAATTATACCAAGATGCAATGGAAATTGTTCGTAGTAAAGCTAAACCAGATCTCTTCATTACATTCACATGTAACCCACGATGGAAGGAAATTGATGATGCTATACTACCTGGGCAAAATGTTGTCGATCGTCCTGATGTCATTGCATGTGTGTTTTATCAGAAGTTTCAAGATATGATGCATTTACTCATCAAGCAAGATTTATTTGGGGAGGTCATTGGGCATGTCTCGGTGATAGAGTTCCAAAAGCGAGGTCTCCTCATGCTCATATATTGTTGATACTTGCATCGGAATACAAGCCTGTAGATACAAGTCACTATGATAAATTGGTTTGTGTTGAGCTCCCTGATAAGAATGTGTTTCCAAAATTATTTGATATAGTGAGCCACTGTAATGTTCATGGACCATGTGGTCCTTTGAACCCAATTTCTCCATGCATGGTTGATGGAAAATGTAGATTCAAGTTTCCACGTACATTTAGTACGACTACGACTGTAAATGAAAGTGGATATCCAGTGTATCTAAGACGAGATGATGGAATGTTTTTTCCATCAAAAGATTACAATTTGGATAATCGTTGGGTTGTTCCTTATAGCCCTCTCTTATCATTGAGGTACAAAGCCCATATTAATGTTGAGATTTGCTCAACTATCACTGCTGTAAAATACCTTTATAAGTATGTTTATAAGGGACATGTCGGGCCATTGTCATTTTTCAAGATTCTGAAGGAGTTATTGATGAAATCAATAGTTATCTCAATGCACGTTATGTTTCTGTATCTGAGGCTATGTGTAGAATATTTGGCTTTGACATGCACAATGAAACACCATCTATTCAACGACTCTAAGTACACCTTCCATCACAGAATATGGTTACATTCCAAGATTGTGATGATATATCAGACTTACTGAATAATGAGCGAAATAAAAAAACTACCCTGACAGAATGGTTTGTTGCAAATCAAAACTATCCAGAAGCAAATAGCGTCACATATGCAGATTTTCCAAGTGCTTGGGTTTGGAATAAAACAGAAAAGATATGGTCTCCAAGACAACATGGAGTTTCTATTGGACGAATGTATAAGGGTGAAAGCATGTTAACCTGTCATGCTTTTTCATGTCCCGGACAATGCTAGCTAGCACAATTTTGACATATGCTAACTAGTACAATAACTTGAGCTACATCTCCAAGATCTATGACATATGATATATCAATAGAAAGCACTTGAAACAAGGAATCCAAATGTACAACCTCCGACAAATTTTGATATTATTTGTAAAAAAATTATCGGACGCCCAAATTTTTGAAGATGTGCTAACTTGAAACTGCTAACTAGCACAAAAAGCGCGACAGGTTAACATGCTTTCACCCATAATATTGTCCCAAGTGCTGGTGAAGTTTATTACCTGCGAATGCTACTGAATATTTGCAAGGGATGTAAATGCTTTGAAGAATTGCAGACATATGATGGCCACTTTTATGCTACATATAAGGAGGCATGTATAGCTAGATGATTATTGCAAGATGATGAAGAATGGTTACTTTGCCTCCAGGAGGCCTCTTTTTTTCACATTGGAATGCAATTGAGACAGCTCTTTGCAATCATATTGATCTTTTGTGAGCCACTACATCCAAGTGCTCTATGGGACTGATTTTGTAACGAATTTTGTGAGGACTATGTTTATGCTTTAAGGATGTGTATTCCTAATGCAAGCATATGACTTGATGTGGCAAAAAATGAAGCTTTGCTTCACATAGAATGCTTCCTACAACAACATGGCAAGAGGATTTCTGATTATATGTTTCTTGCAATAGACCCAACAATGGCAAGTTTAACTGGAACTGGTGCTATGGCTAAAGAGACAATGTTCAATGTTGATGAGCAGTGTAATGTAGCAGATCGTATGGAGAGTTCATTAAATGAAGATCAACGAGATGCTTATCACCAAGTGCTACAAGCTATTGACACACATACAGGAAAGATATTCTTCTTCCTCGTACACGTGACAGAAGTGCGTTATATAAATACGCATGTGCATCATCTGGTATTGCAGCTTTGGTTTTGAGTAATGGAAGAACCGCTCATTCTAGGTTTAAGATACCTTTGGAGCTTCATTCTGAATCAACTTCCAATATAAAGGTAAATAGTCAACTTGCTGAAGTTCTAAGGAAAGCAGCTCTAATTATATGGGATGAGGCTCCCATGACACATCGATATGCATTTGAGGCATTGGATAGATCCTTAAGGGATATTACGTAGCAAGACACTTTGTTTGGTGGAAAAGTTCTTTTGCTTGGAGGTGACTTTCGACAAATACTACCAGCTGTACGAAAAGGTAGTCGTGCAGACATTGTAAATGCTTCACTTTGTCATTCTCATATATGGAAATATACAAAGATATTGTTAGAAGCTGGACACACCGAACGGCACCCCACGGCAGTAACTACTCGGAGGACTTTTATTTTTTGTAATTATTCATTCATTCAGGAAAACCTGATTTTTCACCTTGTAATTATTGGGACTTACAGAAGTTTCCAGATTGTATCCCAGTTTTGATAGTTAGATTGAGTAGATGGTTGATTTTGGAACTTTAGGGTTTGAGAAATTATAAGGTATAAATACCACTTTTAACCTTAATGAAAAAACCCTTTTGTCATTTTAAAAACAAGTTTGAAGTCTATGAGTGAGCGTACTGTGTACGAGAGAGAGAGAGTGTGAGCTTCATCTTAACGCTACGTGTGCTCCGGTGGTCGGAATCGAGTGCGGAGAAGTGCAGCGTGTTGCCCCCAACTAGAGCTACGCGTCGATACCAACATTGCGCACGTACGGTCTGGCTTTGTGAGCTCCTTCTACGAGCTTCATCGGTTGTTTGGGTGAGCATACGTTGTCTGATTTTGCATTGCAGCATATCCACGCGTTCACATTGAGTAGAACTACACATTAAGTACTTTAGATTTTAGAAACGAAGACTTGCAGATTTCGGCCAGACATCCTACGTGTTTCTGCACTAGGTGTTTTGGGTCGGGATTTTGGTTCATAGACCTTAGGGAGAGTGACCTATTGGTATTAGTAGGGTCTCCTTCAAGTTCTATGGTGTTTCGAGATTGTTTGATGGGTGTTCGGCTCTAGAAAGCGTTGTAAGAAGTTTCCTCTTATGTGCGCACTCTTGAAAACTGTGACTTAGACAATTGGTAGAGACCTCTGTAGGAATTAGTTAGGAGTCGGTCGAGTGTAGGTTGACACCTTATGCTTGCTTCCACGCGCCTGCGGTTCGAGCTTCATCCTTAGCTGACATTACATGTTAGGTGAGTTCTCGCTGTGCTAACGTCCGTTGCGGCGTATCCGTCCAACATTGGCGCTGCTGTCGGGGACGAAAACCTTAGGTAGGTGACCGAGACTAATCCTTGAGGATTGGGATTTTTGGCTTGCCAAGAGTCTCGCTTTACATTTAGATAGGATCAGAGGGTGGAGGACTCTCTAGGTCTTAGAGGGAGTCTAGGAAGCGTGTGTCTGGCCTAAATCCTTCGACTTAGGTAGATGAGGTTGACTTAGGTAGTTTTAGGTAGTAGTCGAGTTTTAGAGTAGGAGTTGGGGTGGTAGAAGCAGTGAGAGGAGAGCTTGAGAGTCCGGAGAGACCAAAAAGCAACGAAAAACACCATTATCACCATTTCACATGATAGGTAGGAGTAGAGTAAGTAGGACATCATGATTCAGGATCTAGAGCATTTCATGCATGTACACTTGCTTGGTAGAATCATTAAAAGTTTGTAAAAGATGCAAAAAGACGCAAAAGTGTGTTTGAAAGCCTAATTGAAGTCCAAAAGTTACTGTGAGTGTTTCTGATAGATCTACAGAGCATCAGGAGCATTCCTGTCAGAAAAAACTTTAATTTTAAGCCAAGAGACATCCTACGCGTAGGATGTCTACAAGCTAATCTGGGAGGAATTTTGGGATTTCGAGTTGACCAATGTGTTCAGAAGGTAGAGTTTACCCTAATTTCAAATGGAAAGTGGAAATTTGGCCATATCTTGACAGGATAAGGCCAGATAGACTGAAATTACCAGACATCCTACCCAAATAGTGCCAAAACTTACATTATTTTGAGACCAAAACCATAAGATGGCTGCATGAGTATGTCTTGCATAATATATTGAGTGACTGAAAGGGGTTTCACCTCATTCGGGTAAGAAAATTGGTTCAAAGCAGACTTTAGCACTTTTGACTGCAAAAGCAAAAACAACTAAAATTTGGGACTTTTGACATCCAAACCAAAATCTAAGCATACCACTGGGTTACTGACATCAAGGGAAAACTGTGGGACAAATATGGGGTCAAACAGGCCAAAAAGACATCCTACGCGTAGGATGTCTCCTGAGGACTCCAAGCTGAATTCTGAGTATACCAAAGTGACCAGCAACTCAAGGGGAGCCTAGGCTTTGACTTTGAAGCTATTCTGATGCAAAAGACATCCTACTCGTAGGATGTCTAATGCAAGAAATTGAAGCCAGACTTTGACTTTGAGCATAGTAAGGTGTTATATAGCCTAAGGCAAGCCTCCTAGTCAATTTTGGTCCAATTTGGAGTTGATTAAACTGATCAATACCATCAACAGGCCGTCGGAATAGATTTTTGACTCTTTGACCAGCTAATAGGTGTCCAAATCAAAAAGTAAAAGCAGTTGTAAGCTCAGCACAAAAAGGGGAACCAACAGTGCAAAAATCCAGGCAAAACACAGCAGGAGACATCCTACGCGTAGGATGTCTATTGGGACATATTGTAAGGAAAATTTGACCTGGCATAGACATTGAGATTCCATTTGGCTTAAGGGCTCCAGAACTTCTTTCAGAAGTGAATTTGGACCTTGTTTGCCCATTTGATGAAGCAAAGACTGAATTCAAACTATTTCGTGTAAATTGACCAACATCTGAGGGAAGTACTGTTTCAGATTAGCAAACCTAATCCAGAACATCAACAATGTATAAAATACAGTAGTGGTTGAGATTAACTCTCCAGTTATACCAATCATTACTAAGATAACCTCTAGAAGATAAATGCTTTGATTCAATTGCCGAAACTAAAACGCTTGTGTACAGGTATATTCAGCAACAAAGTAAGAAAGTGTGCAGAAACTGACCCATTGCCAGGTGAGTGGTTGAATTTGTGATAAATTGCATTGATAAGTTTGATGAATTTAAGATCAGGAAGATACATTGTTAGAGACCAGAAAGTGGCAGGTGACCAAAGTAGCTTAGTGTCCACCGAAGAGAGTGTAACTCAGGTAAGGCTAGATCCGCTAGCACCGATTATTGAGGAAGGTAGTGACACTGACACTTCGTCAGACAAGTCTTTCTTCATGATGGGTAGTCAACATCCAGGAGGTTTCACCTATGATGGACCTATGTGAGGAGGAAGCACCTCCCAAAATCCTTTGAGTGATTCCAAGCTCACCGTGATCTTCTTGGAGGGAACAAACTCGAGAGGAGCCCTAGTCTATTCAGACTATCGAGGTCGCAAGTGCAAAGGAGATAATCCGAGTCTATGATGATGGAGATAGATTCCGAGACGAAAAGGGGAACCACTATTTAATAGTTAGTAACCTGAAGATTACAACAGATATGGAGATAACCTGGCGAAAGGGAAAATGGTTTCAGAAACTCAAAAACCGCCACCAAACATTGATCGACCCGGAGCTATTTTTATGTATGATAAGAAAACAACCAGGATTCCAACTTATAACGAGAATGTGGGAATCTACAAACATGAGAGAGAGGGTATAGTCTCTTACTTTCGCAACAAAGAACCATACATAAACGAATTAAGCAAAGACAAGGTTCTTTACTTATTCTCTTATGAAACTGTTACGGGGAAGGGTATAGTTTTTGTTGATAGATACGGGCGAGAATATCAACGTATTCTCCCAGAGGAGGTAGAGAGGGCAATAGGTCCAGAAGCATCCGCATATGCCCCTGAGGAAGTGCCAACAGCCACCTACACCCCAAGCAAGTCAACGAATCCTTTTTCAGATGAGTATGACGCTACCTCACATTCCACCCAACCGCAAGCATTCAACGGCCCATACCAACTAGCAAACCATCCATCATTGGAGGCATGGCTTCGACAGAGTGCAACAATGGAATCAGACCGAAACCGGGATTGTTATCAAGCCGCACAAGGGCTCAGATATTTGCAAGAACCACCACACTATTCAAGGTATCATGCAAAGAGTAAACCAAAGACTCAAGGGTCAACAGAGCCTAGAGGACCACCCATGGAACGAGTTTGAAGAGAAGAACCACCTCCAACGAGAACCATTAGAAATTATGGCTTAGGAGCACCGTTGGGAGAGGAACCAGCCTATTACAGAAGGCCTGAGGAGGTGTATCGGCTAGAACGGGGTGATCCAATGATGAGGTTTGTGGACCATCGAAGAATTAGACCTTCTCAAGTGCAAAAATGGGTAAACAATAAATACACAAGAAGCAGAGACCCAAGAGATCATGTAGCAGCCTTTGTGTGTGTAATTAGGGCCGAAGAGGTGTTAGATTTTCCTACCCAATTTGCAAGGTTTGGACTAACCCTAGAGGATGATGCTGCCACTTGGTTTGACTCTGTAGAGCATAGAGACTTTGAGTCGATGGAGGAAGTGTTTGACGAGTTTATCGAGGAATTCTCTCAAAGGGGAATAGCTCATAATACCGTCTCACAAATCCATAAATTCAAACAGAAAGATGGAGAATTTGTACGAAAGGCAACCCTAAGACCAAAAAGATATGTTAAGTTCTATCCTATTGAAGAACTGCCAACTCAGTCCAGACTTATGCTAATATTCATCCAAGGACTAAGGAATGCAGATCTCCAGAAAGACTTACATATGAAGAGGAGCACGATGTTGAATGAGTTGACCAAGGAGGCTTTGTACCTTGTGGACAATTGTGCGGTCTACAAAGAAGGGGAGTTCAAGGACCTTGATGACGATTCGTCTTCATAGCAAAGTGGAAGAAAGTCTTCTAAGACAGCACCGAAAGGAGAAGTAGTGGTAAATCAGGAGCAGCTTGTAGATAAAGTGCTAAAAAAGATCAACTTGTACGCCAAACCCCAGGCTAAATAGCCCAAGTGGTGTGCTATTGAACAAAAATGGACAAACCATGGGACCGAGGAATGTTATTATAACAAGGGATATGTGAGAGAGAGACCTTACGCTCCCCAAGCTATAGTAGATTCCCCTCAAGTTCCACCGATGCCTAGATATCAAGCAGCCAACTTACCAGGACCTGTAGGTGTAGAAAGACCACAACCGGTGTTGGGGCAACAACCACCCCTACCAGGATTATGACCAGTTGGTATAAGATACACGCCAACGGTAACTGAATCAGAAGAAAAGGATTTGGTGCCTATGCATGCATATTATGAAGATCCCAATGGATATGCGGAAAACCCTGTCTATTATCCACCGGAAGAACCCTCGACGCCAAAACCATGGAGCATGATAGGAAATCAAGGACCACCAACTGCTACACAGGCACCAGGAGAAGGAAGATATAGCCTAGATAAACGAGCACTGATGTTCATAGCCAATGGAGGTATGGGTGGACAGAGGCATGCTTACCAACAAAGAGGGGCTCAAGGAGCACCTCAACAACCCAAGGGACCCTGTTACAAGTGTGGCGGAGACCATTGGCTGAGAGACTGCCCTCATGATGAAATCATTAGAGTCAATGCGTATTGCCCAAAATGTGGAATTACTCATTTGATTCCCGATTGCCCTAAAAACCCGAGCAAAGGATCAAAACCCACCTTGAACATGTTATAAACAGTAACTTCCAGTGGAGGATCGGAAAATGAAACAATCATACCTATTCAGGCGGTAACACGAGCCCAAGCCCAAAGAAGAACGAACGAACCCATAGTTGAAGAACCAAAAATCGATGCCCAAAGTTCAAAAACGAAAAATCAGAGAAGCACTTGGAAAGCTAGAAAGGTGCGTAGGAAGGCCAGGAAGGAACGAGAGCAAACAGCCCTATCCGAGGAGTTAACACTAGAATGGTTAAGTGACCATTTTGCTTGAATTATTTGAAGAGTATGAAAATGGATTTCTAGGTGCTATATATCCACAAAGTTGCCTTATGAGCTGAAAAAGACTTAGCATTTTTTTTGGAGTATCGATCTCACCATTAACGTTACTCTTGCACAAACATTTTTGAACCTAAACTGTGTGAAAAAACGGGTCCTGTTTTTTTGACTTTTTTTTTCAATTTTTGCAACTATACCACTCTAAACTTCATGTTTGTGAGGTTTAGATGGCTAGAGGTTAGGCCTCATAGTTCTCAACATGTTTTGATGCTTGTAGGGAGAGCTAAGTGTTAAAATTGAAAGTTATGACCAATTTACAAGAATTGCATAATCCTGTTTTTTTTTTGCCAAAATTAGCACTTTTATGATTTTTTTTGGTGTTGGCTTTCTTGATATCCAAATTCAATTTTGAATATCTAAGTGTAATCTATAACATAAAGTTAATCTTCCTTGAGTTTTGGGGGACCTAATAATTTGCTATATAGCATAGTATATGATAAATGGTTGATTTTTTGATGCTGAAGAATACGATACATTTTAGAGTAGCATTATAACTTTCTCAATATTGCTATTTTCTTAGGCCAGCTGTGTGTGTTTTTGGTAGTAGTAAATCCATATCTAATCATTAGAATACCAGCTTGGCTAGATATTGAGTAGTTTTTCTTGGTTTTCTAGAGGTCATAATGCTAAACCCATAGTTTTTTCATGTTTCCTGTATTTTAGCACTTTATCATTGCCCCCAAGGTTCCAATTCTAAGAGATCCATTATCCTTTTGACATGCTCCATGGCTCCTTTTGAATCCAAAGGCCCAAAGGGAACCAAGAAAACATGTATATAGTACTGTATTGAGCGTGACTATAGAAACTTGATGATAGGTCCGCAGAATGGCAAAAATGCAACTTTTTTGTACCTATTTTTTTTGCCCAAAAAAAATTAGTGAGGTAAAAAAAACCATATGTTTTGGTCACCCAACCATTGAAGTTGTAACATTTTAATGGCCTAAAATCTTTTTGTAGCGGAATTTAGCATGAACATAGTGGGCATATTCATTAGAGTTGATTCCTAATGAGAATTACAAGAGTGCTTGGGTGGAGAGAGCAACAAAAAGCATAACAACTAGTTAGATAGCATCGACAATACTTTCAAAAGAGAGAGCAATTAGCTATTGACAACAGTTGAGGACCGGATTTGCATGGAGCCGTCCCCCTCCAAAAGGCTTTGTATTATATGGTTTCTCCCATCAAGAGAGACAACATTGTACAATACAATTCTTTGTGTTTCCTTCAAGACTAGCTAGTGCAATGAAGATGGAAGCTTCATACACCAAGCAAAACACTTAATCAAACACACTTGAATTATCCCCGTTCTCAGACCCAAGACCTCACACACCTTCGAAGATGGTGAGAGCTAGCAGGGTATGAGAGTAGATTGAGAGGAAAAAAGAATATTATCTTACGAGAAAGAAGTACATCTCCTCACATAATCACTCATATTAGCATAGCTTAGCTTAGTAATTAGCTTGGTAGAGAAGATGGCATGCATTGAAGCTTGGTTCTTGGTTGGATTTGCATCCACATTCCAAGAGAGTGTTGATGTAGGCTTCTATCTCACAAGCTTGGAGTAGGTGATGAGCTCTCCATTAAAGCTTGGGAGGAAGATAGAGTATTTCCCTTCACACATGGTCAAGTGTGAGAGTGTGTGTGTCAATGCCAAGCAAAAATCAGCCCCCCCCCCCTCTCTTGGGCGAGCCCTAGCTGCTAAATAAGTCTGGCTTTTTGCCTCATTGGACCTCCCCAGGTCAAGCCATAGGGATTAAGCAGCATAAGTGAAAACCTTTTGACATGTGTCCCCCTTTCCCCTTTTGTGAGAGCTTTAGGTAATTAAATAATTAAACTAAACTCTCATTGGACCTCTTTGCCTCCTGGCCAATAGGAATCAGGCAAGCCATGGGGCTCCTGAATGCTAATGGACCCTTTGGGAGACTGCCCAATAGTCTTCTAGGACACTTAATTCTTATTGGTTTCTTTTATTAAATGTTTTTAAATTAATTAAACTAGATTTACTCTAGCTTAATTCTCATTGGTCCACTTCAAGGTCTTCCAATAGGAATTGGGCACACCTTGTGGGCATCTGGCCTAGGGAGCTGACATGTGTCCCTCATTCCCTTTGTGTAAAGGGAGCCTGTGTGTGTGTGTGTGTGGCTTTCTCTCTCATCCCTAGCTTTGGGGCTCGCCCCCTCCCATTAGGGATATGCAAAGACTTTTAGGGCACACACTAAGCATCCAATTTTTCCCTAGGGATGACCTTTGGACACAACCTTAATTTTGGAACCTTTGCATTTTTGGAAGTCTTAATGGGCTGAACCTTAGGGTTTTTTTTGGGGTCCCAATTGTTTCACAATGCTCTTTTGCAGATGGCCCCCCCCTTTGGATCCCTATTTTCCCTCCTTTGGATCCCTACTGTGGCCGGTCTGCTAACTTAACCAATATTCTAGCTTTTTCTTCCCTTTGGACACTTCCCCACATTAAATGATCAGTTTAATATGAAAAATCATTTAGGAGAATTAGATATTGATTATATGACATTACCTCTCTCTTGAAATCATAGTCGTCCTCGACTATGGTGTAGAGAAGAATAAAGCATATGCATGAGTCCTTTTCTTAGCGGGTAGAGGATCCCTATGTTACCCTACGACATCATTCCATAATGGATGACTAGTCCATTTGGTGCTTGAGAGCCTGAGGCTGCCGCAAGCATGTCTGGACATTAGTCCTATCAGTCTTCCATAGTAGAGTGACAAGCTCTACTTGGTGTTCGGGAGACGTCGTCTCCGCAAACTTGATCTAAGCATGCATACTACTTCATTTTTGTGCACAAATAAAGAAAAAGAGAGTCTTATAAGACAAAAATTTTTGTTCATTTTTAACATTTTGTACATTTGCTTACTCTTGGGAAGCATTGTAAGCATTGACAAGGTTTAGGTTATCCTTTAATTGTATGCCTTGCATCCATTAGCATCTTCAAAAGGATAATTCTTAAACTTAATAAGATATCGTCTGATAGTCTTACCGCCTCTTAATACCTTGTCTTCATGTCGGAGAATGGACTCGGGCTGCAGCACCTCCTCGTGGTCCTCGAATCTCCGGTGGGTCTTCAATAGTTGGTTCTTGAGGTTGCTCTCCTTTGTAAGGCTTTAAGAGGCTCACATGAAAAGCATGTGTATGAGCCAATGATTGGGAAACTTAAGTTGATAGGCCATCTCATTGATTGGCCTAAGAATCTGGAAGGGACCATAGTAACTTTATGCTAGTTTAGCATAGTAACTTTTGGTGGCCCGTAGGATTCTTGCCCGTCGTGTGCCTTAATCGAGCTTTGGGAAACTTTAACAAGACCCAATCGTTTTCTTTAAAGGCTTGGCTTTCCTGTGCTTGTCAGCAGCAGCCTTTTGCCTTTGCTGAGAGATAGAGATAGCATCCTTAATCTTTTGGAAAGATTCTTGTAGGTCTCGGCTATAACTCATCTGCAGCGAAGATCTTCCCCATGTACTTTAAGTAGCAAGGGACTTTTTGATCTTCCCTCAATTACCTCGAAAGTGCTTTTCCTGTAGAAGTATGTACAGTGTTATTGTAAGCATATTCTACTAAGGGTAAGTACTTCTCCCCATTGGGATCTTTGATCTACTTCCGTTACATAGGCTTTTAGTAGATCGAGAAAAGTTAGGTTAGCTATTTCACTTTTGCCATCAGTTTGTGATGATAGGCCGAAGAGAAGTTTAGCCTTGTTCCTAAATTCTCAAAGAGACCCTTCCAGAAATTACTGGTCATTCTAGGATCTCTATCCGACACTATGGACATTGGCAAGCCATGGTACTTGAAAATTTGTGAAATGAAGAGGGTTGCCATTTGATGGGCTTTGATAGTCTTTTTGACAGGTATAAAATGAGCTTGTTTACTGAACCTGTCTACTATCGACCATATTCCCGTATTCCCATGGATAGACTTAGGCAATCCAAAGATAAAATCCATGGATATGCTCTCCCACAGTGAATTAGGGATTGGCAAGGGTTGAAGCAATCCAAGTTGCTTCCCTCTATCAAATTTTGTCTTTTGACATACCACACATTTGGAAACATACTCATGTATGTTCACTTTCATGGTAGGCCAATAGAAATATGTTTCAATTTCCCTTTAGGGTAGACTGAATCCCTCTATGCCCCGCATATGGGGGAGCATGAGATTCATACATTACTTTCTCACGTAGTGAGTTAGTAACGCATAGTCTATTGCCAAAGAGAAGATAACCATCTTGTAAAGTAAATGGTTCTTCTTTCTTCCCTAATGCAAGGGCTGAAATCACATCTCTAAAATCGGGATCAATAGCATACTCATCTATCATTAAAGATAGATCATTCTGAGTTGCTATGGAAACCGCATTCACTCTCTCGGTCGTCTTGAGAGTGCATCGGCTACTTGATTATGCTTGCCAGCAATGTGAGCAATATGAAAATGAAATTGCGAAAGGAAATTTGCCCACCTCATTTGTTTGTCGGAGAGCTTGGTCTGCGTCATGAAGTACTTAAGACATTGGATCCGTTCGCAGAATGAAAGGAGTCCCCAATAAATAGTGCTTCCATGAGTCTAAGGCATGTAGAACTGCAAGGAGTTCTTTTTCGTATATGCCTAGAGCTTGCACAACAGGGTCGAGCCTTCGACTCTCATAGCCTATGGCGTGCCCTTCTTGGAGCAGAACAGCCCCAAGGCAATCACCACAAGCATCACATTGGACCTCAAATGGTTTTGAGAGATCCGGTAGTGTAAGCACAGGTTGAGAGATAAGCTTATTCTTTAAGCTTTTCGAAAGCATTGTTCTCCTTAGCAGACCACGTATACCTAACATTTTTCTTTGTTAGGTCATGTAATGGTCCCGCAATTTGTGAGAACTTTTCTATGAAGCGTCTATAGTATGCACACATACCTATAAAGCTTCTTAGTTCATGAAGATTCTTTGTTTTAGGCCATCCTTTTATTACCTCTAACTTGGATGGATCGATTTGGATTCCATCTTGAGAGATAATGTGACCTAAATAATGAATCTCTTGCAAGAAAAATTCACTTTTCTTTCGATTAACATAAAGTTTATTCTCTCTTAAAACTTGAAATATTACCTGGAGGTGTTGCTTGTGTTCCTCTAATGAATTAGAGTAGATGATAATATCATCAAAGAACACTCCAGTGAAGGTTCGATGAGGTCTAAACAGCTTCTCCATCAAGCGGTTAAATGTGGCTGGTGCATTAGTCAAGCCAAAAGGCATGACAATGTATTCGTAAAGACCAATGTAGTACGAAATGCGGTCTTTACAATGTCTTGATCAACTATCCTTATTTGATGATAGCCACTTTTTTAGGTCAATCCTACTGAAGTAGGTCGATCCTTGTAGCTTATCAAATAGGTCTTCTACCCGTGGAACGGGAAACCTATTCTTGATAGTGATCCTATTTAGTGCTCTATAGTCGACACACATACGATATGTGCCGTCTTTCTTTTGCACTAATAGCACAGGTGAGCAAAATGGAGATGAGCTAGGCCTAACCATGCCCTTCTCAATTAACTCATGCACTTGCCGCATAATCTCCTCTTGTTGAGCTTGAGAAACTCTATAAGGAGGTTTGTTAGGCGGTGAACTTCCTGGAAGAAGTTCAATTGCATGGTCGTCATTACCTCGTTTAGGAGGTAGCTCACAAGGGATGTCGTCAATAAAGACATCTTGAAACCCCTTGAGAAAATTGGATAACTCTAATTCCTTTTGGTTGCTTTTATTTTCTTTTGCTAAAGCATTAGGTTCATTTTGAGAATCTTTAACAAAAATCATGTACACGGAAATAGAGCTCTTTATTGACTTGTTGAAAGCTGGTGTATGTACAATGGGATGGTGTTACCCATCTCCCTAGCATCTATATACATGTCCTTTTCCCCGAACTTAAAGGAGATTCTCCTTTCAGGAAATTTAACATGGGCAGCCAGACGGTCAAACCATGGTGCCCCTAGGATTACATCCTCATGCTTGAGAGGAGAGATAAAGAAGTCCTCTTTGTCCACATAGCCTTGGACATGAAGCCTCAATTTCCCGATTAAGGGAGTGACTGAAGCTTCTTGCCCCTTGAAGGCACTGTCTGCGGGTAGGATATCTCCCATCTCGTAGGATTGTATGCCTAGCTTGGTGGCTAACTCCATAGATATAAAATTGTGAGTAGAACCAGGGTCAAAGAGAATAAAAGCATCATGTTCTCTTACCTTTCCCCAAGCATGGCATAAAGGAGATCCTTTGTGGTGAGTTTTTGTGAATCTCCTCCTCTTGGATTTCAACCAAAGAAGCTCTAGGAGGATCTTGGCGGTTGTTCTTTTGGGGACAAGCGCGGTACGCATGCCCTTGTTCGCCGCACTTGAAACACCGGTTATCTTTACGATAACGCTCAAGCTCTTCAGGAGAGAGTTTATTTCTTTCCTTTGTAAACTCCCCCTTCTCTTTAGCTTTTGTTGGAATTGCCCTTAGGAGACTTTTGGACATTGTCCTTCCCCCTTAGGCTCATTGGAACCTTTGTTTTCCGGGGGCTTATTATTTCTTTTACCCCCCGTTTGGAAATTGATTCGCGAGGCCACCATAGTATGGTGTATTACCGCCGATATGGATACGTGGTACGTGGCCTTGGGAGTTGACATACTCCGCCATTTCTTCGGTTAAGCCCGCACAAAATTTTTGCTTTTCACTATCCAACTTTTTGAAGACAGTGGCTTTGAGTTGTAGGTCCCAAAACTTGTCTACATATTTGTGGATGGATTCATTGGGAGAGAGCTTTAAGCTTCGCCATTCGGTGAGTACTTTGTCTTTGGCATCGGTGGCCAAAAACTGCTTCATAATGGAAGCTCTTAAAGCCTTCCATGTTCGTGGAGCTTCACCGTTGGCTCGTAGGCTAGACCACCATTGTCTGGCGGACTTTTGAAAGTGCATAGCTACATGGCGTAGCTTAGAGGACTCCGTGAAGCCCTCATCTCCAAACGCCGCATCGAATTGCTGGATAAAGGCCAAAACTTTGTCTGTAGCACCGAAGGTGCCATCATAGGTAAGGAAAGAGATGCTCTTCCCTCCCTCTTTGAATTTCTTCAGCTTGGACGACCTCTTCCATGCGGCATAGGATTTTCTATGGCCTCTTCTTTTTGATGGTTCAAAAGTTGCACCATCACTTTCTTCAGAAGATGAAGAATTTGAAGAAGGTGGAGAAGAGGGTGACCTCTTTCTCGCCTTTTTTTTGTCTTGATCTTTGTCGTCTTCACCATAGCTTTCATAAGAGGAGGAGGATGAAGAAGATGGAGAAGAGGGTGTCCTCTTTCTCGCCTTTTTCTTCTCTTGCTTTTTATCATCCCTCTTTGAATTATGGCGTGGAGAAGAGTGTGATGGTCTTCTCCGCTTTGGTGGTGATGGAGAGCGTTTAGCCCGCCGTCTTCGTGGAGCCATCTCCGCCGAGGTGGCGGGAGACTCGCTTCTTTCTCGTTCCTTCGGTGGAGGCTCTTGAGTTCTCCTTTGAGAAGGAGATGCATCATCAAGAAGTAAGTTCTTGAGCCCTTCATATGGATTCTCTTCTTCTTCCCGAATTGGAGAGAGACCTCTTTTGGTAGTCTCACAAGGAGGCTTCCTAGGTGTTCTCTCGTCATGGTGATGAGCTTGGAGAATCCCGTGAGCACGGAGCTGCCGTTGCACTTCACTTTGGAGAGATGGATTGCCCATGGCTTGTTGAAGCCTAGAAACAAGATAATTAACAAGCATTGAAGCATCATTAGTAGCTTGCTCATGAGCAAAATCAAAGTTATCAACATTAATTTCACTCTCTTTAATATTGTCAGCCATTCTAACAACTTTTAGGTGTAAACTTTTTAGGTGTACTTTGGCACTTCAAGCCCTAGTTGCTACTCCTCTTTACCCTTTAGAAAAAGCACTCAAGCTACTGTACTCGCGGCTCGAATACCATTAATTGCAAGGAATAGAAGAGAGGGTCTTTCGAAACCAAAACAGCACCGGCTCCTGTCAAGCTTCTAATAGCTCAATAGTGGTTAAGCCGTAGGCAAGCCCCGTAGGACTCCACTATTAAGACCATAGCTCTCGACGGTGATGCCCCGTTAACTGCACAAAGGCAGGCGCACTGAAGGCTGAAAAATCCCTATTCTACTTACTCACAGGCAATTAATAATACCAACCATTTGTAGCTAGCTTGAGGACCTCCCTTCTTGAGCAAGAAAAGAGAAACCTTGAGCTCTGATACCAATGTAACATTTAATGGCCTAAAATCTTTTGTGTAGCGGAATTTAGCATGAACATAGTGGGCATTTCATTAGAGTTGATTCCTAATGAGAATTACAAGAGTGCTTGGGTGGAGAGAGCAACAAAAAGCATAACACCTAGTTAGATAGCATCGACAATACTTTCAAAAGAGAGAGCAATTAAGCTATTGACAACAGTTGAGGACCGGATTTGCATGGAGCCGGTCCCCCCTCCAAAAGGCTTTGTATTATGGTTTCTCCCATCAAGAGAGACATTGTACAATACAATTCTTTGTGTTCCTTCAAGACTAGCTAGTGCAATGAAGATGGAAGCTTCATACACCAAGCAAAACACTTAATCAAACACAACTTGAATTATCCCCGTTCTCAGACCCAAGACCTCACACACCTTCGAAGATGGTGAGAGCTAGCAGGGTATGAGAGTAGATTGAGAGGAAAAAGAAGTATCTTACGAGAAAGAAGTACATCTCCTCACATAATCACTCATATTAGCATATCTTAGCTTAGTAATTAGCTTGGTAGAGAAGATGAGCATGCATTGAAGCTTGGTTCTTGGTTGGATTTGCATCCACATGCCAAGAGAGTGTTGATGTAGGCTTCTATCTCACAAGCTTGGAGTAGGTGATGAGCTCTCCATTAAAGCTTGGGAGGAGATAGAGTATTTTCCCTTCACACATGGTCAAGTGTGAGAGTGTGTGTGTCAATGCCAAGCAAAAATCAGCCCCCCCCCTCTCTTGGGCGAGCCCTAGCTGCTAAATAAGTCTGGCTTTTGCCTCATTGGACCTCCCCAGGTCAAGCCAATAGGGATTAAGCAGCATAAGTGATAGCCTTCTGACATGTGTCCCCCTTTCCCCTTTTGTGAGAGCTTTAGGTAATTAAATAATTAAACTAAACTCTCATTGGACCTCTTTGCCTCCTGGCCAATAGGAATCAGGCAAGCCATGGGGCTCCTGAATGCTCATTGGACCCTTTGGGAGACTGCCCAATAGTCTTCTAGGACACTTAATTCTTATTGGTTTCTTTTATTAAATGTTTTTAAATTAATTAAACTAGATTTACTCTAGCTTAATTCTCATTGGTCCACTTCAAGGGTCTTCCAATAGGAATTGGGCACACCTTGTGGGCATATGGCCTAGGGAGCTGACATGTGTCCCTCATTCCCTTTGTGTAAAGGGAGCCTGTGTGTGTGTGTGTGGCTTTCTCTCTCATCCCCTAGCTTTGGGGCTCGCCCCCTCCCATGTAGGGATATGCAAAGACTTTTAGGGCACACACTAAGCATCCAATTTTCCCTAGGGTTGACCTTTGGACACAACCTTTGAATTTTGGAACCTTAGCATTTTGGAAGTCTTAATGGGCTGAACCTTAGGGTCTTTTTGGCCCATTGTTTCACATGGCTCTTTTGCAGATGGCCCCCCCTTTGGATCCCTATTTTCCCTCCTTTGGATCCCTACTGTGGCCGGTCTGCTAACTTAACCAATATTCTAGCTTTTTCTCCCTTGGCACTTCCCCACATTAAATGATCAGTTTAATATGAGAAGATCATTTAGGAGAATTAGATATTGATTATTATGACAGAAGTTAACGGGGCATTTTATCTCATGTCCTATAAAAATCCCCACTCTTATTTATATGCAATCAACCGTAAGAAATTGTTGTTTTGGGCAAAATGCACTGGTCCATCAACTTTGGAGGCTTGTAGTGACCAAGTGATGAGAAAAATTACAAGTTTCTCATTTTTTGCATATGTAGTAGTTATTGAACTATAAGCTCATGAAAGGATTTTTCAAAATGAGTGGATCTAGTATGGTTTTGGAAATTTTTCCCAAAACCCGGAAAGGACACTTTTATGTCCTGTTAGGTTACCATTCTAGTGTTAAAACATACAAAGAACAGATTGGAGCAGTTAGAGGATCTAACTAGCTTAAGCTCACACACCACAGCAACCATAACACCCAAGGAAATAGCAGAACCCAAAAGTGCAGGATCAAGAGATTCTGTACTGGCAGACAAGGTAAACGAGCAATTGGATGCGCTTCTAAAAGCTTATGAAGCTCGACTTAAAAAGAAACAAACCCAGGAGCAAAGGTGGATGACTTATCCATATGCAGAAATAGAAAAACAGAGATTGGATATGTGTAAAAAGATGATCGAGACGGCTCAATCATTGATGGAAGACCCGTTGGATAAACCTGCAAATTGGCATGAGTCACCAGCTCCAACCCCTATCCAACCAACATTAGAGAAACATGAGGAAACAAAGGAAAGACTCACTAATGACTATGAATCCAGAGGAAAGCCTATCATAGTGCCAAATACCACCGATGGGGCAAGTGATGGGTTCCAGCCTAAATACTAGCAGAAATGGGTAAGGACTGTGTCATAATAATCAATATCTAATTCTCCTAAATGATCTTCTCATATTAAACTGATCATTTAATGTGGGGAAGTGCCAAGGGAGAAAAAGCTAGAATATTGGTTAAGTTAGCAGACCGGCCACAGTAGGGATCCAAAGGAGGGAAAATAGGGATCCAAAGGGGGGGCCATCTGCAAAAGAGCCATGTGAAACAATGGGCCAAAAAGACCCTAAGGTTCAGCCCATTAAGACTTCCAAAATGCTAAGGTTCCAAAATTCAAAGGTTGTGTCCAAAGGTCAACCCTAGGGAAAATTGGATGCTTAGTGTGTGCCCAATAAGTCTTTGCATATCCCTACATGGGAGGGGGCGAGCCCCAAAGCTAGGGGATGAGAGAGAAAGCCACACACACACACACAGGCTCCCTTTACACAAAGGGAATGAGGGACACATGTCAGCTCCCTAGGCCAGATGCCCACAAGGTGTGCCCAATTCCTATTGGAAGACCCTTGAAGTGGACCAATGAGAATTAAGCTAGAGTAAATCTAGTTTAATTAATTTAAAAACATTTAATAAAAGAAACCAATAAGAATTAAGTGTCCTAGAAGACTATTGGGCAGTCTCCCAAGGGGTCCAATGAGCATTCAGGAGCCCCATGGCTTGCCTGATTCCTATTGGCCAGGAGGCAAAGGGGTCCAATGAGAGTTTAGTTTAATTATTTAATTACCTAAAGCTCTCACAAAAGGGGAAAGGGGACACATGTCAGAAGGCTATCACTTATGCTGCTTAATCCCTATTGGCTTGACCTGGGGAGGTCCAATGAGGCAAAAGCCAGACTAATTAGCAGCTAGGGCTCGCCCAAGAGAGGGGGGGGCTGATTTTTGCTTGGCATTGAACACACACACTCACACACTTGACCATGTGTGAAGGGAAAATACTCTATCTCCTCCCAAGCTTTAATGGAGAGCTCATCACCTACTCCAAGCTTGTGAGATAGAAGCCTACATCAACACTCTCTTGGCATGTGGATGCAAATCCAACCAAGAGCCAAGCTTCAATGCATGCTCATCTTCTCTACCAAGCTAATTACTAAGCTAAGCTATGCTAATATGAGTGATTATGTGAGGAGATGTACTTCTTTCTCGTAAGATACTTCTTTTTCCTCTCAATCTACTCTCATACCCTGCTAGCTCTCACCATCTTCGAAGGTGTGTGAGGTCTTGGGTCTGAGAACGGGGATAATTCAAGTTGTGTTTGATTAAGTGTTTTGCTTGGTGTATGAAGCTTCCATCTTCATTGCACTAGCTAGTCTTGAAGGAACACAAAGAATTGTATTGTACAATGTCTCTCTTGATGGGAGAAACCATAATACAAAGCCTTTTGGAGGGGGGACCGGCTCCATGCAAATCCGGTCCTCAACTGTTGTCAATAGCTTAATTGCTCTCTCTTTTGAAAGTATTGTCGATGCTATCTAACTAGGTGTTATGCTTTTTGTTGCTCTCTCCACCCAAGCACTCTTGTAATTCTCATTAGGAATCAATTCTAATGAAATGCCCACTATGTTCATGCTAAATTCCGCTACACAAAAGATTTTAGGCCATTAAATGTTACATTGGTATCAGAGCTCAAGGTTTCTCTTTTCTTGCTCAAGAAGGGAGGTCCTCAAGCTAGCTACAAATGGTTGGTATTATTAATTGCCTGTGAGTAAGTAGAATAGGGATTTTTCAGCCTTGCAGTGCGCCTGCCTTTGTGCAGTTAACGGGGCATCACCGTCGAGAGCTATGGTCTTAATAGTGGAGTCCTACGGGGCTTGCCTACGGCTTAACCACTATTGAGCTATTAGAAGCTTGACAGGAGCCGGTGCTGTTTTGGTGTCGAAAGACCCTCTCTTCTATTCCTTGCAATTAATGGTATTCGAGCCGCGGGTACAGTAGCTTGAGTGCTTTTTCTAAAGGGGTAAAGAGGAGTAGCAACTAGGGCTTGAAGTGCCAAAGTACACCTAAAAAGTTTACACCTAAAAGTTGTTAGAATGGCTGACAATATTAAAGAGAGTGAAATTAATGTTGATAACTTTGATTTTGCTCATGAGCAAGCTACTAATGATGCTTCAATGCTTGTTAATTATCTTGTTTCTAGGCTTCAACAAGCCATGGGCAATCCATCTCTCCAAAGTGAAGTGCAACGGCAGCTCCGTGCTCACGGGATTCTCCAAGCTCATCACCATGACGAGAGAACACCTAGGAAGCCTCCTTGTGAGACTACCAAAAGAGGTCTCTCTCCGATTCGGGAAGAAGAAGAGAATCCATATGAAGGGCTCAAGAACTTACTTCTTGATGATGCATCTCCTTCCCAAAGGAGAACTCAAGAGCCTCCACCGAAGGAACGAGAAAGAAGCGAGTCTCCCGCCACCTCGGCGGAGATGGCTCCACGAAGACGGCGGGCTAAACGCTCTCCATCACCACCAAAGCGGAGAAGACCATCACACTCTTCTCCACGCCATAATTCAAAGAGGGATGATAAAAAGCAAGAGAAGAAAAAGGCGAGAAAGAGGACACCCTCTTCTCCATCTTCTTCATCCTCTTCCTCTTATGAAAGCTATGGTGAAGACGACAAAGATCAAGACAAGAAAAAGGCGAGAAAGAGGTCACCCTCTTCTCCACCTTCTTCAAATTCTTCATCTTCTGAAGAAAGTGATGGTGCAACTTTTGAACCATCAAAAAGAAGAGGCCATAGGAAATCCTATGCCGCATGGAAGAGGTCGTCCAAGCTGAAGAAATTCAAAGAGGGAGGGAAGAGCATCTCTTTCCTTACCTATGATGGCACCTTCGGTGCTACAGACAAAGTTTTGGCCTTTATCCAGCAATTCGATGCGGCGTTTGGAGATGAGGGCTTCACGGAGTCCTCTAAGCTACGCCATGTAGCTATGCACTTTCAAAAGTCCGCCAGACAATGGTGGTCTAGCCTACGAGCCAACGGTGAAGCTCCACGAACATGGAAGGCTTTAAGAGCTTCCATTATGAAGCAGTTTTTGGCCACCGATGCCAAAGACAAAGTACTCACCGAATGGCGAAGCTTAAAGCTCTCTCCCAATGAATCCATCCACAAATATGTAGACAAGTTTTGGGACCTACAACTCAAAGCCACTGTCTTCAAAAAGTTGGATTTTGGAGAGCAAAAGCAACAATTTTGTGCGGGCTTAACCGAAGAAATGGCGGAGTATGTCAACTCCCAAAGGCCACGTACCATATCGGCGGTAATACACCATACTATGGTGGCCTCGCGAATCAATTTCCAAACGGGGGTAAAAGAAATAATAAGCCCCCGGAAAACAAGGGTTCCAATGAGCCTAAGGGGAAGGACAATGTCCAAAAGTCTCCTAAGGGCAATTCCAACAAAGCTAAAGAGAAGGGAGTTTACAAAGGAAAGAATAAACTCTCTCCTGAAGAGCTTGAGCGTTATCGTAAAGATAACCGGTGTTTCAAGTGCGGCGAACAAGGGCATGCGTACCGCGCTTGTCCCCAAAAGAACAACCGCCAAGATCCTCCTAGAGCTTCTTTGGTTGAAATCCAAGAGGAGGAGATTCACCAAACTCACCACAAAGGATCTCCTCTATGCCATGCTTGGGGAAAGGTAAGAGAACATGATGCTTTTATTCTCTTTGACCCTGGTTCTACTCACAATTTTATATCTATGGAGTTAGCCACCAAGCTAGGCATACAATCCTACGAGATGGGAGATATCCTACCCGCAGACAGTGCCTTCAAGGGGCAAGAAGCTTCAGTCACTCCCTTAATCGGGAAATTGAGGCTTCATGTCCAAGGCTATGTGGACAAAGAGGACTTCTTTATCTCTCCTCTCAAGCATGAGGATGTAATCCTAGGGGCACCATGGTTTGACCGTCTGGCTGCCCATGTTAAATTTCCTGAAAGGAGAATCTCCTTTAAGTTCAGGGAAAAGGACATGTATATAGATGCTAGGGAGATGGGTAACACCATCCCCATTGTACATACACCAGCTTTCAACAAGTCAATAAAGAGCTCTATTTCCGTGTACATGATTTTTGTTAAAGATTCTCAAAATGAACCTAATGCTTTAGCAAAAGAAAATAAAAGCAACCAAAAGGAATTAGAGTTATCCAATTTTCTCAAGGGGTTTCAAGATGTCTTTATTGACGACATCCCTTGTGAGCTACCTCCTAAACGAGGTAATGACGACCATGCAATTGAACTTCTTCCAGGAAGTTCACCGCCTAACAAACCTCCTTATAGAGTTTCTCAAGCTCAACAAGAGGAGATTATGCGGCAAGTGCATGAGTTAATTGAGAAGGGCATGGTTAGGCCTAGCTCATCTCCATTTTGCTCACCTGTGCTATTAGTGCAAAAGAAAGACGGCACATATCGTATGTGTGTCGACTATAGAGCACTAAATAGGATCACTATCAAGAATAGGTTTCCCGTTCCACGGGTAGAAGACCTATTTGATAAGCTACAAGGATCGACCTACTTCAGTAGGATTGACCTAAAAAGTGGCTATCATCAAATAAGGATAGTTGATCAAGACATTGTAAAGACCGCATTTCGTACTACATTTGGTCTTTACGAATACATTGTCATGCCTTTTGGCTTGACTAATGCACCAGCCACATTTAACCGCTTGATGGAGAAGCTGTTCAGACCTCATCGAACCTTCACTGGAGTGTTCTTTGATGATATTATCATCTACTCTAATTCATTAGAGGAACACAAGCAACACCTCCATGTAATATTTCAAGTTTTAAGAGAGAATAAACTTTATGTTAATCGAAAGAAAAGTGAATTTTTCTTGCAAGAGATTCAATATTTAGGTCACATTATCTCTCAAGATGGAATCCAAATGGATCCATCCAAGTTAGAGGTAATAAAAGGATGGCCTAAACCAAGGAATCTTCATGAACTAAGAAGCTTTATAGGTATGTGTGCATACTATAGACGCTTCATAGAAAAGTTCTCACAAATTGCGGGACCATTACATGACCTAACAAAGAAAAATGTTAGGTATACGTGGTCTGCTAAGGAGAACAATGCTTTCAAAAAGCTTAAAGAAAAGCTTATCTCTCAACCTGTGCTTACACTACCGGATCTCTCAAAACCATTTGAGGTCCAATGTGATGCTTGTGGTGATTGCCTTGGGGCTGTTTTGCTCCAAGAAGGGCACGCCATAGGCTATGAGAGTCGAAGGCTCGACCCTGTTGAGCAAGCTCTAGGCATACACGAAAAAGAACTCCTTGCAGTTCTACATGCCTTAGACTCATGGAAGCACTATTTATTGGGGACTCCTTTCATTCTGCGAACGGATCACCAAAGTCTTAAGTACTTCATGACGCAGACCAAGCTCTCCGACAAACAAATGAGGTGGGCAAATTTCCTTTCGCAATTTCATTTTCATATTGCTCACATTGCTGGAAAGCATAATCAAGTAGCCGATGCACTCTCAAGACGACCGAGAGTGAATGCGGTTTCCATAGCAACTCACAATGATCTATCTTCAATGATAGATGAGTATGCCATTGATCCCGATTTTAGAGATGTGATTTCAGCCCTTGCATTAGGGAAGAAAGAAGAACCATTTACTTTACAAGATGGTTATCTTCTCTATGGCAATAGACTATGCGTTACTAACTCACTACGTGAGAAAGTAATGTATGAATCTCATGCTCCCCCATATGCGGGGCATAGAGGGATTCAGTCTACCCTAAAGGGAATTGAAACATATTTCTATTGGCCTACCATGAAAGTGAACATACATGAGTATGTTTCCAAATGTGTGGTATGTCAAAAGACAAAATTTGATAGAGGGAAGCAACTTGGATTGCTTCAACCCTTGCCAATCCCTAATTCACCGTGGGAGAGCATATCCATGGATTTTATCTTTGGATTGCCTAAGTCTATCCATGGGAATACGGGAATATGGACGATAGTAGACAGGTTCAGTAAACAAGCTCATTTTATACCTGTCAAAAAGACTATCAAAGCCCATCAAATGGCAACCCTCTTCATTTCACAAATTTTCAAGTACCATGGCTTGCCAATGTCCATAGTGTCGGATAGAGATCCTAGAATGACCAGTAATTTCTGGAAGGGTCTCTTTGAGAATTTAGGAACAAGGCTAAACTTCTCTTCGGCCTATCATCCACAAACTGATGGCCAAAGTGAAATAGCTAACCTAACTATTCTCGATCTACTAAAAGCCTATGTAACGGAAGTAGATCAAAGATCCCAATGGGAGAAGTACTTACCCTTAGTAGAGTATGCTTACAATAACACTGTAAATACTTCTACAGGAAAAGCACTTTTCGAGGTAATTGAGGGAAGATCAAAAAGTCCCTTGCTACTTAAGGTACATGGGAAGATCTTCGCTGCAGATGAGTATAGCCGAGACCTACAAGAATCTTTCCAAAAGATTAAGGATGCTATCTCTATCTCACAGCAAAGGCAAAAGGCTGCTGCTGACAAGCACAGAAGAGCCCAAGCCTTTAAAGAAAACGATTGGGTCTTGTTAAAGTTTCCCAAGGCTCGATTAAGGCACACTACGGGCAAGAATCCTACGGGCCACCAAAAGTACTATGCTAAACTAGCAAAAAGGTACTATGGTCCCTTCCAGATTCTTAGGCCAATCAATGAGATGGCCTATCAACTTAAGTTGCCCAATCATTGGCTCATACACAATGCTTTTCATGTGAGCCTCTTAAAGCCTTACAAAGGAGAGCCACCTCAAGAACCAACTATTGAAGACCCACCGGAGATTGAGGACCACGAGGAGGTGCTGCAGCCCGAGTCCATTCTCCGACATGAAGACAAGGTATTAAGAGGCGGTAAGACTATCCGACGATATCTTATTAAGTTTAAGAATTATCCTTTTGAAGATGCTAGATGGATGCAAGGCATACAATTAAAGGATAACCTAAACCTTGTCAATGCTTACAATGTTTCCCAAAAGTAAGCAAATGTACAAAATGATAAAAATGAACAAAAATTTTTGTCTTATAAGACTCTCTTTTTCTTTATTTGTGCACAAAAATGAAGTAGTATGCATGCTTAGATCAAGTTTGCGGGGACGATGTCTCCCAAACACCAAAGTAGGGCTTGTCACTCTACTATGGAAGACTGATAGGACTAATGTGCAGACATGCTTGCGGTAGCCTCAGGCTCTCAAGCGCCAAATGGACTAGTCATTCATTATGGAATGATGTCGTAGGGTAACATAGGGATCCTCTACCCGCTAAGAAAAGGACTCATGCGTATGCTTTATCTTCTCTACACCATAGTCGAGGACGACTATGATTTCAAGAGAGAGGTAATGTCATAATAATCAATATCTAATTCTCCTAAATGATTTTCTCATATTAAACTGATCATTTAATGTGGGGAAGTGCCAAGGGAGAAAAAGCTAGAATATTGGTTAAGTTAGCAGACCGGCCATAGTAGGGATCCAAAGGAGGGAAAATAGGGATCCAAAGGGGGGGCCATCTGCAAAAGAGCCATGTGAAACAATGGGCCAAAAAGACCCTAAGGTTCAGCCCATTAAGACTTCCAAAATGCTAAGGTTCCAAAATTCAAAGGTTGTGTCCAAAGGTCAACCCTAGGGAAAATTGGATGCTTAGTGTGTGCCCAATAAGTCTTTGCATATCCCTACATGGGAGGGGGCGAGCCCCAAAGCTAGGGGATGAGAGAGAAAGCCACACACACACACACACAGGCTCCCTTTACACAAAGGGAATGAGGGACACATGTCAGCTCCCTAGGCCAGATGCCCACAAGGTGTGCCCAATTCCTATTGGAAGACCCTTGAAGTGGACCAATGAGAATTAAGCTAGAGTAAATCTAGTCTAATTAATTTAAAAACATTTAATAAAAGAAACCAATAAGAATTAAGTGTCCTAGAAGACTATTGGGCAGTCTCCCAAGGGGTCCAATGAGCATTCAGGAGCCCCATGGCTTGCCTGATTCCTATTGGCCAGGAGGCAAAGGGGTCCAATGAGAGTTTAGTTTAATTATTTAATTACCTAAAGCTCTCACAAAAGGGGAAAGGAGGACACATGTCAGAAGGCTATCACTTATGCTGCTTAATCCCTATTGGCTTGACCTGGGGAGGTCCAATGAGGCAAAAGCCAGACTAATTTAGCAGCTAGGGCTTGCCCAAGAGAGGGGGGGGGCTGATTTTTGCTTGGCATGAACACACACACTCACACACTTGACCATGTGTGAAGGGAAAATACTCTATCTCCTCCCAAGCTTTAATGGAGAGCTCATCACCTACTCCAAGCTTGTGAGATAGAAGCCTACATCAACACTCTCTTGGCATGTGGATGCAAATCCAACCAAGAGCCAAGCTTCAATGCATGCTCATCTTCTCTACCAAGCTATTCAAGACCAAAGCATGAGGTTTAATATTGACCACATATGCCAAGCCCTAGATGCTATTACTGTTGGCACCAATGAGCTGCTTCCCACCCCACCACCATCATAATTATCTCTGCATCCTTACTGCTGTATTTTAGTTAATGTACCTCTCTATACCCCTGATATATTCCTCTGCATCCGTACTGCTGTATTTTAATTGTACCTCTCTATATATTCCTCTGCAAACCCTTCATTCCTCTGCATGAAGCCAGCCTGCTGGTTACCTTCTGCTTTTCCCTGCTTCGATATTGCTACAAAAATGTGTTGCATGTAGCATGTATGTTGGCGCTATTGTGCAAACGCATGTGCGTATATAAATGTTATATCTATGTGTACATGTAAAAATATCCATAAAATGAGCATACATAAGTGTGTTATCAATGCACATGGTTTGTATATATATATATATATATATATATATATATATATATATATATATATATATATATATATATATATATATGTTTACACACACACATACATAGATACACACATGTTTGTATCTATGTTAGACTTACATATAAACTTTTGTATGTCCACTATATATATCTATGCATGTCATGATATGTTGATGTTTATATCTTTTTAATATATGAAACCGCTTATCTCACCACCTTGGGGGAGGACTACCCACCGTTTCAAGATGTCTAAATCTCTCTCTCTCTCTCTCTCTCTCTCTCTCTCTCTCTCTCTCTCTCGTCCCCTTTCAAGGCTAGTACTGTTTGATCATTTGAAGTGGTTCTCTTTATTTTTAATGAGTGTATGCATCAATTTTCAAGAACTCTAATGATTGCAAGGTCAGTTTCGAGTGCACACATCGTGGGAATCGAACCCTCCTCACTAAAGGGCGTGCACGATGTCAAGATTCACTTGGTCTTCATGTTGTCACTCAACCACCCTAGACCATGATGGCTTGGCTTCTTGAAACCTCTCATGCCGTTTAGTGTTGAGGGGGAAGGGGCTCATTATTTTACTAGGAAAAAAAAGTTTGCTCATCAACATTGTCAGGAATGGAAAAAAAAGTGCTAGATGTGCACTTATTTAATCAAGCCATGGTGTTGAAAGCCTATTGTGGGATGGCATTACTAGTGTGAACAACACACACAACACTCATATAGATGTGCAAGAGGTGGGGAAGATGGAGCAGTTGTGGCAATGGATCCATGTGGATGGCTGTGTAACACTATCTCTCAAGGTAGAGGAAGGAAAACGATACGACAAAAGCCTATACAATTGCCCCTCTAAAAGGCCACGTGTGGCCATGCATGCCAATAGGAATGGTGGTAGTTGCATATGAACATCTAAGGGAGCGAAAAATATTAGAGAGGCCATGTGATAGAGCCTCATGTTGTAGAAACATTTATGTTGGCACTATCTCTGATGAGGGAGACAAAGAGAGAGCTTGAGGTTACATCATTCTCCCATGTAACCAAGTTATTTGTATTCCAAGTTATTTGATTTCATTAAATTATCTAAGTATCTTTTCGCGTGAGCAAACACAAAATGTCAAATAGCCAACTTTTGTATAGAGCTTCATAACTTTTCCTCCAAGCCGCAAATATTTTTGTTCTAAATGGGTGTAATAATGGCTCAAGGAAAAACTGTTGGTAAAATTGTCAAAACAGCAACTCTCGATATCCTAATATCGGTAATTTTTAGTTTTCTCCAAAAATGGTGCAAACATAGTCACATAACAATTTGGGTTTTTTGTTATAAATCTTATATTAATATCTTTGATTTCAGCACTCACCTTCATTAATTGGGTGCATGAGATAAAAAATATGAGAATTTCTCGTCAGTATAGCGTATCTTATGAGCATGTGTAAAGTGGATGGAATGAAGTCCATGCCAAAAATCAATTTATACATTTATATCAAGCCACGTCAAGGATCAGTTGACCTCCAAGTTGTATCTAGAGTACCCATTTAGATTTACGATCACTTAATTTTAAGCGAGTGTCATCGTAAGTGTAAAAAGCCTATTATGTTTTGACCTAAATATAAAAGTGAACTCTCACTTAGTATTAATGGCTTTTTTGGATGTTTTTCAAAACAGCTTTCTAACACATAAGTTCTTATGCTGAAGCTTTCTTAGATTTTTAAGCTTGTCTATGAAACCTTGCTAAGGTTAGGGGACTATATGTATTCAAGATTTATGCTATGAAGCGATTTCCTCCTTTCTATTGTCGATTGGATAGCATCTCTCTCTCTCTCTCTCTCTCTCTCTCTCTCTCTCTCTCTATATATATATATATATATATATATAGAGAGAGAGAGAGAGAGAGAGAGAGAGAGAGAGAGAGAGACCCACACACACACACACATTGAAAATACATTGGTAGAGTGTGTGAGTGGCTCTTGCTATGTACATAATGACACCATTGTCGAGAAGCATTCACTTAAGCTAGTGAGTCAATTATGTCATAAATAAGTAATCTCAACTATTTAGCTGTGTTCAATTACAAATTTATGGATTAAGAAATATAGAAGGTAGTTAGAGTTTTAGAGCATAAAAAGAGCTAGAAAAAAATATTTACTTGAGTACCTCTCACTTGTAGATTAGGATAACTTATGAGTAGCTTAGTTTTTACTTTAAATAGTCTTTTCTTTGATTTTAGTTTAGAATATTGTTTTTTTTTTAGAAAAAGAGAAAAATTGAAGTTACAAGAAAAAGTTTTGGGAATTTTTACTTTAGTTTCATTCCAACTTTATGAATGATATGTTGACAACTCTAAACTACTTAAGGTTTTTGAAAAACTACCAAAAAAATGTCTCGTATAGATCTCTCTCTCTCTCTCCATGGGATAACCATTCTAACAAATTTTCAAACATGGTGATCCCATTATTAAGGGGTTCTAAGGACTAACTTCACAACCCTCTTATAGCATGTGGGTTATTGGGGATGACACGCAATGCCGGTCAATTTGGATGTGAATATTGACCCACGCTAGCATCAACGATGCCACCTACGATGCAATTTTCCTTCACTACAACTTCAATGGTCATTAGATTTGTAATTTTATCTATCTTTCCCAACTTTGGGCACAAGGCCAACTACAACCATTTCTAATTGACCATGTCCACCAAGTCCTAGATGTTGTTACTATTGGCACCAATGAGCCGCTTCCCACCCCACCACCATCATAATCATCTCTGCATCCTCATTGGTGTATTTGTACGTCTCTATACCCTTTAAATATTCCTTTACATACGTACTCTTGAGCTAGTTGATGAAGTTGCTCAATACGATAGCATTCTTCTATGCACGAATTATTACATGATGCTTACATCTTAGTGGTTGTTAAAGGATCTATATGGTCAAGCATCATCATCTTTGATGAATTTTCAATATGAGATGACTATTCGTTCATGGAGTTGTTCCATGATATAATGGTGGTGCTCCATGAAAATTCTCTCTCATGTTCCGTTGGAGAGACTCCATACAGATTTTTCGTCTCATGATGATTGCCTCTCATGTTTTGTTAGAGATGTCCTATACAAATTTTTTGTGATGATAATTGCCTCTCTTTTCATCAGAGAGTGCCTATAGTTTTCTCGAGGTGATAAATGCCTCTCATATTTTGTTGGAGAGTGCACCGATACAATTTTTTATTTTTATTTTTCGTGATAGTAATTGCCTCTCTTGTTTTATAAGAGATTTTATATATGTATAAGGGGCCCCACACTGTTGTTTATTAGCTGGCTTTGTGTAATCATATGCACATATGTGTGTTCGACTATGTTTGATGATGGTTCATATGTTATTCATCTCATTCTCATATTGTTTTGCATGTCAAGAGAGTGACATCGTGAACCATCTCTCATGACGCATCGTATCATTTTTATGTTGCATATAATATGGTTATATATTCTTTGTTTAGTTTGTGATGAAAGCAAGATTATGGTTAACACTCACTTATCCACAAGAAGATAAAGTTATTGATGTGACATCATGTACAATCTCCAAAGATACAAAGAACAAAGAAGTACAATCGACAAGATCAAGATGAGTTGAAGATTAACAAACTATATTGGAGATTTTATCATTTCTTTTATATTGAGCCTTTGAGGCTAACTTTGTATATAACAAGAGTTATGTAGCTCTTGATCAAATTTTTTGTATAATTAACAATATTTTAATAAAACGATGATTGTATATAGAGTTGTGGGTTTTTCATCCACAGTACGTGACCCTTGTTTGAGCGAGGGTGTTGAGCTATATATATAGGTACTCTATATATAGACTAGGTCCCCTCTATATATGTGCATCCAGTTTGAGTATTCAATACACTTTGGGGTATACATCTCTCTCTCTCTCTCTCTCTCTCTCTAACATGTACTCATTTAATTGTACCTCTCTATATATTCCTCTACAAACTTTTTATTCCTCTGCATGTAGCTAGCTACTAGTTACCCTTAGCTTTTTCGTGCTTCGATACTATTGCATAAATTCATTGCATGTAGCATGCATTGTGGTGATATTGTCCAAGCACATGTGTGCATACAAATGTTATATCTATAAGTAGATGTAAAAATATCCATGAAATGAGCATACATAAATGTGTTATCAATGCACATGGATTATATATTTATAATATTATATATATGTTTTCACACACACACACACATACATAGATGCACACATGTCTATATTTATGTTGGACTAATACATAAACTTGTGTATGCCCACCATATATATCTATGCATGCCATAAAATGTTTATGTTTATGTATTTTTAATATATTAAATTGCTCATCTCACCACCCTAGGGGAGGCTACCCATCCTTTGAAGACGTCAAATAAATCTCTCTCTCTCTCTCTCTCTCTCTCTCCATCCATCCAACTTTCAAGGCTACTAATATTTGAAAATTTGAAGTGGTTCTCTTTATTTTTAATGAGTGTATGCATCAATTCTCAAGAACTATAATGATTCCAATGTCAGTTTTGAGTGCACACATTGAGGGAATGGAAGCCTCCTCACTAAAGGGCACGACTTTTACAAAACTATAGTAAAGTTACTTCTCCTATGTCAAGCTTCACTTGGTCTTCATGTTGTCACTCTGCCACCCTCGATCATGATGGCTTAGCTTCTTGAAAGCTCTCATGCCGTTAAGTGTTGAGGGGAAAGGGGACTAATTCTTTTAGTGTAATGATAATTAGGGGAAAAATGTTTGTTCAACTTTGTGAGGAATGGAATTTCTTTTTCTTTAAATGCTAGATATGCATTTATTTGATCCAACCATGGTGAAAAAGGATCAAACATACTAAGAAAAATTATAGATTGGTGAGTGGTGACAAAACCTCACACTCAAGCACTGAATGTTACTAAGACATAATATATTCCAAAATCTAAATTCCACCTTCTGCAACTGCATAATATTATTCTCATATGGTATTGTTGTTTCATGTAAATTGGTAGTAACCCTTCATTTCCTATAGGGGTCCCAATCATGTTCCCATTTTGGTCTAGAATCACTTAATTTTAAGTGAGTCACAACAAAACCTACTAAGTTTTGACATTTTCCAAAATACCCTTCTAACATATAACTGCTTATGCTAAAGCTTCCTTAGATATCGAAGCTTAGCAAGATCAGTTAGGGGACTATTAAGGAGGTGAACTCTCCCATCACGAAAACATTTCTCATTATTGTATATATTGATTTTATTGAGTGATTCATGTGTGTATTGATTTTGTTAGGTGATTCATGTGCTTGAATGAGTAGAAAGCATGTGTGTATTGATTTTGTTAAGTGATTCATGTGCTTGAATGAGAAGAAAGCATGTGTGTATTGATTTTGTTAAGCGATTCATGTGCTTGAATGAGTAGAAAGCATGGCTACACTACTACATCGTAGCCTAATACCTACACTTATACAGACACCTTCAAACGGGGTGTGCTTTCGTGCCAAGTTAATAGTGTCATTCATGTGGTCTTAAGGATATGTTTTGCCTTATGCTTAACCCTTTTAAAAAAATGAAAACATGATTTTGGAAATTGTTTTTTTTTTTTGAGTACTCTATCTTTAATGTAGGAGAGCTTATTGTGAAGTTTGTTGGCCTTCTAAATGCTCCATTGAAACTTTCATATGAGTTCAAACTTTAGGGGACAATGACATAAGAGTAATCATTGATTGGTTGAAACTTCTAATAACCACTAGCCTTCTCCCCTTACACACACACATGTGTATGTAAGTGTGCGTTTGTGTGTTTGTGTGTGTGTGTGTGTGTGTGTGTGTGTGTGTGTGCATTGTTTTGGCTTCTATGGGGTAGTGGCTTTCACACAACTCTCACTCTACTAGAGAATAGGAGATGTCAATGAGAAGAGCATGACCCGGCTAGCTCACAGAGGAATCCTTGCCTTGTCAGGCAAGGGCATCTCTAGCTTAGCTCAAAGGGAGCTTTAATCAATCATTCACTTGATACTTCATAAGCTTATGGCTACCGAAATGACTCTAGCAATGAGGATGCTAGATCGATCATTCACTTCCTATTGCTTATTTTATTCCATTTGAATGAACATTGAGCAAGAAATCACCATGGTTAGTGATCAAATAGCTACCCACTATCAGCTAAAACAATTCCATGCCCTCATTCATTGCCTACATTAACCCATACTTCATTTGAGAGAAGCCCACTGAGCAGGGAGAAAGGTAATAATATCTTTCAACGATGCTAGTGTAGGTGGCATCAATGATGCAAACTCCACTACAACTTCAATGGTCGCCAGATCCGCAATGTTATCCATCTTGCCCAACTCTTGGCACATGGCCAACAACAACAATTTAATATTGACACGTCTGCCAAGCCCTAGATGTTGTCACTGTTGGCCTCAAAACGAGCTGCTTCCCACCCCGCCACCATCATACTTATCTCTACATCCTCACTGCTGTATTTTAATTAATGTACCTCTCTATACCCCTGATATATTCCTCTGCATCCGTACTGCTCTATTTTAATTGTACCTCTCTATAAGTTCCTCTGCATACCCTTTATTCCTCTGCATGGAGCCAGCTGTCTGTTGGTTACCTTTAGCTTTTCCCTGCTTCAATACTGTTGCAGAAATCCATTGCATGTACCATGTATTTTGGTAATATTGTGCAAGCACATGTGTGTATATAAATGTTTTATCTATGTGTACATGTAAAAATATCCATAAAATGAGCATACATAAGTGTGTTATCAATGCACATGGATTGTATATTTATAATATTATATATATATATATGTTTACACACACACACACACACATACATAGATATACACATGTGTGTATCTATGTTGGGCTCACATAAAAACTTTTGTATGCCCACTATATATATCTATGCATGTAATGATATGTTGATGTTTTTAACTTTTTAATATATTAAACCGCTTATCTCACCACCTTGGGGGAGGGCTACTCACCGTTTGAAGATGTCAAATCTCTCTCTCTCTCTCTCTCTCTCTCTCTCTCTCTCTCTCTCTCTCTCTCTCTCTCTCTCTCTCTCTCTCTCGCTCTCTCGTCACCTTTCAAGGCTACTACTGTTTGAACATTTGAAGTGGTTCTCTTATTTTTAATGAGTGTATGCATCAGTTTTCAAAAACTCTAATGATTGCAAGGTCAGTTTTGAGTGCACACATCGAGGGAATGGAAGCCTCCTCACTAAAGGGTGTGCACGATGTCAAGGTTCACTTGGTCTTCATGTTGTCACTCTGCACCCTAGACCATGATGGCTTGGCTTCTTGAAATCTCTTGTGCCGTTTAGTGTTGAGGGGGAAGGGGCTAATTATTTTATTAGGAAAAAAAAGTTTGCTCAACATTGTGAGGAATGAAAAAAGTTTTTATTTAATGCTAGATGTGCACTTATTTGATCAAGCCATGGTTATTGTGGGACAACATTACTAGTGTGAAGAACACACATAGCACTCAAGTATATTTGCAAGAGGTGGGAAACATGGAGGAGTTGTGACAATGGATCCATGTGGATGGCCGTGTAACACTATCTCTCAAAGTAGAGGAAGGAAAATGATACGACAAGAGCCTATATAGGTGGCTCTCTAGAAGGCCACCTGTGGCCATGCATGGCAATAGGGATGGTGGTAGTTTCATACAAACATCTAATTAGGGAGCGAGAAATATTAGAGATAGAGCCTTGTGTTGCAGAAACATTTATGTTGGCACTATCTCTGACGAGGGAGACAAGAGAGAGCTTGAGGTTACAACATTCTCCCATGTAACCAAGGTATTTGTATTCCAAGTTATGTGATTTCATTACATTATCTAGTATATTTTCATGTGATCAAACACCAAATGTCAAATAGCCAACTTTTGTGTAGAGCTTCATAACTTTTGTGTAGAGATTCATAACTTTTCCTCCAAGTGGCAAACATGTTTGTTCAAGCTAATCCTTAAATGGCTGTAATAATGGCACAAGGAGAAACTAAGTTGGTAAAATTGTCAAAACAGTAACTCTCGATATCCTAAAATAGGTAATTATTAGTTTTCTCCAAAAATGGTGCAAACACAGTCACATAACAATTTGGGTTTTTTGTTATAAATCTTATATTAATATCTTTGATTTGTGCACTCAGCTTCATCAATTAGGTGCATGAGATAAAAAATATAAGAATTGCTCATCAAAATAGCCTATCTTACGAGCACGTGTAAAGTGGAAGGAATGAATCCCATGCCAAAATGCAATTTATACATTTATATTAAGCCATGTCAAGGATCAGTTGACCTGCAAGTTGTGTCTAGAGTGCCCATTTAGGTCTATGATCACTTAACTTTAAGCGAGTGTCGTCATGTACAAAATGTACAAATATGTTTGAAGGAGTGTGGTTTTCTCAAGGAGGGTGAATCTATAACAGGTTTATTCGATGAAATGTCTTTTGTGGACACCATGGATGAACTTTCTATTATGGAAAGTTCTTGTTTACAGGGTGGGAATGAGACTATGAAATTGTCAATGGATATGTATAATGTGATTGAAGCTTTTCAAGAGGAGCAATGTACAAATGTGCAATGTGGATCCGAGGTTCAGGTGGAAACCAAATACAAAATAGTTGCAAAGAAGGTCAAACCAGTAGCCTTGCCCTTACCACCAAAGAGCAAGGAAAAGATGGATAAAGCTTCTCTATAATCGAGCCTCAGGGATCCGAAAAGGATTGGGCATAAATTTACACAGGAGTCTTTGAAGGAGCTAAAGATTGGCTACTGCGAGGACTTCCTGACATCAAATAAGAAGAACTACTTTGAAGAGATCCTTTGAAGCACGGTAAGGCCTTTTCTTTTGAGCCATATGAGATAGGATGTGTTGATCCAAGTGTGGTAGCGTCGATGGTGATCTTCATTATACCTCATGTGCCTTGGAACCTACATTCTATTCCAGTGCTAAGTCTCTCTTGCCAAAGCTAATAAAGTTGCTAAATGAGAAAATTAAAATGGGTATCTTAGAGCCTTCCTGTGCTCCATACTCCAACAGGTGGTTCACTATGCCAAAGAGAAATGGGACTCTACGTTTTATTTAGGAAATGTAGCCAGTGAACAAAGTCACAATAAAAAATGTTCGTACAGGGACAATTGTGGATGAATTTACAAAGGAATTTATAGGAAGGGCGATATATTCAATGGGGGATTTATACTCAGGGTTTGATCAATTTCAACTAGCTATGGAAAGCAGGGACTTGACTACCATGAGGACACCATTAGGTTTGGTAAGGATGTGCACCTTACCGCAGGGAGCAACCAGCTCGGTTGCACACATGATGAATGGTATGAATAAATTATTGCGTGACTTCATACCACAAATAACTATGCCCATTCTAGATGATGTGCCAATCAAAGGATGCGATGAAAGAGAGAAAGATGAGGCTCTATATTCAAGGGGGTGCTGTAGGTTTGTGGCAAATCATATAAAAGATTGTGATAGGATTTTATCCAGGCTGGAAGAAGTGAACCTTACCTTGTCGAGAGCAAAGTCAGTGTTTGGGATGAAAGAAGTGTTAATTGTGGGGCACATGTGTTATCCTAATGGTAGAAGACCCAGTCTGTGGATGCAATTCAAAGAATGAAAGAGACATGTACCAGTGTCATAGAGGTGCGGAGATTTCTAGGTGCATGTGTTTTCTACATTAAATGGATTCCACATTATGTGCATGTAGTAGATCATCTCTACCAGTTGCTGAGGAAAAATCAAAGGTTTCAATGGGGTGATACACATGTAAAAGCCATGCAAAGATTGAAGCAACGACTACAGTCATCGCCAACTTTAAGGAAGGTGGACTGTGAGAGTAGAAGACCTATAAATATAACAGTGGATACCAATCCTACTGGGATAAGATGGGCAGTAGGGAAGGATGATGAAGAGCAACACAAGTACGTGGTTAGGTTTGGAGCAAAAGTCTTAAGTTCCCGCCATAGAAATTATCCACAGGTTAAAAGGGAGTTGTGGGGAGTGGTAACTACCTTGAAATGCGAAAAAGAATACTTGATTGGAGCATCAGTACTTCTAGAGACTAACTGCTTACCACTATTTGGAATGATTGCAAGCTGCACCACCCTAAGATATTGCCTTGCTTAGATGGATTGCCTACATTAAGTCCTTGAATCTATAATTCAAGTAGATTGCAGGGAAAGATGATCCAGTTGCTGTCAAGGGCAAGATATGAAGATGATGAAGAGATGATCAGTGACATTGATGATCTGGGCACAAAGTTCTATTCCAATGCACATGCTAAGGGTGACTATGCTTGGTTTTGTCAAATGTACTTGAGTTTTTCACTGAACATATGTATGAAGGTGATTGGCTTCTCATAGGCCATTACTTAAGCACTTTATCTCAAGATAAGAAAGCTGGTTTGATTCAGCATTCAAGAGAATCCGTAGAAAAGCATATGGCTATTTCTTAAAAGATGGATACCTATGGAAACATCCAAAGCAGAGAAGTGCTATGCCACAAAGGGTAATATGTGATAAAGAGACTCAATGAAAGCTCATCAAAGAGTTCCATGAGAGTCTATGGGCTGGAATCGAAGTGAATGGGCAACTTTTTCTAATCTAAAAGAAAGTTATTGGTGGAAAGGTATGTATAGAGATGTAGCTTAGTTTGTTGAAACATGCATGACATCTCAAATGTAATCAAATGTATGGCATCGTGATGGGCTGCATCCTACTTACCCACCTGCCATGCATTACAAATGGGTAGTAGAACTAGTTATAATGCCTTTGGGATTATGATGACAAATGTGGTATATAGTGCTTCCAAGAGAGGACTTGACAAATCAAGTGTAAGGCCATGCTCTCAGAACAAAGAGTATTGAAGCTGTATGTAAGTTTCTCTTAGAAGATGTGATTTGCCGTTGAATCTCTTGCTTCCATAATTGGAATCTTTCATGGCTGAAAATAAAATTTATTTTATCTCCATCTGTTAGTAATCTTGTTGTGTAAGTTGTTGATTCTTGGGTAACAAATCTATTCATCCATAGATAGGCAGAAAGGTGTATTTTCTTTGGGCGATTTTGAATCAGGACGAGGCTATGGATTTTGTGGATGTGTGAAGCCATGGATTTCTGTGGGTGCAAGGGAGGTTGACGGGAGTACTTCCTAATTTTTGTGCTTTTCCTATGGTTATTAAAGTCCCCATTTCTTCCCCGTGAAGCTGACGATACTTTCCTGTGTGAGAGGTGATTTTTGGGGACTACCTTGGGTGATTTCCATTCGTGTTTGAGTATGGGAGATGTTAGCCAAGCCCCAAACTTTTCTTCTCATAGGAGCTTCCTAGGTTTTTTTTACATGTGTCATGCTACAAGAATGTTGTCAAATTTTTCTCAGTAGTGGTTTTGAAGTAGGATTCAATTCTGGAGTTCGAGGGGAAAAATAATACAACCTAAATACCTATTTTAAAGGAATTGCATCCCAGCACAACTAAAATTAAGATAGGTGACCATATTATGAGATGATTTCAGTGCTTTTGGATCTTTGAATGTAAATAAAGGAATAATAGGAGCTTGGATTTAAAGGGTATCCACTTTACACTCTCACAGCTAGAAGCGTTGTGCTTTCCTAGCTAAACCGCACACATCTCGACAGCGGGAATGACTGCTTAGGAAGCATGGACCCAAAAATGCATGCAATGTAGCTTACCGCCACATTTGAAGTCTAAAGGCTAGCCCAAAAGCTTTTACTATTAAAAGTAAATAGAAAGCATTGAACTGACGCGCACCGGCCCAAAGCAAGAGTCAACCCCACAAACCAAGCCACCAATTTCGGACGTGTGTTTAATGGATGGTGCCAAGAGAACTTAACCTATTCTGCAACAATGAACTTTCAAGCTTAAGTTAAGGCCAAGACCTTTTCCTACCTTCTCTGCTCTCTTTGAACGAGAGAGTGATCCATTAGATAAAGAAGATGGACTAATAATTTTTTTTTAAAAAAAATGCTAATTCCTTTATCATAAAATCTCGAAAAACAAGATTAATGCACCTAAGGATATGCAATGAAAAAATCTAGAGTAAGAATTAAGTTCTTTGAGCGGGCATCAACTACATTGCAAGAATGGCATACCTACATGCTACAAACAAAGATCTACTGTGAAAAGATGTTAAGATGCTGTGAAATGCTACAGCTAGAGAAGAGGCAAAGGGGTTTTGTCCACTACATGCACTATCATGTAGACGTGGGTGTGTAGATTTCTTGTACCCACAAATATAGGCATTGACCAATAAAAACGAGATTATAACCCGGTGGTTCTGATCTTTGTGCACCTCTAGACCGAGGTGTGCGGGGATTGGACATGACTAGAGAATGTGAGGTAGTTTATAGTGTGAACAGAGAGAGAGAGAGAGAGAGAGAGAGAGAGAGAGAGAGAGAGAGAGAGAGAGAGAGAGAGAGAGAGAGAGAGAGAGAGAGAGAGATAAAAGACGAAGAATGCCAATAGAAGATTAAATTTGTTGTCTAGGTTATAAGGTTTTTACCCTCATTATGAGTAGTGACGAGGATGTGGGGCCGTCCAACCAAAACACCTATCTTTCAACGAGGATTTTATGTCCTTGTAATCAATGCAGCAATGCTGTGGGATGGACAAGACGTATTTCTTTGTAGCACGTTCGCGAATTTGGCGAGTTTGATCTATCTATTATAGATCGAGTTTTTGCCAATTATAACTCATCGGACTCTGACGCTGGCCAACAGGCAGCAATCTTGCAACCCAATAGACGTGTTTGCAGGCACTTTGGTCAAGCAGCATATGTGAGACCACAAGATGTAGCCTCTGACAGCTCGGGGGATGATCATGCAGACCACATTCCCAACAAGGCAATGTTTGAGCCCAAGATCGATGAAATGATCGAGACGATCATGGATTTAGAAAGGCTTATCTATGATCATATGAAAAGTGAAGCCGATACGCCATTTTATAATGGAGCACGTGTGTCATAATAATCAATATCTAATTCTCCTAAATGATTTTCTCATATGAAACTAATCATTTAATGTGGGAAAGTGCCAGGGGAGAAAAAGCTAGAATATTGGTTAAGCTAGCAGACTGGCCACAGTAGGGATCCAAAGGAGGGAAAACAGGGATCCAAAGGGGGGGCCATCTGCAAAAGATCCATGTGCAACAATGGGCTAAAAAGACCCTAAGGTTCAGCCCATTAAGACTTCCAAAATGCTAAGGTTCCAAAATTCAAAGGTTGTGTCCAAAGGTCAAACCAAGGGGAAATTGGATGCTTTGTGTGTGTAAAAAAAGTCTTTGCATATCCCTACATAGGAGGGGGCAAGCCCTAAAGGTAGGGGATGAGAGAGAAAATCACACACACACACACACACACACACAGGCTCCCTTTACACAAAGGGAATGAGGGACACATGTCAGCTCCCTAGGCAAGATGCCCACAAGGTGTGCCCAGTTTCTATTGGATGACCCTTGAAGTGGACCAATGAGAATTAAGCTAGAGTAAATCTAGTTTAATTAATTTAAAAACATTTAATAAAAGAAACCAATGAGAATTAAGTCTCCTAGAAGACTATTGGGCAGTCTCCCAAGGGGTCCAATGAGCATTCAGGAGCCCAATGGCTTGCCTGATTCCTATTGGCCAGGAGGCAAAGGGGTCCAATGAGAGTTTAGTTTAATTATTTAATTACCTAAAGCTCTCACAAAAGGGGAAAGGGGGACACATGTCAAAAGGCTATCACTTATGCTGCTTAATGGTCATTGGCTTGACTTGGGGAGAGCCAATGAGGGCTCAGCAAGAGCAAATAGCAAGAGGGATCGCCCGAGAGAGAGAGAGAGAGAGAGAGAGAGAGAGAGAGAGAGAGAGAGAGGGGGCTGATTTTTTGGAAGGCATTATCACACACACTCACACACAGTCTATGTGTGAAGTAAAGAAGACTATCTCTTCCCAAGCTTTAATGGAGAGCTCATCACCTACTCCAAGCTTGTGAGATAGAATCCTACATCAACACTCTCTTGGCATGTGGATGCAAATCCAACCAAGAGCCAAGATTCAATGCATGCGAATTAAGTCTCCTAGAAGACTATTGGGCAGTCTCCCAAGGGGTCCAATGAGCATTCAGGAGCCCAATGGCTTGCCTGATTCCTATTGGCCAGGAGGCAAAGGGGTCCAATGAGAGTTTAGTTTAATTATTTAATTACCTAAAGCTCTCACAAAAGGGGAAAGGGGGACACATGTCAAAAGGCTATCACTTATGCTGCTTAATGGTCATTGGCTTGACTTGGGGAGAGCCAATGAGGGCTCAGCAAGAGCAAATAGCAAGAGGGATCGCCCGAGAGAGAGAGAGAGAGAGAGAGAGAGAGAGAGAGAGAGAGAGAGGGGGCTGATTTTTTGGAAGGCATTATCACACACACTCACACACAGTCTATGTGTGAAGTAAAGAAGACTATCTCTTCCCAAGCTTTAATGGAGAGCTCATCACCTACTCCAAGCTTGTGAGATAGAATCCTACATCAACACTCTCTTGGCATGTGGATGCAAATCCAACCAAGAGCCAAGATTCAATGCATGCTCATCTCCTCTACCAAGCTAATTACTAAGCTAAGCTATGATAATATGAGTGATTATGTGAGGAGATGTACATCTTTCTCGTAAGATACTCCTTCTTCCTCTCAATCTACTCTCATACCCTGCTAGCTCTCACCATCTTCGAAGGTGTGTGAGGTCTTGGGTCTGAGAACGGGGATAATTAAAGTTGTGTTTGTTAAGTGTTTTTGCTTAGTGCATGAAGCTTTCATCTTTATTGCACTAGCTAGTCTTGAAGGAACACAAAGAATTGTATTGTACAATGTCTCTCTTGATGGGAGAAACCATAATACAAAGCCTTTTGGAGGGGGGACCGGCTCCATGCAAATCCGGTCCTCAACTGTTGTCATTAGCTTAATTTCTCTCTCTTTTGAAAGTATTGTCGATGCTATCTAACTAGGTGTTATGCTTTTTGTTGCTCTCTCTCCCCCCAAGAACTCTTGTAATTCTCATTAGGAATCTATTCTAATGAAATTCCCACTATGTTCATGCTAATTTCCGCTACACATAAGTTATTAGGCCATTAAATGTTACAACGTGTGTCTAGATTGAAGGCGCTCCTGGTTCTTCTCAAGATGCAGGCAAAGTTTAGATGGAGTGACACTAGCATCACAACGCTTTTCAGGTGATTTATTACAATTAGGTTACTTTAATAAAAAACTCTATATGTATAATGATCTGATAGATTTTTACACAATTATACCATATTTTTTTCGTTGTGTAGATTACTCAAAGAGCACATACTGCCAACTGATAATGTGATGCCAGATTCCCGAGAGGAAGCAAGAAAGATTTTACGAAACTTGGGGATTGATTACAATTGGATCCACGCTTGTCCTAATGACTGTATTCTTTTTAGAGGGGAATACATAGACATGGAGAAGTGTTCGAAATGTGATTCTGAGAGATATCAAGTAGAACTCCACGGAACAAAAATTCCGCAAAAGGTTTTGCGATATTTTCCTCTGCTTCCTCGCATCAAGCATTTCTTCGAATGTAAGTCCATGGCCGCCCTAGCATCATGGCATAAGGAGAATAAATCTTCGGATGGTGTGCTATGGATTCCTGTAGATTGCGCAGCCTGGAAACATATAGATGAAACATGGTCGGATTTTGCCAGGGAAGCTCAAAATTTGCACTTAAGCCTGGCTATGGATGGCATAAATCCATTTGGTCAAAGATCAACATCTTACAGTGTATGTCCCGTTGTCATCGTCAACTACAACATTCCCCCGTGGTTGACTACGAAGAAGGGGCACCTATGGCTAAGTTTGATTGTGTCGGAGTGATATAAAGTGAAGAATATGGATGTGTATCTTCGTCCATTATTGGAAGAGCTACAACAATTGTGGATTGGCATGGAAGTGGTGGATATGAGCCGACACATGTCGATGGAATGCTTTGATCAAAGGCATTCTAATGTGGACCATGCATGACTATCCCGGACTAACAGAATGCTCAGGTGATTTACACTCCTTACTCAAACACTGTAAATCTTGGTTTTTTTCAAGCTTATCTATTATCATGTGTATACATGCAGGGCTTCAAACAAGCGGATACAGAGCATGTGTCACGTGCTGACCTAGACTGAATGCACATAGAGCGCCCTCATTGAAGAAGCAAATCTAAACTTCACTACATACTAAACACCTGGAGTGAAGTACCACATGATTTAAAAGATAGAGTCATCAACATACTTCATGAAGAGTTTCCCATTTCAACACGGGATGACCGTTTCAATGAAGACATAATGAAAGTTCAAATGCACGAATACTGTAAGCACAAGCGTTCTGAAGTGCAAAAAGCAATAAAGCATGGGTGGAACACACCAGATTGGCTGGCCAAAGAAGATTGAAATAATGCGAAGAAAGCAACGCGCGAGAATCCTAACAAGTGGAAGCAACAAAAGGAGGCAGCCAAAGCGCGAGTAGAGGCAGGGAGCTCGCACCACTTGGGGAGCGGCAGGTGGGCATCATTTGAGGCCGATTTTGTAAGTGTTTTTGCATTGCTCTTTAGGTTTGATAGTATTTTCGTATTGTTTTGTAAATAATATGTTTATACTTACAAAAAGCTGTCTTATTGTTTTTTTTTTTGCAAAATCTGATAGATACGCCACTTGGACGCGATGAGACGTTTGATTAGACGACGTCAGTCTAGTCATAGCTAGTAGGTAGATATACCATTAATCTCCTTTTGTCATAGCATATGTATCATGAGATGATGTGTATACGTCTTTTTGTAACTATTGAAAAACCATGTATATTTTTTACTAGTGACAATGATGTTGTAACTATTTGCATTTGGAAAGTTTAACAATCAACTGATTTTGCTTATGATGTCTACAATTGTTATGGATTTACTTTCATCAATTTACTTTTGTAAGTTTTGTATCTTTATTCTACAAACAATAAACAGTACAGTAATTATGGATGATGGAGTTAATGGTTATATTGTCTTGTGAGTGACTACTTTGGGTTTATATCTAAGCTTGCACTTTCTTTCAAAGGTGAGTCTGAGCTTATCTTGGATTCATTTAGGTTTACTCTATTATTGGAACGTTCAATATGGTTGATGGTTGAATGCCCTGCCACCAAAAAATTTTACTCTCGGGCATCGTTATAAGCGTCTTTATATAAGGATCTGTAGCGTCGCTATGCGTGTTGCTGTAGAGAAACCTGTAAGCGTCGCTATGAGGGTCGCTATCTGCGCCGCTATATAGCGACGCTCATAGCCACCCTCATAGCGATGTTCCCATATCGATGCTCTTAGCGAAGCTGGGGATTATAAAAACCCAATGTATTTGCGTCGCTAATATTGTCACAAGTGCACACAACCTCTTGTAGTGATGGTACATAGTATCTTGGAGATAACTTAATTTTGGGGGGTGACTTGAAATATTCTTGAGTCTTCTCTTTTCAACTCTTAGCCAAACTAAGTAATTTCCTTGAAATTGCATAGGAAATCTCTTTTTATTAGCTTGTTTAGCATAATGGATTTGAGATTGATGGATATTGTCAGACACTTCTTTTAAAATTTTAACACGCTAAAAAGTCACCAACAGCTGGAGCATTTGTAGTAATGGTAGTCATAGGGAGAGGAAGTTTTCTAGCATAGACTATTTTAGAAAAGGAGCTCAATTTGTAGTCTAATGAGGGGGGTTATTATAGGCAAACTGGAGAAGAGATAAATGATGATCCTAGTTGCTTGGTCTATCTATTGTGTAAGATATAAGAAGATCTAGAATGGTACTATTGGTAGCTTCATTTGGACCATTGCGTTCACGATGAAAAGTAGATGTGAAGCCCATTTTTTTTTCCGAGATTCTTGATAAGAGAACCTCAGAAATGGTTACAAAATATACCACCATGGTCTCTGAGTATTACTTTAGGAAAACCATGGTGAGGAAAGATGGTCTTAATAAATAGCTTAGCAACCTGGGGAGCAAACAAGGTCTTTTTACAAGGAATAAAATAGGCTTGTTTACTAAACCTATCAACGATAGTTCAGATCATATCATTCTTAGAAGAAGTAAGGGGAAAGCCAGTAATTAAGTCCATAGAAATTTGTTCCCCAGGACCAATAGGTGTCTAAAACGTTGTTTTTAAGTCTTATGGAGAATCAACCAAGATTCCCACTTGAGTGAATAAGAAAAAAAGTGGTCGGAGTGATAAAAAGAACAAGCGAAGCTTTGGCAATGGTGCACATGGAAGAATGCGTGGCGCGTGACGGTGCCAAGATGTTTTCTTTTCTTCTGATTTTTTTGAGCTGCTCGCATTAGAGGAGAATAGATGATGTTGCTAGAAATAAGGGCAAACTTGAAATTATGCCGGTTTTAGGTCACGGTTTGAAGCTTTTGCCGGTTATTGCACTAAAACTTGTGTGATATCCCGGTTTTCCTTAAAGAAAGTCCAAAATATAACCGGTATGGGTAAAGGCATTAATAAACCAAAAGATTTTCCACGATGACGTTTCACTTTTGACAAATAAGACATCCAAAAACAAATTGTGCAATGTCATGCTTCATTTAGGGCCAAAAGAAATATTCTTTACATGTAGCAATAGTAGTCTAATGCCTCTATGACCCATGTATGGTGGTACATGCATTTTAGTGATTGCTATTGTCCTAAATGGGGCAGTTACACATAACTTTTGTTTAAAAGAAAGAAAACCATTTGCATTTGTGTAATGATCCATATTAATGTCTTGAAAGGATTTCCATGCATTAGAAAAATCACGAACTATGGCATATGTGGAAATCATAGCATCAAATGTTTTTATTTGTGTAGCAGTTATAGTATTTAAGTATGCATGGCGAACTTTATCAAAAGAATAAGAGTGAACAATAGACAAAGTATTCAAAGAAGCAGTACCAACAGGTCTACGACTTAAGGCATCTACAACCACATTAGCTCGATCGGGTAGTGGTATCGAATCATAGGATGGAAATTTTGAATAACGGAATCCCATTTAATATGGCTATTAGAAATCAAAGATTGGGTCAATAAATGCTTGATGGATTGTCGGTCAGTTTTAATGAGAACTTCAAAGCCCATCAAGTAATGTTTCCAAATATCTAGAGCATGAACTACAGCCAAAAGCTCTTTATCATAGGTACTATAGTTTTGTTCAGATGGTTTGAGATTACGACTTTCATATGTTAAGGGGTGGTCATTTTGCATAAGAACAACACCTGTTCGAGAACCACTAGCATCTTTTACAACTAAAAAGAAAGTTGATTAAAGTTAGGATGCTATAAAACTAGGACATGAGTCAATAGGTATTTCAATAGATCAAAAACTCTTTGTTTCCTAGTTCCCAATGAAAAGTAACCTTCTTACGAGTCAAAGTGTAAGAGGAAAAGTTATACGAGAAAAATTCTTAACAAATTTACGATAAAATCCTGATAGACCTAGGAATGATCTAACCTCATGCACAGTTTTGGGATAGGCCAATCATGTATAGTTTGCACTTTCTTGGGATCTACACTAATGCCATTAGCTGACAAAATATGTCCTAGATACTCAATTTCACACTGGAAGAATGCACTTTTTTCAGGGTTAGCATACAAATGGTTTTCACGTAATAAATTGAAGACAACTTTGAGATGTTCTTTATGTTCTTGTTCTGATTTACTAAAAACCATAATGTCATCAAAGAATACAACCACAAATTATTGATAATCTAAGAAAATCTTATTCATCATTCTAGCAAATGTGACAGGTCCATTTGTAAGGCCAAGGACATAACAACAAATTCATAATGACCAAACTGTGTACAAAAAGTAGTTTTAAAAATGTCCCCTGTATCCATGCGAATCTGGTGATATCCAGATTTCAAGTCTATTTTACTAAAGACACTAGCTTCTCTGATTTTGTCTAACAGGTCATCTATATGAGGTATAAGATACCTATTCTTCACAATTACCTTATTAAGAGCTCTATAGTCTATGCACATTCTATAGGTCTTGTTCTTTTTCTCTACTAGCAAGAGAGGTGCTCCAAATGATGAAGAACTAGGACAAAAATTAATGTTTATTAATTTTTTATTTTTATGTGGCTCTATTTATTTCTATTTGCCACATGGTAGTGAATTATTGCATGTGTAAGCATGTGACACTAGTGGCATCATGCTAGGCGGATAGGTAAGATTTAATGTGATTTCTGTTTTTGGTGAGCAGATAATCAGTGGCAAGAGTAGAGGAGTAGAAGAGATGAAGATACCATGCCTTTGGATTTTGATTATGCGCCGATAGTACGCGGTTCAATTAGTAGTGGTGGTTGTATGCCAATTTTGTAACCTATGGTATGGTCAAATTTTTTTGAAGACATTTTGAAATTTAATTATCACCCAATTACATGGGCATTGTAAATATCCAAGACTTGGAGAATAAGTTACGAAAAGTGTGGTCCAAGTCAAGTCGCCTAAAGTGGAATGTAACTTTTTGCTATTTTGAGCACTAAGAAAGAAATCCATAAACACATGCATGAGGAACGTGCTCACTCATGCATGAGGAGAGATTGCACCCAATAACATGGATTGTCTCTCTCTATTTTTCGTATATAATGTGTTACTGCAAGCGTTTCTATCTTTCACGATCCTCAATAGTGGTATCAGAGTACGGGCTGTAGCAAAAAGAGAAGTGTCGGGTGTGAGCAGACCACTAGAAGAGCCGTACGTTGATGTACTGCCCCAATTGGATATATCTCATATCTCTTCGAGAACCAAGACGTATATCTTTGGCATACCTCATTCAAAGTTACTATTCTTAAGTTAAAAATTGAAGGCTCGAGTTCCGATACAGTTCCCTTCTCTTTCTTTCTTACTACATAACTCCCTTTACTTTACATAAAAAGGTTTACTTTTCATAATTACTGCATAGTTTCTACTACAAAGTCTCTCTTTCTGTTCACTATCAATACATACACCTCCTTTCACCAATTCTTTTTATTTCAATACATACATCTCCCTACACAAATTCTTTTTATCCAAGAGACAGTTCACATGGAGGGTGTTAACACTTCAAGTAATCCCGAGAAGGCATCTTCATTACCCGTCGAACCCAGTTTGGAACAACAAGTGGCTCTCCTATAATAAAATTTGGACGAGGCTACACATGCTATCCAAGAAAAGGATCAATAAATTTGTTTTGCACAAGCCGAGCACAACTGAATTTCCTGCATCCTATGAGGCATTTTTAAAGCGTATCAAAACAAAAAAGACCAAAAGATAAGTCGAAAATCTTTCTAATTTTCAAAATTTGATGGTAGGAAAGATGGAAATTTTGTTTTGTCTTGGCTTAGTCAATTTGACGATTACTACACTACTGAACTCTACCCCGATCATGAGAAGATCAAGTGTGAAACAAATTACATGATCAATAAGGCGTCGCTATGGTGGAACGTCCTCCGCAAAAGCACATCCTCCCCTACTACTTGGGAGGATTTTATTACAAAGGTGAAAGACTCTTTCTTACCCTCTCAGTTTCATTTACAAGCTCGACATGCTTGGTCTAGGTTGTCATCGATTGAAGGAGACAAGGTAGCGGATTACATTAAAAGATTCTGGCAACGGTTACTTCTTCTTCACATGCTTGAAGAGGTCCCTGAAGACACACTCCAACATAAGTATGAAGATGGACTTGACGCAGGTATACAAGCAAAACTCAATACTCTACAACCTTCCACCTTGTATAATGCAATTTCTATTGCATATGACGCTGAAAAATAATTTGAATATATTGCCAACGCCTTCAACGACAAAACTTTCCAGTTCGGCAATCCTCATTGGTAAGTAATAGCCGCTATTTCAAGTGGTCTTTTCCTATTCCACGCACAAATAATTTTAACACCCCATGTGCACTCACCACTTCCCCAAATAATGTATTTAATGGAGAAAATTCCAAGCCCAATAATGTAAATTCTCAGCCCCTAGCTAGTCACACTAGTGCACACAATAAAAAGCCCCATGTACAATGTGATCGATGTAGCAAGCTTGGCCATGTCAAGGCTAATTGTTGTGTCAAGCTTCCTTTAAAGAAACCTACGGCTGTGGAATTGCACAACAAATGAGAGAGGGTTAATCCTAGCAATTAATCACTATGCATTTAGCCTAACAAGAGTAGTGGTGCACGATGAGATTAGACTCAAAGTACATGCTCAAAGCTTAGTTTAATGTGAGAGTGATTAGAGAGGCTAGGATTAGGGCTTAAGAGATATGATTAGGGTTAGGGTTTAGGTGAATAACACCCTCACCAAGCTCTAATACCACTTGTTAGGTTATGGTGGATCACAAGGAGTGCCATTCATAATTAAATTAACATGGTGCTTGCATTAGATTAAGAAAAAGAGTGATTACATGCTCTCTTATATAGATGAGAGAGACACGCTTGATTACATCATCTCTTATGTCAAATGAGAGTATCTTCTTATGTGACATCCTAATTGGCTTTAGCATATGGCTTTGACATGGCTTTTGCCTAGTAGGCATCCAAGGTGGCTAGGAGGTGTTCCCACAAGGAGAGGCTAGGCTCAAACCCCAACATGTGGGAGGGTCAAAAAGGACACAATGTACCTAGGCTCCTTCTCTCTCAAGCTCTCACATCAAAAATGATCTAAACAATGTGTAGATAATGTATATAAATCCGTATGTGGCCCTTTGACCAACCATTGACACATTGAAATGAGTTGATATTGGTTTTGTGAGTTTCCTTGATGATGATGATCATGCTAGTGATGTCACAATTGCAAAATGATGTGTTGATGAGGATATATGACCAACCATTGACACATTGACATGTCGATGGTTGGATCAAAGAATTGATTTTTCCTTATTTTGGCCTTGACCTATGTCAACATGATGTTTGCTTTGAAATTCTCTTTAGATAAAGCTCATCAAATTGCTTTCTGTGTGGTCCATTCACTGAATGTACTCTAATAGGTAGTATTGGAGCCATGAATTCAGGCCTTGGGTTTTTCTATTCATAACATAACAAGGGTTCACTGTGTTTTCCTTATCCTTGCCACTTGATTCCCCTATGTCTAAAGTGTTGCCCATTAAGAGGCCGGGATGGTGTTTTGAACTATGCTTTTTGCAGGTTGTGATCACTTCGATTCTTATCAAAGGCTAGGATTTCAAGTTTTGAGCATGATATCCATGATGTTGAATGGTGATGTTTTGATGTACCCACTTGTGATTGGTGTGTTTCATACCTGGGTGTTTTCTCACAAGAGTGCCAAATGCACGCATTCAGATTGAATGCATTTTATGTGTAATATAATGTGAATGGAGTGTGATCAATCTAGTAAAAAGGGGGCTTGAGGTTTCCATGCAACACAAGGACCAAAAGGTTGGTCTATTGGTTACCACAAATACAGTTAATTGGCATTTGTTGTTGGTGGTGAGGTTTCCTAGTTCTAAAGTGTGCAGTTCTGGACTCATCAATGTTCTCTAAGGAATAGACTTTGACTCTTACGCTTACCCCATGGCATAAGAGTGACACACATAAATAGCCTTGCTCTCAATAATAGGTTGTAATCATGAATCCAAAAAGAAAGATAAAAGAAAGGACAGGTTGAGATGTATGTACATGCAAACTATTAATAGCTATTATATAGAAAAATGGGTTTAATATAAAATCCAAGCATGTTTTGGCTTACAATGCCCACCTCTAGACTCTTATACCAATGAGTGATAAAGCTGGTGACATGACCACTTGCTATCGAGGTACATATTGTAGCCGAGTGGCTTGATGCTGCAATTACTGTTGTTGATTGTTTTGGATGGTCCATAGCTACTTTAACACAATTCCTTGGATTTTCTTTAACTGTGTGGTGTGTGGTTGCTCCAAGGAAAGATTTTGTTTGCTCATTTTTTATCTTGTTATCTTGTTTCCTCACTACTTTAGTGTCTAGAGGTTGTACAACCTTGATGCCTATGATGGCTACTGATGGAATGGCCTGTGTCTCCTTGGTGTGGCCAAAATTCCATGTCCTTCCTTTTGGAGTTTTCCCATTTGATGTTGTTTTGGCACCAAAAGCTTGGTTTGGCTAGTATAGTATCCTTGGACTCTTGGCAGTTTATTTGGTACCCCACTACCAATGATTGCAGTTAAAGGGTTTAAGTTGGGGCCTACTCTCTTTTTTAGTGACTCCTTGTTGAATGTGTCAAAGAGGCTCTTTGAGTAGATTTACTGACATGATCCTCCTTCCATTGGATGTTCCGATTCAGTCAAGGGTGACATACGTTTGAGCATGATAGTGATCTTTCTTATGTCATCTTGTATTCTCATGTAAAAATTTTATGCTATGATCAATTTTCTCAAAGAAGCCATGGGAACAAGCTATAATATGGCCCATTAAAAGGTTTTATAAAAAATCAATAATAAGGAAGAAAGCTGTTAAAAAAAACACAATTGGATGGTATGAATGGCAAGTGACGCAATGCATTGCTAGAAGAAAGTAGGTGTGTGGGAGGCGGTATAAGAGAAAGGAAAATTGTGATTATAACAGGAGATGGGTGGAGAGAATATTTTGTGTCTCTGAGGGTTGAAGGGATTGCTAGGCTTCAAGAGGGTTGCATTGTTCAATGTTTGACAAAGGAAGACTTTGGTGAGAGTCATTCTCCTTGAGAAAGAATACTGTGGTGGCTTTCTCTCTTTGTAAAAGATTCCCGGACCACCGAATGAGCAGTGGTAATGTATGACCAGCCTTTTGGTGTTGAAGTTCAAGGTTGGAGAGAAGCTAAAATTGGTGTTTATTTGGTTCTACCCAGTGGGGGTTTTGCTAGTGCTGAGTGGTGATTTTGTCCTAGAAGTTGTGTTCTGGTTCTAGCTAGTGAGCTGCTGATGCCCGTGTTGTTTTGTTTGTTTCCAAATTATTGAGGAAGGTAGCTATAGAGGCCATTTTTTATTGCTTAAAACCCTCAATAGTTTTTGTTGCCCCCACTGAGGAGATTTTTCAAGTTCCTCCAGTTTACAAGATTGTGTTGTCATATCCAGAGCTCCATGGTGGACCCGGTGAAGACATTTCCATGTTTCTTGAGCAAATAGAGTGGCATGGATCACTAATCATATTGTGGAACCCTCCTCGATGTTAAGGCTTTTACAGATTTTCTTGAAAGGTGATGCTCAAACATGGCTTAGGGAGTTTGAAGCCCAGCAAGGAGTGATCGAACCACCACAAGTTGTGATAGTGGAAGGATTGAAGGATGCCTTGAAGCCAGAATACAAACAAGTGGGATATGTAGACAAGGTATGGCATTTAATTCAAAGCTTAAAGCAAGGAGAAACAAAATCTGTGGAGCGCTTTGTAAAAAGTTTATCAAATTGTGGAAACAATTATGCAAAGGATTGTTGTTGGAATGCCCTCCAGCGATGTTGAAAAAAGATAGCTTCATACTAGGTCTAAATTCAACTTTGCAGTGGAAGGTAGAATTAAAGAAGCCAATTAGCTAATATGAGGATACGGTAGAAAAAGCAAAGATCAAAGGGTGAAAAAATCAGCGAACGTCCTACTAGCTGAGGATGGGTTCACCTACCATAAAGCCACTTGAGATGAAGAGATGGGAGAGAGGTCCTACAATGATTAGGGAAACAACCCCTTTGATAGAGTTTGAAATGGTTCATACTTCACCACCAATGGTTCCAGTAGTGGTCAACCTAATGAAAAAATTGAGTCTTAATCTCATGAATAATGCATGTGGTAGAGGACAAGGTAAACCATATTATGGACCAAGTGATGGACCTCGTACGGGTGGTAGTGGCAGAGGATACTATGCTAGAAGAAGACTACCCATGTGCTTCAAATGTGGTGAATTGGAACATTACAACACAGAATTTGACAAGCCTCCAAGTGTGGGAGGAGACATATTCCCAAGTTTACCTTCTTAGTTACTTGACAATTCTAAGGATTATGTTGTGGATATAAGAGGGGATCCAGGTAATGATTTTTCTTTATTTTAGAAAACTACTAGAGGCTAAATAGGGTTAGACTAAGCTTAGGTAAATAGGTCATCCCAATCTAAGGTCATCTTTTATGAAAAACATATTTTCTAGTAGAAAATTGCCACTAGTTTTTAAGGGGAAATTAGGGTTAGTGATCAAACAATTATGAGACTTTGGAAATCAAAGTAATATGCTTAAATGCATTTGGGAAAAATAATAGAATCATTTTAAGGTCAAAAATTTATTAGGAATGAATGTTTAAAGCCTTGATTAATCATAATTATGATTTTTAATTAAAAAATAGGAAAATTAGAGAGATGATAAGATTACATCTCCCTCATTTTATTAAAGAAAAAGGAATTTAGAATTATTCCCTTTATTTCTCTTCAAGGAGAAAGAGAAATGAATTTAAAAGAGATTTTAAGAAAAATCTAGCATTTAAGTAATCACGGTATAAAAAACCGGAATTTTTTATTTAAAATCCCTTAAATCCCTATGGGCTAAGTATTTTTCAGTCCTGTCCCGACACCCTGCTTCCATGTCTCTATTTCGTTCCAAAATTAATATCTCCCGCTTTGCATACCCGATCACAATCGCAGGAAAAGCAATTTTATTTCTTTTTTTGTCGCCTTTGTGTCTACGGTTTTGGATTTTCCCACCTTACCTGCCAAAAGGTCCACAAGTTACCAGATCCACCTCTCTCGCTCCAATGCGATCGAAAAAAAACAAAAAAACTAAATAAGAAGGCTTTACTTTACATACTATATATAATGCATATATATATAATATATGTACTTTCATGTTTATACTATATTTATAAACTTGATTATATATGTGTGTGTGTCTGTGTATGTATGTGAGAGGCATCTCTCTCTCTCTCTCTCTCTCTCTCCTAATCACGACACTCTCTTTCTCTGCCCGGACTCTCTCTCCTACCCATGAAGGTGACTCTCTCTCTCTCTCTACTGCCCACGAAGCTTGCCCATTTAGTGCAAAAGGCTCTCTCTCTGTGCATGCACCACCTAAGGCCTCTCTCTCTCTCTCTCTCTCTCTCTCTCTCTCTCTCTCTCTCTCTCTCTCTCTCTCTCTCTCTCTCTCTCTGATAGGAGAGAGATTGAGGGAGGGATGGAGATAGACCTGTGCACTGGAAGGTGAGCCGTCGGGGGGGAGAGAGAGAGAGAGAGAGAGAGAGAGAGAGAGAGAGAGAGAGAGAGAGAGAGAGAGAGAGAGAGAGAGAGAGTCTCACTCTCCCTCCCTCTCTCTTTGTGTGGATCCAGTGCACGCACACACACACACACACACAGAGTTTGTGTGTGTGTGTGTGTGTGTGTGTGTGTGTGTGTGTGTGTGCCCTTCACACAACATTGCAAGGCACAAGTGAAAGGCTGGATTGTAAGACAGAGGTCACTCAAGCACGGATACAGGAGAGAGAGAGAGAGAGAGAGAGAGAGAGAGAGAGAGAGAGAGAGAGAGAGAGAGAGACCTGATCATGATGGACCCTGGCTTGCAATAGAGCAGAGAGAGAGAGAATGGGACATCAGGCAGTGTGTGTGTGTGGCTTGCTGCGTCGCATAAAGAGAGAGAGAGAGAGAGAGAGAGAGAGAGAGAGAGAGAGAGGAGAAAATTTATATATAAAGGCTTATTTTTTTTAAAAAGCTAGAATATAGCAAGTCATTAAATCCCTCACCCCTTTTTTCCTTTTATTGAAAAACATAAAGCCTTCAACTTTACATTTTCTCAACAACGGAATCTACCTATCTATTGACATGAATTTTTATTTTATTATTTATTTAAAAAATTGGTCTACCTTCTCAAGCATAGCTTGGAAAAATAAGGAAATAAATCCTAAGCTGAAAATTATCTATTGATGCTCAAGCAACGGGGGCAAATTAAACTCCCGCATCAATAGACTTTATCGAAAAAGAAAAACCACATCAAGAGGATATTTTCCAAGCATCTTTGATGAATTGTAGCCTCAAGGCATCATCAATATATTTTGTATTAATTATGTGAGTAGGGATTAAATTCAGAGTTTTCTTCTTTAAAGCATTTAGTCAAAAGGCACCAAAATGAGCTTGCATGACCCGAAGTTCCTATGAGGTGGGGATGAGCCGAGACCATGAGCGGCTTTCGGCAGGAAGGAAAGGAAAGACATCAAATGAGGAGCAACTTTCAAGGAGATTCAAGGACGGTGGACAGTTGTCCAAGAAACTCAAGAGGTTGATCCTTATATCAAGACCTTAAAGTAATTGAGTCGTCATTACACCCGCAAGACTTAGATATTGTCTCTAGGATTCCTAAATGGAAAATGGGTTGGAAAAGACTTGACATGGACATTCAAGCAGCTTAGGATCGACAAAAGCATTATGGTGACCTAAGCCACTTTGAGAAAAGTTCAAGGAGGGAGATAAGATCTTTTTGTGAGTCAGGCCAAAGAGAAGTATCTTATCTCTGGGTAAGTATAAAAAGCTTAACCCAAGGTACTATGGTCCGTATGAAGTTGTCAAGAGAGTTGCACCACAAGCTTATAAGCCAAGGCTTCCTACGTGTCTAAAGGTACATGATGTGTTTCATGTTAGTCTCTTGAAGTCTAATATCCTAGATCCTACACATGTATTAGACAATGACCAGATAGTGACGCTGTGGGATGAGCAAACAATAACAAATGCCTCTATAGCCTACTCATCTACACATCAAAAACACCTCACACAACTCACCAATGGGCTAATCAAAGTAAATCTTGCCCAACCCCTTGCCAAATCTTGCATACATATCCTCATGCATAGCCTCGGTAACATCTTCATCTTCCCCCTGGTCTTCATCTTCAATGGTTGAAGTTGAAGCCAAACTTCCCATTGATAGCTCCTCAAGCGCTTCTTCTTCTTCCCACACCAAAATAGCTACATATTCCATGCCACATTCTTCAACCCCCTCTTTATTCAACGCTTCCAATGGCAGTACCACTTCTCCAATGGCCTCAGCTGCAACAACCACATCATCCATAGGCTCATCAGTCCATGAGAACCTTTACATAGGCTCCATAACCTGCTCATTTTCCAACATATTGTCCAACAATTTCTTCATCTTTCTCTGTTTCCATCGTAGATGCAAACACTCTCTTCTTCTTTGACTCCGCTAGCAGCCTCTCAAAGAGCTGAGAAGGCACCTTGAACATGCCCTTTTGCACTTGCTTCATCTTCGATCTCTACTCACCATGCTTCTTTGAATTCATGTCCAACCCTAGAGGGATCCATGATTGCTTTTCTACTGCTTTCTCCACTTCCTTTGGAGGTTCTACTGCTTCAATATGCAAGGGCAACACCTTGGGCTCTTCAAGCTTCACCACGACCTCTTCATGAGTAATTTTTGCTTCCTTTGTCTCATCATGGATCTCTTGAATGCAAACCGTACTCGCCACCCTTGTAGGCACAAAAATTGGAGTGATTGGATTCATCCTACCTTTCCATCCATAAAAATCTTGGACACTTTAGAACGCCGACACAAAAGCCTCGTGCATAGCCATTCCAAGCTGCCGCCCACTGTCTCTTCAACTGCCACTCTTTTTCTTGAGCAATCCGCACCACTTCGTTGAAGTTGCTTGGTTTCTTCAAATCCACCTTCAATTGCAACACGGGTAGCAAGCCTTCAATAAATAGGTTCTTCTTCAATAAGCTTGGAGGTTTGTCTGCTCCAAGTGACATACACCACCGCTACCATATTTCTCCAAACTTCTTCGCAAAAAGTCACTAAAATCTCTCCCTTCATTTTCTTTCAGGACTTGAGCATGGTGTAGAATTTGTCAGAATCTTCTCGCTTGCAAAATTTCGTCAACATTCCTCGACGCACGCCTTCAAAGGTCAATCTTCTTCCTGCTACTTCTTCTTGAGTCTCTAATCCCCCAAACCATGATCGTGCTTCTCCCTTTAGAAACACCTTCAATAGACGTATCACCAGTGCATCGTCTAGCACTTGATTGGTGATCATTGCCACCTCAAATTGCTCCAAGTAATCTTCCACATCTTCACCGTCTTCACCTCGGAAAACCAGATATGGATATCCCATCTTTCAAACTAAAGGCACTTTGATGCTCCTCGATGGGGGCACCAAAATGTGGGATGAGCAAAAAATAACAAATGCCTCTATAGCCTACTCATCTACACATTGGAAACACCACACACAACACACCAACGGGGCACCACTAGTTATTACATGATATGGACACGATCTCATGTGGGTAGGGAAAAACCCTACACACACCCGACACACTCAACACCACTCCACATCGCTCAAATCAACCCACACATGTACCCATGTCCATCCTCCCTCATACACATACATCTATGGACTAAACAGCCATCACTTTAGCTAAATAATAGAGTAGTAAGCAAAGAGAAGAGAAATAGTGAGATCTTATACACTGTATACTTGTAGGAGTAAAAGGAGACGCATTAGAAGTGATCAGCACACCCTGGGCACACATTTAGCTCTCCACAACCTCACACTACACACAAACACACCAAAATAACTCTCTCACACACATATTTCTCTCTCAATCAACACAACACCTCACACAAAACATAGGCCATGAGCCCTTCATTCCGAATCCGGCAGCCTTCCGGCATAGAAAAATGGGAGCTCACTTACCTCCTCCCTTCTTCCAAGATCCCTACAAAATCCCCCCAAAAATTATTAAAAGTAGCCTTCTTGTAGGCTACAAGCAAAAATTGCATAAAAAAGGGGGCATTGATGTGAGCCTGTGACATGTGTCTAGTTCTCCTCAGTTATAGGTTTGCATGAAAATCTCTCCCTCTTCTTTATGCATGGGCATGCATCTCCATAATCATTCTGCACCATTGCTTTTTGTTACCTCTATCCAGTTTCCTCTCTCCATTTTTATCCACACACATATACACATGTGCATCCTTTTTGGTCCAAGGATATTGGCCTTCATTTCTGTCCATACACACACATGTGTGTGCCCATGTCCGGTGCTTTCTCTTCATTTGTGTCCCTTTTGGATGCTTTTGAACAAGGCCTTTTATGACCATTTTTTCTTTTGTTTTTTTCCCCACTCGGGATGTTCCCTAATCATGGCCTTACGACCCTTTTTTTTGTCCTTGGCGGAGGTGGGACGCTGCACGGGCACTGACTCCTATGAGACGGTCTTCTTCATTTTGACTTGCTGGGGAGGGGTGGGAAACACCCCTTAGTCCTCTCAAGGGGCCCCAAAGAGGCCCCCTTAAGGAATCGTGGGAGAACCCCCTATTCCAACTAGGGGAGACGGGTCAGCAAGATCGTTGACCCCCCCCCCCCCCCCCCCCCCCATCTTCTTCTTCATCATCTTCACCTCCAGCTCCATAGCCACCGCCAGCTTTGTCGGCTCCTCTAGCTCGACCATCCGCAACACCATCCAGCAGCATTATCTCCACCTCCTCTGTCAGCAGCATCGTCGAGCATAAGGTTGACGTCTTCTCCAACACGCACAGTAGCGTGCAGCAGTGGTCTGCCATAGCCACGCATGGGAGAAACTCCTCATAGCCTCTCACTTGAGACAATGACAGAAGGCACGCAGTTTGCTTTATGAAGAGTTAGACCCATGTGTTACTTTTTCCATATGGGATTATTCCCATCCTCTTATCCTGCCATGTGGTTGCTCACCATGATCTCTCTATACCACAAACTTCAAAACCCTTTTTTCATAAAATTACAAGGCAATTTTCCAAGAGTCCGCTTTTCTCTCTCTACTACCACCTGTAGGAGGTACCCAAGGGCAAACCAACTTTATAGCTTTGTTATACACCTACCCAGCAAGGCTTGATAGGCTTTGCTCTCCAATAAGACATCATTGAATGCTCCAAAACCCGTACTAAAAGGTGGTCCCCCGTCAAATCCCCTGATTTCCAAAAAAATCCAATATGCACCTTTCCAACACTCTTGTTTGCTTCTACTACCATTATCTGCTCGGGACACCAAATCCAAAACCGACTGGATAGGCCTCTAGCCTGCATAACGGACAATTTTCCATACCTTCCATGCATCATGATATCACCTATAGGTCCTCCATAATTAAGCTTTAAAAGCGGTCCCTGGTCACCAGCTTCACCTTTTTAAAAAAATTCCAAGTGTTGGGACATACCACAAAACTTCCAAAATTGGAGCGCTTACATCACACAGCTCATGAAGCCAATCAAAAATCTAACTTCATAACCTTGTAGCCATCATGTCCTTCTACATCTAGTCACCTAGGTCCAATCATATCCGATCCGCTGGGTCAATACAATAACCGCTCCAAAATGGTCCCTCATCAACCTATGCACTTAAATATCTCACTGATGAAAACCGTCAACCTTCAGGCACACATAACTTCCTGTTGGGGTGTCCAAACACCAATCTCTCTTCACAAGCCTATTCCTAGCATATTCAAGTACACTCTAGGACCTCCATCCACTTGATTCCCAAATTGCATGCATCTGCTATCTGGCCTCCAAAAAGCACCCTTTCCACTTCATACAATTTCTATCAGGCACCATTTCTTCATCATTTGAGCTGGTCTTCACATTTTGCTGCTACTCCCACTTGAAAGCACATACACTAGCATCCTTAGGCCAACATCCAACACCTCTTTGCTCCCATTTCTCCACGCTTAGCTGCTTTATTCTCTTGCTTCTAGCCTTTGTAAAAAACTCCCCACAACACCAACCGAGAGCACTCTCGAACGTTAGCCAGATTGTATTATACAAACCAAATAAAGGAATCTTAGGGATAGATCTCTTAGGGAACACTTAGTTCATTGAAAGGGTTTTCCATCCCATGATGCTACTTGGGAAGAGGAAACCTCATTATGTAAAGACTACCCTCAATTTCTCTCGAGATGAGGATATCTAGAATTGTTCAAGTTGGGTAGAATGTAATGTTCTAAAATTAGTAACCTTAGCCTAAAATTAAGGAGTCTTAGCATCAAATTGTACTTGGGGAAAAGGACTGCTATTGATATAGTATGTTGAACTGCTATGGAATGAATGAGGTCTAGTTCTACAAAGCATTCGAATTGAGTTTTATGTGAGGTGATTAGTGCACATTTTAATTAGTTAAAAAGTGGGGAATGAATGTAAAAAATGTACAGTGAATGGTGAAAGGGAAACCTGTATGAAAACCGCTAGGCTGGATGAAAGCTTGGCGATGGATGTCTGCTGAAAACGCTATGTCCTGTGATGGCCTGGCGGTGAAGATCTGCTGAAAATGCTATGTTGAGGTCTTCTTGCGGCGGAGCCTTGATGAAAACGCCAAGGGATGAAAAACACTAGGCTAGGGGAAGTCTTGCTTGAGGGAGTCGCCCCCAAGGGGTTCTTGCTTCAGAAGTTGCCCGTTGAGCACTGGTGCTCCTCCTGCCTCTTCTGCCAATTAGTGCTAGTCTAGGTTTGCTTATATACAAACTTACTCAATTTGCCCTACCTACTTTCCAACAAAATTCACTTAAAAATAATAAGTGAAAAATGTTAAAAATAGGTAAAATAGGCTAAATGCACTAGAAAATTCCCCTGAAGGATTCTGATGGATTCTAATGGGAATGCTTATGATCATGTTGTGTGCAACCAGAGAATATGTATCTACACTAAGTGACTGGGCATGCACGGTCTACGAATAGACTCGCAAAAGTGCCATATCACTTCTAATCTAGACTGACTGGACTGACAGAACCCTTGTTATGCTGTAGCTTTGTCCACGGATACATAGGGTTGGATGTGTCACGTGACATCCCCTCCTTTTCAAAGTGAGGTACTCGTACCGAACTGTATGGCGCCGAGGGAGATCGCCAATAGCATCCGGAATCCTAGAAGGGACTCTTCGCCGGCCCACTCTGATGTGTGGGTCGTGCGATACTTGAACTTCATAAAGGTCTGCAACGCTTGCTTCTATGGGCCGCAATCACAAGGCAACAAGCTCTAGCCAAGCTCTAGCCAACTCACTCTTTTGATTTAGATACCACATCATCTCCTTACTCAAATCAAGGAGGTGTATTTTTGAGCTATGGAGCTGGTTTTTCTCATCATCATCATCACTTACCTCATCATCACTCCCTCATGCCTATAAATTCAGCAACCCTAACACATCTTGGGTACACTAGATACCCTACTCTTTTATGATGAATTAGGACACACCCTATTTATCTCAAGTTTTTGGCATCATTTAGGGCCAAAGCATGTCGGAAAGTTTACAGACTTTAATTAAATTAAGTTACTAAGCCATAAGTAAAGTCAAAATTATACATTTTTTGTCAAAATTAAAGATTTATAATGAATTATAATTTTACCATATTTATCTTGAGTTATTCTAAGTATAATGGATCCATGTTCAAGAGGGATTTCAGTAATTGTTAATTTCCTAATTACTACGTCAAAATTAGGCCTAAAAATGCACTATTTTAGGGTTAGAAAATAGATTTTGATGGAATTTTGATTCATCCTATTTCTCAAAGGTCAATTAGGCTGAGACAATATTAGGATAAAAAGAATTTGATTTATTGAGCTATAGATTATTTTCTATGGTTTATTTAAGGTGCAAAATTAATGGGAAAAATAGCAATTGATTTTTCCCGTGCTTAGAAAAATTACCATAGGTTATCCTCAGTATGAAAAGACTGTAATAAGTAGGGTTCAGTGTTTAAAGTTTAATTTATCATCATTTACCCTAAAAAGGTCATTTTTTAGCTCTATTTCAAGGGTAGCTTATTAGCAAATGATTAATTTAGGGGTCTCTTATTTATTGTAGGTTATTAAGTTTGTTTTGAGCCTAGGCTAGCTGCCATCCTAATTATTGAGCTCTAGAATAATTATTATGAATTATTTAGTATAATTTTCAACCTTGATTTAATGGGAAAACTAGGAAATGATTTTTTCTTAATTTTAGAAAATAACTAGAGACTAATTAGGCTTAAACTAAGCTTAAATAAATAGGGCATCCCAATCTAAGGTAATGTTTTATGAAAAACCTATTTTCTAGTGAGAAATTGTCTCTATTTCCTAAGGGGAAATTAGGGTTAGTAATCAAACAATTATGAGACTTTGGAAATCAAATTAATATACTTAATTGCATTTGGGAAAAGTAATAAAATCATTTTAAGGTAAAGAATTCATAAGGAATGAATTTTTAAAGTCTTAATTAAGCATAAATATGATTTTTAATAAATAGGAAAATTAGAGAGATGATAAGATGACATCTCCCTCATTTTATTAAAGAGAAAGGAATTTAGAATTATTCCCTTTGTTTCTCTTCAAGGAGAAAAATAAATGAATTTTAAAGAGATTTCAAGAAAAATCTAGCATTTTAGTATTCAAGCACAACTTGAAAAAAATAAGGAAATAAATCCCAAGTTGAAAATTCTCTATTGATGCTCAAGCAATGGGGGCAAATTAAACTCCTGTATCAATAGACTTAATTGGAAAAGAAAAACCACATCAAGAGGATATTTTCCTGAAAATTCAAGCATCCTTGATGAATTGTAGCCTCAAGGCATCATTAAGATATGTTTTATTAATTATGTGAATAAGGATTAAATTCGGAGTTTGCTTCTTTAAAGCATTTAGTCAAATGGCACCAAAACAAGCTTGCATGAGACCCAGAGTTCTGACGAGGTGGGCGAGCCGAGACCATAAGCGGCTTTTGGTAGAAAAGAAAGGAAAGGCACCGACGAATGAGCAACCTATCGAGGAGATTCAAGGACGCCGAGCAACTCAAGAGGTTGATCCTTATATCAAGACTTTAAAGTAATTAAGTCATCATTGCACGTGTAAGACCTAGATATTATCTTTAGGATTCCTTGATGGAAAAAAGACTTGACATAGTCAAGTAGAAACAACGACATGTATTTTCAATTGTTTTTCTAAAGAATATTTTCGAGCTTGATTGCCAGTTAAAATTATATGTCAAAAATTATGGTTTTAGATGGACAAAAAGGCTCATTTATATCTATATCCAGATGGATATCAATAAGGGTAGAAAGCCTCTATGGATGCTGGGTGGTTAACCCAATGTTGGGTGATTAGTCCAATGTTGGGTGGTTAGCCCAATGCTAGTGGATAACGAATGGAATAAATTGATGCTTTTTACTTATGAGGATGGTTATTACTTTTAATCATTGAAAGACATGTTCTTACTTTATGGTAAAATGTTTTTATTTTAAGCTCTTGTTCCTATAATGAAAATGGTTCTTGTTTTAAATATTGGGCGGTTAGCCCTTTGTCAGGTGGATAGCCGATGCTGGGTGATTTGTTGGGTGGTGAGCCCAATGCCCGGTGGTTAGCCCGATTGCCCATACCACAGATAGGTCGGTTAGATCGTGGGCTGCTGATGAGTTGTCTGTTTTTCCTCGGTACAAAGACAGATGGTGAAAAGTGGAACCCTACCAAGCTGATGCTTATTTATGGTCCCTTGGTACCTCCTCCTGGTGGTTAGCCAAAGCGAGAGTCTCACTCAGGCGGGTAGCATGAGATGAGAGTCATACATTCTAGACAGTCCTGACAACTTGTTAGTTGGGTAAGAAACAAGTATAATTAAATATATTTTAGCTAGTAAGCCATAAATAAATGGAATAAAGCAATTGATGTTACTCTTTTAAAAGTATTACTTATATTAAAATACCTATTGGCTAGTTAAGCAATAAGTGATTGTATATAAAGATATCTAGCCGGAGACATTGTGAATGAAATGTATATAAAATTCAACTGTTTATTCAGGTATTGCTTATTAAATCAAAGAAATTTTATTCTATTGTCCGGAAAAAAATGTTTGAAGGGCTTGTTTAACAAAAAAGTGTTGGAAATAAAATAAGGAACCTGTCTTCATGTGTTCAAATACCATGGTAGTAATTAGGTAATGCATAAGGATAGGAACACTGGAAGTGGGAGATAGCCTACCGCGATGGTAGCTATCTATCATTGGTTGGACGAGATTAGTCACATTGCTTCCATACAAATCTAGCTAGGAAATGGTAAAAGTAAATATCCCACACCTTAGGGGACGGATGGATCTTTGAGCCCCACGGAGCCGAGGTCCAACCTTGAACCAAGGGTTTCATATTAGTCAAAAATCAACTTTGAGCCTTGGAGAGCTGAGCTGATCTCCTCTAATGTGAAGTACCTTGGTGATCTTGTGCTTACGACACATGCAGTGACAATGTAGATGGGAATTAGACTATATGGGCTCTAGGAGACTACGGTAGATAAGTTGATGGAACTAGGAGTTATACTCCTTTGGCTTGTATCTTCGGACTCGATGTGAGGACCGAGTGTCATCCATTGGAAATCTAGAATATCCTAGTATCTATCGAGTGTCCCTAAGCCTTTTGGGGTTGGGGATATTACAGGTACTACTAGGGCTGAATGCTACGACCACATATCCGTAATTGCTCAAAATAGTATCCATAGATAACAAGGCTATGAGCATCATATGGCTCACCAAATGCATTGATAGTGTCCTACTCAAGGAACATCTTTGGTGAGAATCAGATGGCTCACCAAGTCCATCGACTGTGTTGTGCTCAAGGAACGTACAAGTATAATGAAGAACATAAAAGTCAACTCCCTTGTCATTGTTGTACATTCTCAAACAGGGTCTCTATGATTTCATCCATTGCATCATCCTCTATCTTACATGCCACATAGTTTTTACATGGTATCTCCTCTTCCTCCACTTGTGCTCGCTTCTCCATATGCTCCAATAAATGTCCGGTTTAATTTCACTCCTCACATACATGTGCGATTATATCAATTTCCCTTGCATGCTATTACACTTCAACGTCACATGCATGCCATTATAAACAATTGAAATGCTAAAAAAAATATCGAAAAATGGGTGTTATTGTGTCTTGTAGCGGAGGATTTTTGAGTCGATCCCTATTAGACTCTATTAGACTCTGTATGTTTCTGTATATGTTGCAATGAGATCCTACAACATCATCACTTTTTATGCTTGCATAACTTACATGGGCATAATATCCATTGTGCCTCCCACTCATGTGTTCTCTCAAGAGGACCTTTGATGTCAAATAGGTGGGTCTATTGGCTCACCGTGTACCTTCCCTGTAATACAAAAAAAGAAGACATCCTTATAACCACAACATGGTATGTTGTTTTCAGTTTCCTACAATACCACTAAAATTTTCAGAGTATTTATAAAGCGTTGAAAATCCAACTCTGGTTATCCACCGTTGATATTTCTAGCATTTACACAAAAGTGCTGAAAATGTTTGCGTTTTTGTGTAACCATTGGATTTTTCAACGATTTTGAATTTTTTGAAAAAGTAAATGTGCTCCAAAATAGCTGCGTTGGCAAAATTAAGGTTACAGTACTGGCTGTCTTTTTTATCCATATTTTTAAATAATGAAAATAGGTAGCTAAGTCCTTGTTGTAGATTAACGCCCCCCCTTCCTTTTAGCTTCTATCTCATGTACCATCTCGTCCTAGGAACATTCGTACCAGTTAAGGACACATTGAAAAAGGTATAATAACTCCCTCTCTTCCCTATCTCTTGATGTTTCTTCCTCCCCCCTATTCTAGTTATGTTTATCTCTCAATGTGCATGCCTCCTTCTCTCAATGTATTTTCCTTGTATACACCCATACTCCTACCAATATTATATCTAAGTACTGGAATTACTAGAGTTTAGGATGAAATGTTAGAAATTATAGTGCTATTCAAAGAACGTTGGAAGTTGTAGCATTACATAATTAGAGATGATATGAACATCAAATCCTCTTTGTGTATAGGAAAGGAAAATCTCGTACCCCCCTTTGATTGATAAATTATTACAACTATATCTCAAGAATATATTATGAATGTGAGGGATAATAATTACATATTCTCCTTGTTTTGTGCTTATAAGTCTAAGATGGCAAGAAAACTCTTACACAATTATGATTGCACATTTGTTTAATCCATGCATTGCTTGCATTTCATGTACATAGTTTCCATGCATGCATTTTACCATTCTTAGTTAGAACAGTGACCATTCTTAGTTAGAATTTACAAGGCTTTTGATTTAGAAAGGGATGTAAGTTTCAACGTTTTTGTAGACATGTTGAATTTTACAATATATTTTTCAGGGTTTTAAGGGCCACTTCAAGCTATTGTGGATCCACCCTGTGACCTTCTTGCTCTTCTAAAAACTCTTTAAACTCTTGTTGCTCATCTTGACTTTGAGTTATGGGTGGTTCTAGGCATTAATTAATCACTCGAGGATTTGGTTTTGTCAGTTTTGAAGGTTCTTGTGGTAGGCACTTTCTTTGTGCCGATAGTTTCTTCATCCGACTTTGTCCATGGCTTGGAAAGCTCTGTGGCTTTTAGTGCCGCGCATACAATATGTGTGAGGATAAGGGGTGCGTCAAGGTATAGTGGAATCTTCCTTGTGGCTACACTCGACCCCTTGGTGATATTACTACAGTTACCACGATGGATTTTGGTGATAAGCACAAAAAGTTTTGGACAAATTCTCACAATAATTCCCACATTGTGACTTACCTCAACATCATGAGCTTCTGTGAGGGAGGCACCGCATATCTAGCTAGGTACTATTGGGGGCAGGGGACCGCCGGCCCGGTGGGGGGGCCGGTGGTCCCCTGCCCCCAATCGTACCTAGCTAGGTATGTGGTGCCTCTCGAGCAAAAGCTCATGATGTTATGCATTGTATGAAAAACACTGAAAAGACTCCATTTTCCTACATGAGAAAATTTCTAAATCTTCTTGTGAAGTCTGAGGGTGGAGTCCTTCCTGGAGTGACAGTTTGACCACATGCTTCAAAGTGTATTCGATGGCAACTACCTTCTTAGTGAAATCCACTGATGAGGGTAGGGAAGGTGGAAGTGTTGCATGTAGAGTTGGAGTGGTAGCCGGATTGTTTGGACCCATCTTGGCTCCATAACATGAGCACACACATGTAGCGTTGCTCATTCTTGTGGGGTTGCTCACTAAATGTTGCTAAATTTGGCTCAAAAGCCAGTGCTTCTCGCACTAAATCCCTTGTGAGCTAAAAAGTTTGTTGCTATCCTTGAAAAGTTATGACAATGAAACGTAGATTATGGGTGAGAGAGGTGTATGCTTCCCAAGCCCTTTGCAAATCAGGTTTGCATGGTGGCAAGGCAAAATATCCCTCCATGTCTAGACTTTCTCATGTGAAGCTAGCATTTTGATCCAAGGCATTCAGTGCCAAAAAGGAGGTAGTGGGCACATCCACCCGCATGACCACACTGTGGGCATCCACAAAGTAACCTCATGTTAAGCATGTTGCCTCCACTGTCATGACATCATAGTCGACAAAACAATCATTGGTGTAGTATCCCAGGTGAAATGCATAGTTGCTTGTATACATGGTGGCCCTTGAGGTTACTCTTGGGAGTGCTCTTGGGGGTGCTCTGTCTCCATTGAGTCTGGTATACGGCTTCATCGAGCCCATGCCCATTCATCCCTTGTGCCCGCACGCTTGGGCGACATTGTATCATGTTTATGAGATTGACAATCCGTAAGTTTTTTAGTGGTTGTAGAAATTTTGGTAGCACTTCCACACTTTGAAGAAAAAGAGAAAAAATATAGGGCACTATGCTTCGGTAGTCCCGAGATCCGATGATCACCGTGTCACAAATCACTCAAAAAGTGTGTAGCCTCCGCGAGGTGAAACCCTAGAGCTAGAAAGTGATGACCATACCACGTATGAGTGATCATGCATAATGCGGGAGGTCAGAAAGGACACAGTGTACCTAGGCTCCTTCTCTCTCAAGCTCTCACATCAAACAATGACCTAAATAATGTGCATATAATGTATATAAATCCTTATGTGACCAACCATTAACACCAACCATTGACACATTGAAATGAGCTAATATTGGTTTTGTGATTTGCCTTGACGATGTTGATCATGCTTGTGATGTCACAGTTGCAAAATTATGTGTTGATGAGCAGATATGGCCAATTTCATGTCTCCATCATGCTCTCGCTAACTTCTTATCATATTCTTACTCTCTCTCTCTCTCTCTCTCTCTCTCTCTCTCTCTCTCTCTCTCTCTCTCTCCTTGCAATTGAATTTTAGCTTAGCTTTTGTGTGTGTGTTGGTTTACCATCAACATTTAGTGATCCTTTGTTGGTTTCTACTTTCATGGTAGATTAGGGAGAAATCCCATAGTACTTAAAGCTATACCTATTTTTCTCTCATCTTCTTTTTGTAACACCACACTTTTACAAGGTTTCTATAGTAGTGATGGCAGTGGGCTATGTACACTATGGAGCCAAACTTAGTAGAATCACCCCCTCTAATCACAGCAAAACGCTTGTTGTGAAAAATGGGTGCTAGCACACAAATTGCATGTGCTGCAGATTCTGCTCTTTCTTTCAAGCACATAGCAGTCATGGGATACATTGAACTCATTGTTGGCACCTACTTTATGGGCTGAGAGCACATAGTAGAGAGAGAGAGAGAAAACCTTTCTCGGTTCTCTTGTCAGCGAACGACCTTTTGCCACACCTAATTATCTTCATACACACACACACACACCCCACACACAATCACATAGTTTCACAATCTCTCTACACACATTGGAGTAACTTTTTCTTTAGTGTCGCATTTGCTTCTTCTCTTGCAGATTTTCTTCTCATGTTTGATTGTTGCTATCCTAATCTGCAAGCACACACAAATTTTCTAGCGTTTGTCTTGCTTCACATTTTGGGTTCTATGTAGAGAAAAAAAAAAGTGAAGGGTATATTCACACGGCAATCACATTGATGCGATTTCAAAACTATTTGTAATGTATGCTTTTTCTAATTCCCTGATCTATTGTCTTGAAATCTAAAACCTGATTGTCTGACTTAAATTCCTGAATCCTGACTCTGATTATCTAATATTTGATATTTGATTTCCTGATCTTATTTCCTAAACTCTGAAATTCTGAATTCTAATCAGCTAATCAATGATTTGATATGCAATACACACAAAATCCATATATAATTCTTATGATTTTAATCAAATGTTTTAATGCAATGGAAGTGGTAATGGAAAATATGGGCATGGAGCTACAAGAAGGCAATGGAGAGCCAAAGATGCCATGATCCTCGATTGATCACTACTATGACACCATTTTCCCAATAGCTACATCTGAGAAAATTTTTCAAAGGTGCATGTATGGATCAAGGAATATGTGCATTCGGGTCAAATTTTCTTCAAAACTCTAGCCATTGGGCTGTGCCAAGTGTTGAGCTATAATGTGAGAACACACTCTTATTGTATAAAGGGTAGACCATGTGAACATCTCTTAGAAAGAAGAGATGTATGATAAATGTATTTGAGAGGATATGTAAAGGGGAAAGTAGGTAGAAGTTATGAACTGGAAGGAAGGTTTCTTGATCTTTTAAACTCTTGGAAGATCTAAAGGTAATCTTACTATCTTTTATACTCTTTATAATGATGCTTAAAATTTTCAAGGAAGGAGAGGGCATCCACGTGTCACTCCTTGGTTCATTTCAAACAACACCTTACAAAACATCTAATCTAAAATACAAAAAATAAAGGGTAAGATT
>NC_140958.1:61274805-61322305 GCF_014529385.1 Adiantum capillus-veneris
TTCACTTGTATGATCGTACTTCAATGGATGAGAAAGAGCCGGATCACTATGGAAAGTTACTTTTACACATGTGTAATAGCACGGGTATGCTCATTGCCAATGGTGTATCTTTGTGGAGTGGAACCAATGGATTTACATGTAGGAGACATAATGGGGATAGTGTGATTGACTATATGCTACTCTTTGAAGCCATCATGTATCGCATAAAGAGTTTTATGTTTGGTCAATGGACCCTGGAATCCGACCATCGCACGTTATGTATTGACCTTTCATGTGGAGAAGCAACTAAGCATGATAATCGTAGTCAAAGGAAAGAGAAGTTATCACTATGTATGGATTTCAAACGGGCACCAATGTACATTAAAATGGTTGAGCAAAAATTATGGATGACAAAGCTTCAATGTGATGCACCATTGGAAACTAAATGGGAAGCTTTCAAGAAAGCTATTTGTTCTTGTGCGGAAGAATGCTTTGCCATAAAGCATCTCCATGGTATCAACAAAGATAGATCACGCAAAAGGTGGTTTGATAAAGAATGTCAAGATGCTCGAAAGTCCTTGATAAAGCTTGATGCAACTATGGACAAAGACAACTATCGAACTCATTTTCATACATACAAGGCATTGATTCAAAAGAAGAGAAGAAGATGCGAAGTAAAGCAACAAGAATTTCAAGTCCAAGAAAAGTCACATGCATGTGGAAGATTTTGGAGAAACTTGAGAGGCAAGCGGGTTGAGAATTTTGGTAACTTGAGTCTAGTGGATATGTACACACATTGTAGGCAATTATATGAGCAAGAAAATACTGAAAAAATGCCATTTTATGGTTCACTCCCATGTATGCCGTCTTTTTTTACTATTGAGGATGTATGCGGTGGGCTTGAAAAGTTGGCCACTCGCAAAGCGGGAGATCTTCAAGGTATCAAGCCGGAGATGATCAAATGGACGGGAGATTTTACCCATGAGTGGATGTGTGATATGTTCAACCTTGCACTTCAACATGGTATGCCTTATGATTGGAGTACTAATTGGGTTAAGCCTTTGCATAAAGGAGGGGATGTAAAGAATGTAAGCAACTACCGGACTATAATGATTGGGTCTCTTATGGCAAAGTTATTTGGGTGCATAATGGTGAGTGATTGCGCTGAAGAGAATGACAAGCGTGCAAAGGGACAAGCGGGTTTTCGTCGATGCCATAGCACCATTGATCATCTTGTCACTCTTCGTGTTCTCATGGAGGAAAGTCGGTTGAAAGGCAAGCGATTGTATTGTTGTTTTGTGGACTTTAAGAAAGCCTTTGATATGATTCCACGTAACAATTTGTGGAGAAGGATGGAAGAACTCCAAGTGCCAAGTGAGTTTATGCTTGCGGTTTCTCGAATCTATGAGAAGGTGATTTGTCAATTGCGCATGGGAAGAGAAATTTCAAAAATTTTTGTAAGCACTATTGGGGTTAAACAAGGATGTCCATTGTCACCAACTCTCTTTGGTCTATGCATCGATCAATTGGAACAAATGGTACTTGAATTTATGCAAGAAGAAGGCATTGAAGAGGTCACTATTTGCAATGCGGTAATCATGCTTTTGTTGTATGCGGATGATGTAGTGCTTCTAGCACACACTTTAGAAGATGCACAAAAGCTTATGGTTGTCCTTGAGAACTTTTGCTTGCATAGTGGGCTGATTGTAAATGAATCCAAAACAAAGGTTATGCTTGTGAAAACCAACAATAAGGAGAAGCCATGCATTGTGTACAACAACGAGACACTTAAAGTTGTTGAGAGCTTTAAGTACCTTGGCCTTGAGGTTCCATCCAATCACAAGTGGCATGAATGTGCTATGCGTCGTTTGGAAGCGGGAAAGAGAGCATATTATGCATTTGAGAACATGTGTAATGCGGGAAACATCAAGTGTTGGGTTCTCAAGAAGTATCTTTTTGATGCATTGGTGACACCGGTTCTTCTTTATGGAGTTGAAGTGTGGGGCGGGAGCATCTCAAAGTCTACTTGGAAAGAGTTTGAGAATGTCCAAAAGCGTTTTCTTACAAACTTTCTCCAAGTTAAGACACAAATACCATATATGCTCCTACTTCTTGAGTCAGGATCTCTTCCAATTGAGGTTATGGGCATGGAAAGGGTTGTGGAGTACATGATAAAGATGCGTCAAAACCCCTCACATCGACTTCCTACAATTGCATGGGAAGCAAGCAAAAAAGTTCAAAAGACGCATAAAAGCAAGATCTTGAACACGGGATGGATGCAAGACATAAAGAAGTGGTTTGGGAGATGGGATGCATTACACTTGCTACATGATGCTTCAATTGACTCTCAAGTGAATGAAGCTTTTCTACAACACCAATGTATTACGGCTTGGGAGAAATCCGGTGGGTCACGCTTCATACATTACACCACCTATATTGCCCCCAACTACGAAACCATGTTCTTCGCTGAGAGAGGAAACCGTACTCACACTTACATGCTTGAGCCTATTCCCTTGTCTGCGATACGCACTATCGCAGCAATTCGGCTTAGCTCCCATTTCCTTCGATGGGCGTTGGGGCAATGGAGAAGAGTCAAACCGATGGTGCACATTATGCTCACTGCAAGTTCGAGAGTCTAAGTACCACACACTACTAGAGTGCTCAACTTTTGATCACATCCGAACTTGCTTCTCTCACATTTTCAACCATAACTTAGAACTACACACTTTCCTCTCCCAGCCAAAGTGTGGGCTCTCCATTGTGACTCTCATCACTACAATTTTGGAGCATCGAGAGTCACTCATCAGCCATACACATACTACATCACATGTAACTTTGGTCCCATACGTCATATTTGACCTCCGAGGACGATAATAAAATCTATCTATCTATCTCTCTCTCTCTCTCTCTCTCTCTCTCTCTCTCTCTCTCTCTCTCTCTCTCTCCCCCCTAGATGGATTGTGTTAATTTTTGACACATGGCTGTTCGAAAAAAAAGTTGCACCTGTTCAATTATCACAACTTTATAACTTTATTGAGACCATTATACTTTCTCTAGGACCATACCATCATCATCATTAAACCCATTTCCCTTTTTGCCCAAACTGGACCAGGATGCTAACCTCCTTTCTAGTTCCATTCCTTGGAAGCTTTAACAACCTCATAGAGCTCAAATATCTCAGCAACAACAATCTTTTGGTAGTTTTGTTTAAAGGATGAGGAGAAGCAAAGGAAACGAAAGGGTTGTTCATCAACTCGATCATCATCTTAACGCACTCAAAATGTTACAAGGTCCTCTCTCTCTCTCTCTCTCTCTCTCTCTCTCTCTCTCTCTCTCTCTCTCTATATATATATATATATATATATATATATATATATATATATATATATATATATATATATATATATATATATATATATATGTATGTATATTTGCTATCACGGCTAGGGACTTGCTACGCGCCGTGTGCGAGCCACAAAGGCTCCTAGCACACAGTCATACAACAGACAAGCTCACAAGGAAGAATGGTGTGTCACTCACCTTCCTGCGTAGTTGCAAATGAAGGATTCCCGCACCGCGAAGAAGAGGGAGACGCCGCTACTCCGCGCTCAACCGCCTCGCCGTCGTCGTGCCGCCGCAACGCTCGATCACACACACACTCACTTTCTCTCTCTCTCTCTCTCTCTCTCTCTCTCTCACACACACACACACACACACACACACACACACACACACACACACATACACACACACACACACACAAGGAGATGGTGAAGGAGAAGGTGGAGATGGAGCAAGAGCGGCTTCTATTGCACAATGAGAGAATGAGTAAAAATTAGGTTTAGTGGCTTTTATATGAGCTCACCCCATTCACACTTGGGCGCCCATACTTAGCCAACTAACTCCTTGAATATTCCAGTTAGAGTGTGCCTGTCATCGGCGATCACCCTTACCCTATTCCTATTGGTCCGACAAGCCCGGTACCTGACTCTAAACAATACAACGTTTATAGATCATAGGGTGTCCGTGTGCCGTGAGGGTTAACATGCCCCCCTTCCTGATGTAGATTTCGTCCTCGGAAGCTATCCAGTTGAAGCTCGTTCGTCGAGATGGAAGAGCAGTCGACATGGATGTGCGTAGCCTTCTTCAATCACTGCAAAATCAAACAACATTGCCACAGTAATTGCATTCTCATATACAATTAAAAATCATATGCAATTTTAGACAGACAAATTGATTGGTAACAGAATTTTAGACAATTTTTCAACAATAAACATTAAATTGCAATATAATCAAATGCATAAACAGATGTAAAGGTAAAACATTAAACAAGTCCGGGGTCGCTAATTTAACGGTCAAAAGGCACTAGAGCTCGACTATTAACACCATGGGTAACTTCTCAATTTTTTCTGGTCAATTAAGTTGTTTAATCGCGAGAGCCAAGTATTTGATGTTCGAGGGCTGACTAGAGGCTATACCTAGAAGACCTTGTAGTTAAGCTACGATAAAAGGAATTTCTCATGAAATCATCGCCTGACTGATTACCTTTTCTTTGACCCCCCAAAGTCTTTTCACATTGATTCAATTTTGATGTGTGTGCTTATTTTGTATGCCTTGGGTTTTTTGCTTTTCAAGGAAAAGCGCCCACACTGGGAACCTCTAGGGCTCTAGTACCATAGGCGATACATGTGAGTGAAGTACCAATTTAAGCAGGGATTTCTCTTCCAGCTTAAAATTTTACATTGTGGCACTTTGATTTTTTGTTTGTTCATTTTCAGCATTTTAATTTTGTAACTTTGGGGGGTCATATAACACTGTTACCCTCCCCAGGCTCATCACATTAGTAAACTCCCTTTATAATACTTAAGCTAAAGGTCAATAGGGTTAAGCCCACTAGAAAGCCCTAGTACATTTCACACAATGCTGCCTAAATCGGATTAAGAACCTAAGTAACCATTGCTTATTAGGAAGGCATTCCCCATGGTATTAAGAGAAGATTTCTAATACCTAGCTTGGTCAAACTATCTTAGTCGGACTGCTTGATTTTTAAACCTAGACAAGTGATTATGACAAAACATTACATTGAATGAAATGTTTGATACTAAGCAAATGCGCTGAATATTATGCTACCAATCACAATCAAAGCAGACAAACATGGATGCAAAAAGATAAGGGCAATGCTAATGGACATAAAACACCTGTTTGTGTTGATGGTCGCGCTTGATTTGAAGTGTGAACGAGAGAAAGGTTCCATGAAGGTCCAAATCCTATCAATAGCAACACGCTCCTGTACACACTAGGAAACAAAAGGAATACCTCCAGGAGGCACATTAGTGGGAAAAGGTACCAACACTTATTGAACACAACAAAAAGCATAAGGAACCCTAACCTAATTATTTGCACTCCCCCTAAAGAGTCAAGGGAATAGGATATTGTAGAGGCTGGGGGGAAACCCTAAGGCTAAACCCCTATCCTCGTCGTCGAGATAAACAAAGTCATCATCCATGAGACCATATGTGCCATCCGTGTAGTCATGTAAATTTTCTTCTTCATCATAGGTGCCCATGTTTACTAAGAAGGTCACTAGACGCCTATAGTCATCTTGGTCAAAAGGGTAGGCTTGTGCAATGGGAGAAACGCTCTCTACTAAGTATGGATCAGACGTGGTCAAGAGACGTATCAGCCATTCTAACTCCTCAAAATTCCTCTCACATGCTAGCATACCTATCAAATCCCATTCACATGCAAGCACTGGAAAGACCATGTGAAACATTTGTGAAAAGTAACAAGGGTACCTCTCACCCAAGGCAGGAGTGGATGACTCTAGCGTACTAGCCATATCTATACACGCAAATAGATGATGGTTAGAGTGAAAATATTACAAGGGTCGTGTTCTTGTGCATAATTTGTTTTTATTATTTTGTGTTATGGCTCTTGCTCTTTTACTTTTTTATCTTGTTTTTGTGAGTATAAGGCTTTATATATACATTCCCTAAGATTGGAGATTGAGAGGTCAGGGACGAAGGTTGAGAGGGAAGCAAGTGAATGACGGATATCAGCAAACACTCCCCCCTTCCTTGGGTAGATCATACTTTTTGGAATGATGTCGTCACCTTTTGAAACCAATTGTTCCAAGTTGTTATGGGTAAAGGCTTTAACCAATAGTTTTCGATCACCCTATGTGTTTCATCTAGTTGCAAGGGTGGTAAGGTACTCTCCCATGATTTTATTTGCAAAATTGTTGGAGGTGGTGAATCTACAACGGGAGGTGCAAACTCTTTCTTGCTTGTATGGATATGTACAATGGTAGGTGGAGGTTGTGTCGAAGCTTCTATTTCCGTATAGGAACTACATGAAGAGCAAGAAGCTTCATTTGCTTTTCCTGTTCCTGAGCTAGGTGGCACAAATCGTTCTTTCTTTGGTACCCAAACTAGCTCTGGAGCAGGTGTGTCGCATTCCGTGATTTTTTCCTTTGCACGATTTTTAATTTGTTTTGGAGCCACAGGATTGGGTTTACATGGGCCAGGTGACAGGTAAGAGTACAATTTACGTTTGGGCACCCAAATTTGATCATTTCCTTTATAGTATCCTTGGGCTTTTAATAGTCGTTTAGGAATCCAGCGCCACGTTTTCTTACATTTCTTGGAGCGAGTGGGACGTTTCTTACGAGGCTTCTGTTTTTTAGCATCAGCCATGGTTACTAAAGAAGCTTTAGGGACCCACTTGTATGCTTTCTTTGTTATATTAGGATGGTTCTTGTGTGTCTCAAGCTTTCTTTCAACTACATCAGTTGAAGATCTAGAGAGTTGGGCTATGGGGACGTATGGTTCAACCTCCTGGACATGCAATGTCTTCGGTTTTATTTCCTTAGGCAATATCTCAGGGACTATGGCTTGAGTGGTAGGGATAAGAGTTGGTTTTTGCGTTGTGACACCCCCAGTCCCCCAATCAATAGTGCATTTGGTGGCTATCATCCACGTGCGTCCTAGGTTTATATTACCCTCCATAGTTCCAGTAGGCATGACCAAAAATTTTTGAGGTACAATTCCATTGTCATAACTGACAGAAGTGTGCTAGATTCCAAAAACCATAGTTTTTTTCTTGTTGACACCCTTGACTTGGATAATACTCTCAGATAGAGGTGGCTTCCCTAACTGACACCACACCCCATAGGATAGGAGATTATATTTAGCACCCGTGTCCAATAAGGCGTTATATAGCACTTTTCCATAGGCACTATTTAACTCAATAGGGTATCGTAGAGGTGTGTCAGAGTCCAACCAATCCTCTTCGATTTCCACGTGGAATGCATTTGTGACTCCAAGGTTAGCCTCTCATTTTTGTCTTATACGTTGTTGTCGCTCCTTAGCCTCAGCTTGAGCTTGTATCTTCTTTAACTCGGTTTGTGCTTTGGCGGCCTTGTTTTGATGAATGGCCCGTAGTTCTTCTTGGCTTAAAGGATCATAATATCTTTTGAATTTACTCCCATTGAGGAATCCAATGGTTTCAACTCCATCAAGAGTTTCCACACGAAGGGTACCTTGTGGGGTAATTTCACATACTCTATATGGTCCTTTACCAGCATATTTCAACTTTTTCTTCTCTTTACGTACTCCATACATAAGGACTTTATCACCAACTTTGATGTCCTTGTCCTTCACATGGCGATCAAACCACTTCTTTCTCCTATCCTTTTCCACAAGAGCATTTTGCACAGCCAACTGTCTCTCTTCGTCTAGTTTTTCTAAGATATACAAACGCTCGGTTAAGGGGTTACCATTCCATCCTTCTTGCGAAGCTACCCTAAGACTAGGAATGACAAACTCCCAAGGCATAACCGCTTCTTGGCCGTATACCATTTTGAATGGCGTACAATTAATAGCCACTTTATAAGCAGTACGATAAGCCCATAGAGCAGATGTCAACTTCAAATCCCAATCAGTGCGATGAGCTTCTACCGTCTTGGTTAAAATAGAGATTAGAGTCTTGTTGGTGCTCTCGGCTTGTCCATTAGCTTGCGGGTAATAAGGTGTAGACTTATGGTGGGATATCATAAAGGTCGTGGTAAGCTCTCTTATTACCTCATTTATAAAATGGGTACCATTATCACTAACAATTTCAAAAGGGCAACCAAATCTTGTGATAATGTTCTCAAAACGAAACTTAGCTGTTGTCCTCGCGTCAGCTTTTTGTGAAGCCTTAGCTTCAGCCCACTTTGTTACATAGTCCGTAGCAACTAGAATATATCGAGATTGAGTGTTGAGAGCTGCGGGACTAATTGGACCTACAAAGTCTAAGCCCCATTTTTCAAATGGTTGGGTTACTTTAATAGGATGTAAGGGCATTCTGTCTTTGCGCTGTGTGGTCTTGTAACGTTGGCACTCATCACACCCTTTTGTAAAAAGTGATGCATCCTTAAATAAAGTTGGCCACCAATAGCCTGATTGCAGCACCTTTCTAGCAGTCAGGTCTCCTGAAAAATGTCCTCCTGTTATGCCCATATGTGCTTCTTGCAAGATATACAAATATTCATCCTCGCGGGCACAACGCCTAAGAATATCGTCCTTGCCTAGTCTATACAGAGTTCCGGCAATCAAACAATAGGGTTCACATTCTTTTACTAGCCTTCGAGCGATATCCTTACGAAGTTCCTTGGGTGGAAAACCATTAACTAAAAAGTTAACAATGTTCTCACTCCATTCAGGCATAGTCTCAACTATGAATAGGGACGTATCGGGTAATTCATCATCAACTCCTGTAGGGGCTTCACCATTGGGTATGCGAGACAAATGATCATCCATGACGTGTCTTTTACCGGGTCTCACTACAATCGTGAAATCAAACTCCAGAAGAATTAACAACCATCGTGTGATTCTTCCTGTGGAGCATGGCTTGTTTACCAGATACAGCAACGCTTGATGATCCACATAAAATACAAACTTGTTTGCCAGAAGGTAGTAGCGAAATTTCTTTACTGCATAAACCATTGCTAAACCTTCTCGCTCTGTAGTGGTGTAGTTCCTTTCAGCATCGTTAAATTGACGGCTTGCAAAGCTAATGGGATAGTCCAATTTATGTTCTCCTGGTTGAGTGAGAACACACCCAATAGCAAAGTTTGATGCATCAATTTGCACATGGAAAATGACATGCCAGTTAGGTGTCCTTAAAATCGGAGCACTTGCTAGTGTTTTCTTCAATTGTTCATAGGCCTGATCACACTCTTCAGTCCATTTAAATTCAATGAGAAGCTTGTACAAAGGACGTGCTATCTCAGCGAAAAATAAAATAAACCGTCGATAATAACCCACGTGTCCCATGAACCTTTGAACTCCCTTGTGATTGGTTGGTGGTGGTAACTCTAGAATCACTTTAATTTTGCTCTCATCGGTTGAGATACCATTCTTAGATACTATATGCCCTAAAATAACTCCATGCTTGACCCAAAATTGGCATTTGAACGGGTTCAATGAGATACGATATAACCTACACTTTTCAAACACCTTCCGCAAACATGATAGATGTTCTTTCCAAGAAGAGTAAACACAAAGTTCGTCTAAGAAAGCTTCACAAAACTCTCTCAAATATTCTTTAAACGCAGTGTTTATTAATCGTTGGAATGTAGCAGGGGCATTTGTTAAGCCAAAAGCCATCACACGAAATGCAAACACGCCAAATTCTGTGATGAAGACAGTTTTAGCTTGGTCCTCTAGCGCTATCGTGATTTGGTTGTAGCCTGAGTACCCATCTAGAAAGCTATAAGCTTCCTTGCCTGCAACTCTTTCGAGTACATGTTTGGAATATGGTAGGGGGTAATGGTCTCTTCTAGTAGCTGCATTAACTTTTTTGAGGTCCACGCACACCCTGAGTTTCCCATTCTTTTTTGGCACGATAACTATTGGAGACACCCATTCAAAGTGTTCAATAGGATATATGAACCCACATTTGATAAGCTTTTCTAGTTCTTCTTGAATGATCTTTGGGTACTTAGGATTCATCAGGTAGGGTCTTTGTTGTACGGGCTTCGCAGTGCTAATCATAGGGATTGTATGTTGGACCACAGAAGGTGGAACACCTTTCATATCATGGTATGTCCAAGCGAATATGTCCTTGAATTCCTTGAGAAGCTCTTTGAGGACCGCCTCTTCAACTTCTGTGAGGTCTTGGGCAATAAAAACAGGTTTTGATTCTTCACCGGGGTCAGCTAATTCTATTTCTTTAACTATTGCCGGACCATCATAGATTCCATTATTCCCATCGATAGGTATTCTTTGGGCTTTTGTGTACACAACCTTTGCTTCCCCTGTGGTGTAAGATTTGAAATGTTCTGGTGCAGGATGCAAGTCTGTGGATTCTGGTTGTGCTTTGGTCTGTGCTTCTATTTCTGCTTTCTTGTGTTGTCGAGCTAACTCTTGGTTTTGACGCCTCCTTGCAGTGCGGCTCAACTTTGGCTTGTCTATGATCTCTAATTGGGCTATGTCATGGGGTCGTGGTCTACACCACATAACATTTTGGAGATATTCACCCCAATCGTCTACCAATTTTCGATGAGCATCACATGCTCCTATATAACTGAGCCATTCTGCTGAGGATCTCTTCTTTTTTATCCTAGCACGTACATTGGCTCGATATCGACGCCTCTTAAAGTTTTTCTTTTTCTTATTTGAGACCTGCTTTTGATTTGCATTTAGATCTGGCTCACTAAAGGAGTCCTCGTTGGTGTCCTCTTCACTCTCGGAGGAGCTATCATCGGTTGATGTGCTCAGTCCTTCCGAATGTTTTGACTATGAACTTGCTCCACTCTCTAATTCATGAGATTCAGAATCTGTTTCACTCTGGGAGTCCGTGTCTGAGTCGTGTTGGTCAAAGTCTTCTATTGAGCTATCGGTGTCACTGTCAGATTGGTCTACAATTTCCTTGCCCTTAGAAGATGCATGTATGGCACTTATCATGTTCAGAGGTGCAATTTGTGGTACCTCTTCCCCCTCTGGTGTGACCCAAGTGGTTCCTCTATTTCGCCAGGTATCTATGGTTGCAGCTAGGTGTACCCAGTCCACGTTGTCGGATTCCGTCATACCCGGTAACACATCCATGTAAGGAGAATCTTGGCCAATGTCTGTATCCTTCTTACAAGTGTAACAATATTGTAGTGGGGCCGAGTGAACTGTGGTGTCAGAGCGATGATCAATAATGGTTTTACTCCCTAAGGGGTGTACCTTACCAGTCACCAAATCCACTCTAAGGACAGAGTCTTGGAATTGCAAATAGACATGATTTTTAGACCAATCATAAACCATTTGTGCTTCCCTCATGAATGGTCGTCCTAAAATCATTTCATATGACCTAAGGTGTTTAGAGAAATCCATTACAATGAACGTATGTCGTACCTTGTGTCCTAGAACTTTGATCTTAAGATCCTTGAGCATCCCCATAGGTTTGGCTATGGTACCATTTGCCATCTTTACCACAATGTTAGTAACATTGAGGCGGGGTTTTCCCATGGATTCCCAACAATCTTTTGTAACGATGCTAACTCCCGCACCACCATCAAGAATTCCCTTTATAGTTAATCCCTTGGTAGTGATGGGTAGGGTCGCATTAGACTCGTCGCCTTCAAAATACTGCCCTAATTCATTAATGGGTACCTCGATCACAGACTCGTGTCCATCTAAGTCAAGTGATTGCACATGATTTTCCTCATCAATCATAATCGAGTCAGGCCTATTTGTTTGCGCAAACTGCGGTAATCCTATTTGTAGCTCTCCGTTAAGGAATGCTCGAAGTGCAAAGAATAACTCAGGATCTCCATACAGCTTTGCTATGATCGTGGTTCGGACCTCAGAAGACATGAAGTCCACTAGTTTGGCAACATTCATTGGCATTTTGCAGGGTGTAGGTCCTTGACTAGGAACTGGTGAGGATGGAATCTCATATTCCTCAATGGGATCAGGTATTCCTTCGTTAAACATCCTTTCCAATAAGAAAGGTGTATGCTCACTTTCTGATGTCCCGTCCTCACTCCCTTCTTGGATGATACTAGGTATGGCTAACGGTCTATGGTTCATGTGGGGTGGATGAACTTGCGTGGGAAACACTGTGTCATGAATTTTGACATGCATGGGTTCTGGTTCTAGTTTCCTTTGAGTCTCCTCCACTAAACCTCTTAGATGTTTCACCTGCTCAATCTCGTCTACTGGGTTTGGGTACGTCCCAATCTTCTTTTTACGATTCTTCCCTTTTTGCCCCTGCGGTTTATCTTGGGGGTCTTGGATTGGATTTGGAAACACTTGTGGTGTTTTCAGAGGCTCTTTATGGTTTTCTCTTATTCGGTTTTCATTTGGTTCCATGTTACGGTTTTCTTTGTCGGTCTTTCCCTTTGTGGTATTGGTTCTAGTCTCCATTGTCTCGATTGAATCTGAATCATCCTCGAGGTCATTCATATACACGAGGTCATCTCCTGTTCCTATGTTTGTTTTGGAACTTGGCTTTGAATTTCCCGTATTCTGCGACCTCTTCCTTCGTGTCTTCTTTTTCTTTGCTTGGATAACTGACGCGGTATCTCTCTCTTCGAGGATATGGCCTGTCCCTTGAAGCATGGACCGTGTAATCGCATAAGCGGGTGCGACGGGTGGTATTGGCGATGTCCCACTAGCAATTTCGACCAAATTTAGGGGTGTGATTTTAGGCGCATTTGGGTTATAGGGGCATTGGGCAATCAAGTGATCTATGCCACAACGATTACATGTGAGTATTGGCATTGCAGACGTGCTCCCTTGATTCATTTGCATCTGTGCAGCATTCTTTTGCAGCCTAATAGGGCACTTCGCTGCCCGATGTGGTCCATCACACTCGTAGCATTGAAGAGGTGGCCTCCTAGCCTGGGTGTTGATATTTTGACCTCTGGATGCGAGAGCAGCAGCTTGATAAACCGGCTTGACTTGCCCCCAACAATCTTCCATGTAGTATATAGGACACTCTTCCAATGTATCAAGTCCGTAGGCAATACTAGTGTCTATCTCCTCCTCACAGCCATCTGCATAAGCATTAGATGGCTCGCAACCCACTTGGTTCATAGGGGCGACTCTTGGATGCGGGGGTTGCGGTCCTAGCACAGGAGGTGGTAGCGGTGTAGCTTGTACAACATTTTGAGATCTAGGGACCATGTGTTGCGGTAGTTGCTCAACAGGTGGAGCAGGCATCAATACAGGAGCTCGAGGCGCATCCGTCCAGGCTACAGGTGGTCTATTTGCCATCATACGTTTGATCATTAAACAATCCTTAGCTTGGTGACCATACCTACCACATGCGTTGCAAGTTCCATTAAATTTTACTCTAAACGTAGGGCACTCACTAGTGCTATGTGGACCTAAGCAAATGAAACACCATTGTTGCTCCCTTCTTGGATACATGTGACTATTTTGAGGGGGTCGATTATCCTTAAGAGACTCTTGGATTGCCTTGGTGAGGTCTGTCAAGAATGTCTCAAATACCTTTGGCTCATTGGCAATGGGCTTTGCAGTCATGGGTTCATACTCAATGGCTTGTGAGCTAGTGGATCTCGTGTCAGTAGACACCCTCATGCCTGCTATCATCAAGTTGTCCTCTAATTGGATTGCATTGGCAGTGACATCTTCCCAGGTTGTGATACCTCTAATCACTAGTCCATTATAGATTCCTTCATTCCTCAACCCTCGAATGAATCGATCAAGCAGTTGGTTATTGTTGAAGCGCTCATTTACAGGGAAGCGAGAGTTTAAGTGCTTTAGACGACTAATGAAGTCCCTTACTAACTCTCCTTCCTTACGTTCGGCCTTCTGTAGCTGAGATGCTACACCCCAAAGCACACCTTCTCGTATGTACTCCTTTAGAAACAACCTTCGAAGGGTAGGGTAGATTGTTTTCTCGTCCACCCTTAGGGTTCTATAACAATCTCCAGCCTTCCCACTTAATGTCAAGCTTAAGGCATTGCACTTATGTAGTTCGTTGCGTTCCCCTAAGGAATCACATACTTTTTCAAACACTTCAATGTGTTTTCTAGCATCTTCGTCCCCATTGAATTTTTGCGTGAGTTTGGCAATTTGTACTGCCTTACTTCTAGGCTCTCTATCAGATGCATGACACATATTTTCCACGATAGATCGACCTATGGTTTGAGCAAACGCTACCAAGTCACCTATGTGAGGAGGCAGGGCCGGTGGAGGTACTCTTGGAATCATATGTGGGAGAGGGACGGGTACCGGTCTTGGCATATGTGTGGATGATGCAGGATATGGAACATAACCGGGCATAGGTCCACTCGAATAAGGGCTAGGGAGCGGCACTCGAGGAGCATAAACAAGTGGTACAATTGGAGGTGTGGGGGCCATGTGTGCATAAGGGGCTAGAGGCACATACGGTCGAGGCCCCATATTAGGTACTACGACACTAGGTAGTGGCATTGCGCTAACCGTAGATGTCATCGATACATTCTCTGTCAGGTCTATCCCTGGAGTGAGCACTGTATTTTCCTTAATAGAGGGTTGAGCCAAGTTAGGGAAGCTAAAGTTGTCGCTCGGAGGCTCAGATTGCATAGAGACCCCAGGTGAAATGACGTAAGATGGGTCCATGGGACTCATTAGAGGAGTCTCCATTTGTGATAGAGTAGGCTGTTAAGCCTTGCTCGTATCCAGAAATCTCATGGGGCCAGTTGAGAGTATATTTACCCCTCGGTTTTGCCTTTCTGATTGAATAATGCCATGGATAACATTACAGATCATTTTCTGTTGATCTTCGATGCTCGTGGCACTAGAGGTGGATCGTACAATCTCTATCCATCCTACATGGTAGGCGTGGCCAGAGTGTAGATCCGTCAACACCTCAGTGTGGAGGTCGTATGTCCAATGATCATTAATGAACAATCCTTCTAGAGTCGACGTGTTAACGGTTTCTTGTGAGGTAGAAGCAATGTTGCTCCCCGTGGTTTTACTTGTCACCAACGGTACTCTAGAGGGAACTTCTGAAGGAGGCAGCTCAACAGGGCCTTCTTGGTAAGAAGTTGGCAGGATATCCACATGGACACTCTTTGGGGGTGTGGGGTCCACGTGCGATGTGAAAGGAGAGTCCACTTCCTCACCCCCTTCGTGTGCTTCATTTGCATCAGGTTCCGAGCGAGTAGCTCTACCTAATGTTTCCATGAAACGGCTAAACATACTAGTACTAGGCTGTGGAGCTTCGGGAGGTGCATGGCCTTCTCTCTCAGTGTTTTGGGTAGGGTATGCTTCCATGATTTCTGAGTCGGAGGAGGAATCACTAGCGGCTATTTTAGGGTCTTGGGTGGTGCTACCTTGTGTCCCCGCTGAGGGTCTAGAGCCTATCGTGGATGGGTAATGGGTGTCCGTATGAACAGAGGCACCCTCAATATGCTCGTGTTCTAGCACCCGCCCAGAGCGTAAGTGCATGTGCTTTTGATACCCTAAGGTGTCAAAAAGCTGCTCTAGGAGGCCTTGTGACTAGTTTTTTACGTGTTTTTTGTTTGTTTTTTTGCTAGATTTTTTAGAGTGTGTCGTGGAATGGGCCGTGTGATAGCTCGAAACGAGCGTATCGCTAGGAGGGACGCGCTGTGCTTTACAGCCCACCGTTTGGTTCTATTTTGCTCCAGAAAAGCCCGAAACAGTCTTTTCCTAACTGGGGAACTAGGCTCCAAATAGCAAGTCCTAGTGTGCAATGAAGGAGAGGAGAGTGTAGGACTTATCCCACATTCCTCACTCCCTCCTTGTGAGTCTAGCCTATATATATAGGAGTGAGACTACCCTGTATCATAAGACACAGACAGAGCCTGGGCCTGGGATTGGGATTGGGATTGGGATTGGGTCAACCGATCCCGATCTCACTTTTATACAAACCAACCCGTCCGTTTTTATAACCTCCCCCTCACTCACGTTTTTATTTTTCGATTTTTCTTTTTTTAGATTTTTTTTTTTGGATATTATTTGGTACGCGTTGACCTCACCTAACTATTTACTGTCTCACCTACCTACTGACCTGCTAATCAGTGGTTCACCTAATTACTAACATACTTAATTAACTAACTGTGCGCCTAACTGTGCACAAACCAGAAAACACAGAAAATGCAGAAAATTGAAACTTGACAGAACTGTGTAGTGCAAACCAGAAAATGCAGAAAACGCAGAAACGCAAGAAATGCTAACTGTGTAAGCTGAAATGTGAGCTTAATAGAACTAGCAAAACAGAGCTTAACAGAACACAGAAAACTTGAATGCAGTCAACAACATTGTGTCTTTCTCTACTGTTTTTGCATAACAACAATAATCAAACTTAAGCCGCGCCTTTCCTACATAAAAAATAGCTTCAATACAATTTATAGGTCGCCATTGGAGCTTCACGCGCAGCAGCTCCCCGGCAACGGCACCAAAAATGTCACGGCTAGGGACTTGCTACGCGCCGTGTGCGAGCCACAAAGGCTCCTAGCACACAGTCATACAACAGACAAGCTCACAAGGAAGAATGGTGTGTCACTCACCTTCCTGCGTAGTTGCGAATGAAGGATTCCCGTGCCGCGAAGAAGAGGGAGACGCCGCTACGCCGCGCTCAATTGCCTCGCCGCCGTCGTGCCGCCGCAACGCTCGATCACACACACACTCTCACACTCTCTCTCTCTCTCTCTCTCTCTCTCTCTCTCTCTCTCTCTCTCACACACACACACACACACACACACACACACACACACACACACACACACACACACACGTACACACACACACACACAAGGAGATGGTGAAGGAGAAGGTGGAGATGGAGCAAGAGCGGCTTCTATTGCACAATGAGAGAATGAGTAAAAATTAGGTTTAGTGGCTTTTATATGAGCTCACCCCATTCACACTTGGGCGCCCATACTTAGCCAACTAACTCCTTGAATATTCCAGTTAGAGTGCGCCTGTCATCGGCGATCACCCTTACCCTGTTCCTATTGGTCCGACAAGCTCGGTATCTGACTCTAAACAATACAACGTTTATAGATCATAGGGTGTCCGTGTGCCGTGAGGGTTAACATTTGCTCATTTTGTATAGCAGTATCATCTCCAATTTGATTTTGGAAGAGTTAGATGACTATCAAGATGTCATTCACACATCCTCTCTTGGAGCTTAGCATTATGCTATGATTCCTCATTGTTATGCTCCACCCACGAAATATGAGAGAGAGAGAGAGAGAGAGAGAGAGAGAGAGAGAGAGAGAGAGATTGCTATGATTGCTACTTTTGTATTGGGTGTATGTTTTGGGGAAAGAGAGATAGTGAGAGAGATAGACGAAAGGTTTTCTATTAATGGATTGTGTTTGTGTTTTGGGTGGAGAGAGAGAGAGAGAGAGAGAGAGAGAGAGAGAGAGAGAGAGAGAGAGAGAGAGAGAGTATGCACGTGTGTGTTGTGTATGGGGAATGTGCAACAACAATGTGTACATATGCATCTATACTAATAGATAATGGGGGAGAGAATTCCGGCTCCCCCCTGCCACATGGCATTATTTCCTTGCTCAGGTGAGTGTGCCCTGCAGCCTGCGAAGCCGGTGTGACAGGCCCAGGCCTTGAGTGCTCTAAGCACTGCGCAGAACACAGAGAGAGCGGCGAGAGATCCGGCAGCTGCTCAGGCCCTGAGTGCGCGCGCGCGAGAGAGAGAGAGAGAGAGAGAGAGAGAGAGAGAGAGAGAGAGAGAGAGAGAGAGAGAGAGAGAGAGAGAGAGAGAGAGAGAGAGAGAGAGAGAGAGAGTCTGATGGCTGTTGGCAGTGCTCTCTAAGGCACGTTTTGGCTTGAGGCTTTGAGCACTGCGCAGATCACAGAGAGAGCGGCGAGAGATTTGGCAACTGCTCAGGCCCTCAGAGAGAGAGAGAGAGAGAGAGAGAGAGAGAGAGAGAGAGAGAGAGCGTCCGCGAACATCATCTGTCCTCGAAAAAAAACCTAGGCTTAGTGTAATACCACCTACAAAATTTAAAATTTAAAGAAATTTAAATTTAATGTACTTTAGTGTAAAAACCTTTCAAATTTAGTCATTTTACCTCTAAACTGTCTCATATGTAGGTTTGCCAAGCTTTTGGAAAAAAGTTTTTCTCGAGCACTGTTCAGGATGCGAACGCAAAGAGGGAGAATGAGAGAGAGCTAGGGAGAAAAAACTTGAAGAAGAGAGAGAGAGAGAGAGAGAGAGAGAGAGAGAGAGAGAGAGAGAGAGAGAGAGAGAGAGAGAGAGAGAGAGAGAGAGAGAGAGAGAGAGAGAGAGAGAGAGAGAGAGAGATGTACGGGCCGGGCCAAGCATGCGGCCTCAAGCCCGGGTAGTGTTCGGGAAAAATGTGTCTCAGCTAATTAATATCGTGTCATTTTCAATTCCAAAAATGTATGTTCAGGCCAATCTATACTAATAGATAATGGGGGAGGGAATTCTGTCTCCCCCCCCTGCCAGGTGTCATACGCCCTCCAGAGACTCCAGACCATTGTTCGGGAAAAATCATTTTCACAAACATACAAAAATCCGTCCTAGACAAATCAGAACCGGAAATTTTACAATAGAGCCACGGAGAAAAAACTTGAGAGAGAGAGAGAGAGAGAGAGAGAGAGAGAGAGAGAGAGAGAGAGAGAGAGAGAGAGAGAGAGAGAGAGAGAGATGTACAGGCCGGGCCAAGCATGCGGCCTCAGTCCCGGATAGTGTTCAGGAAAAATGTGTCTCAGCTTAATATCGTGCCGTTTTCAATTCCAAAAATACCTCTTCAGGGCAATCTATACTAAGGATAATGGGGGAGGGAATTCCAGCTCCCACCCTGCCAGGTGTCGCCTCCAGAGACTCCAGTCCACTATTCGGGAAAAATCATTTTCACAAAGATACAAAAATCCGTCCCAGACAAATCAGAACCAAAAATTTTACAATATTAGCAAGTATTTTTGCGGAATTTTCTCCTTCTTCCCCTCCCCTCAGCCGGCTACTTTGATTTTGCAATTGGCTCAAGGCTAAGCTGGGGCACACATTTCCCAAACACTGCTCCAGATGAGAGAGAGAGAGAGAGAGAGAGAGAGAGAGAGAGAGAGAGAGAGAGAGAGAGAGAGAGAGAGAGAGAGAGAGACAGAGACTAGGGAGATAGAGAAAGAGAGATAAAGAGGGGGAGAGAGAGAGAGAGAGAGAGAGAGAGAAAGACGACACTAGGGAGATAGAGAAAGAGAGAGGAAGAGGGAGAGCGAGATAGAAGGCTTTAGAGAGAGAGAGAGAGAGAGAGAGAGAGAGAGAGAGAGAGAGAGAGAGAGAGAGAGAGAGAGAGAGAGAGAGAGAGAGAGAGAGAGGAACACTAGGGAGATAGAGAAAGAGAGAGGAAAAGGGAGAGCGAGACAGAGAGCTTTAGAGAGAGAGAGAGAGAGAGAGAGAGAGAGAGAGAGAGAGAGAGAGAGAGAGAGAGAGAGAGAGAGAGAGAGAGACTAGGGAGATAGAGAAAGAGAGAGGAGGAGGGAGAGCGAGACAGAGAGCTTTAGAGAGAGAGAGAGAGAGAGAGAGAGAGAGAGAGAGAGAGAGAGAGAGAGAGAGAGAGAGAGAGAGAGAGAGAGAGAGAGAGAGAGAGAGAGAGAGAGAGAGAGAGAGAGAGAGAGAGAGAGAGAGGGAGGGAGAGGATGAGAGACTGAGATAGAAAACGACACAATATTAAGTTGAGACACATTTTTCCCAAAACTGCTCACAGCGCAGATTTTGAAGTTCATTGACATATGGGAGATAGAGATAGAGAGAGGAGGCGGGAGAGCAAGAAAGACAGCTAGAGAGAGAGAGAGAGAGAGACAGAGAGAGCTACAGAGAGAAAACGGCATGATATTAAGTTGAGGCACATTTTTCCCAAAACTACTCTCAGCGCAGATTTTGAAGTTGATTGAGATGGTCGGGTGTGATTGAGAGAGAGAGAGAGAGAGAGAGAGAGAGAGAGAGAGAGAGAGAGAGAGAGAGAGAGAGAGAGAGAGAGAGAGAGAGATAGATTTTATTATCGTCCTCGGAGGTCAAATATGACCTATGGGACCAAAGTTACATGTGATGTAGTATGTGTATGGCTGATGAGTGACTCTCGATGCTCCAAAATTGTAGTGATGAGAGTCGCAATGGAGAGCCCACACTTTGGCTGGGAGAGGAAAGTGTGTAGGTCTAAGTTATGGCTGAAAATGTGAGAGAAGCAAGTTCGGATGTGATCAAAAGCTGAGCACTCTAGTAGTGTGTGGTACTCAGACTCTCAAACTTGCAGTGAGCATAATGTGCACAATCGATTTGACTCTTCTCCATTGCCCCAACGCCCTATCTCGCATCGAAGGAAATGGGAGCTAAGCCGAATTGCTACGATAGTGCGTATCGCGGACATGGGAATAGGCTCAAGCATGTAAGTGTGAGTACGGTTTCCTCTCTCAGCGAAGAACATGGTTTTGTAGTTGGGGGCAATATAGGTGGTGTAATGTATGAAGCGTGACCCACTGGATTTCTCCCAAGCCGTAATACATTGGTGTTGTAGAAAAGCTTCATTCACTTGAGAGTCAATTGAAGCATCATGTAGCAAGTGTAATGCATCCCATCTCCCAAACCACTTCTTTATGTCTTGCATCCATCGCGTGCTCAAGATCTTGCTTTTATGCGTCTTTTGAACTTTTTTGCTTGCTTCCCATGCAATTGTAGGAAGTCGATGTGAGGGGTTTTGACGCATCTTTATCATGTACTCCACAACCCTTTCCATGCCCATAACCTCAATTGGAAGAGATCCCGACTCAAGAAGTAGGAGCATATATGGTGTTTGTGTCTTAACTTGGAGAAAGTTTGTAAGAAAACGCTTTTGGACATTCTCAAACTCTTTCCAAGTAGACTTTGAGATGCTCCCGCCCCACACTTCAACTCCATAAAGAAGAACCGGTGTCACCAATGCATCAAAAAGATACTTCTTGAGAACCCAACACTTGATGTTTCCCGCATTACACATGTTCTCAAATGCATAATATGCTCTCTTTCCCGCTTCCAAACGACGCATAGCACATTCATGCCACTTGTGATTGGATGGAACCTCAAGGCCAAGGGTGTGTGTGTGTGTGTGTGTGTGTGTGTGTGTGTGTGTGTGTGTGTGTGAACCCACCGCAAACAGAGGGGCTGGGGGTTATGACGAGGGTGTGTGTGTGTGTGGTCACCTCACGGTCCAGCTGAGGGGAGGGTGAGTATCACTCTGTGCAAGCAATCATGGACGGGGACAAAGTTAGTGTGTGGTGAAGGTGCGCAACTGCAAGCTGTGCCATAAGCCATACTCGAAGGAGGAGGGGTATGAGAGTGTGAGTGTGTGTGTGTGGGGGGGGGGGGGCTCCATTCGTGGCTCCTACCTAATAGGAGCTCATGAAGATGACCACTGGTTGGGGGCCCTTCTCTCTAGCCTGTCATGGAGAATAAGTCAAGAAGGGGAGGGTCAAGGCTCTGCCTCCCCTCCATCGTTTTGCGTTGCAAGCCTATGAGAGGAAGAGGATGGCCATGGGCCCACCCATCATGAGAAGGGTAAGTAGCCATGTGTGTGGTGACAAAAAAAAGGAAGGCCCCCCCTCCTCTCCATCATCACGCTCCAGTCGTGATGGAAAAATGGAGAGGGGAGGATTTTTATTTTTATTTTTTGTTTCCTTTTTAATAAAAATACTTCCCCTTTTTGTTACGAGAGAAATCCCACCTTTTATGTATAAATATCTATGCGGATAGGGTTATATACGTATATATACATAATGAAAGGGTTAGGGTAAAGCATATAAAGTATATACTATCACAAGGTGAAGTAAAAGATATATGTACGTATATACTTATCATCATAAGCTGATAAAAATACTGTATACACATATTCCCTTTTATTATTAATGTCCATACATATATAAATGTGTGTGTGTGTGTGTGTATGCAGTAAAATTAATCTAAAGAATACAAACATATACATATCTATAGCTCATAGAGGTGGCTCACTCTAGAAGGAAATTGAAGATTCTTCCAAAATGAATAGATATATATAGGTAGTATATAGATGATAAGTATAAGCAGTATATAGGGTAAATATATATATAAGGAGTATAGAAAATAGATATAGAAATAGTGAACTAACTCATGCTTCTCTAGGTCATAACTGCATCAAATTTCCTAGCCACTTGCAAGAACCCCGTCAAAATAATGGAACCCCTTGTTCCCACCATCCTGAACTTTGTTGGTGACCTCACGTATGACATTTATGGAAAATTCATCTCACCATTATCCTGCCCGTGTCTAAGATGCCCACACTGCTGGTTAAAGAAAATGTGTACTCGCAACCTAAAGGGAACCACTCATTGTGCTTTAAGAGTGCATGTATGCCAGGGTTGGACCCACAGTGTGATGCCTATCTCCATGTTTCCAAGTGCTAAGAGTGTCCCCTTGCTCATTTTGCTAGTTGCCATTCCCAAACCCTAGTGAATAATGTATGTACAAGTGCTCATGTCCTGGTGCCAAGATGATTGATGGTGGAAATCAGCAGTCCTAACTAGCCTTTTCAAGAAAAAGATGGTTACAAAAAACCCTGCCACACACTAGCCCACCCCCTAGCTTTGGAGGCATTCATGCTTCCAAAGCATCATGCTTCCAAGAGAAGATTCTTAGGGAGAAAGTGAACTCTCCAATATCTGGTGGTTCCTTTAGCTTGATGGTTGTTGGAGTATTTCCTCTACTGATAAGGCAATATTTAATACTCAAGTTCACCCTCTGAAAATAAGACTTAAGTCTCCATCCATTTACCCTTGTCTTGTGCAGTTTCCCAGAGAGATCTTGAAGTTGGTAGCTCCCATTCTTGTACTTGTGATAGATAATGAAAGGCCCTTCCCACCTGGCTTCAAGCTTTGCATCATACCTTAGAACCATTATACCTTCTTCTAGATTCTTGTCCTGAACTTGTCCATCCTCCTAGTAGCTTGCCTTGTATAATGATCCATTGCTTCCTCCCTTGTAAGCTCTAACTTGTGTACCCACTATTCCTATGGCTCTTGACCAACCCTAAGCAAAAATTGGTAGGTAGGGATCTCTACTTTGATTGGTAATAGAGCTTCCTTCCCATAAACTAAGTGAAAAGGAGTGAATTGTATTGACACCTTGAAAGAAGTGCGGTAGGCCCATAAAGCTGTGGTTAGGTGCTTATTCCAATCCTTAGGCCTCTCCTCCACCTGTTTTGCTATGATTTTTACTAGAATCCCATTCACCTTCTCTACTAACCCATTACACTAGGGGTAATAGGGGCTAGAGTGACGATGCTATATCTTTAATCTTTGTAATAAGTCTGTCAACACCCCTCCTGAGAAACCTGGTCCATGGTTAGAAACAATTTCCAATAAAATGACAAATCTGCAGCAAATATATTCAAAAACAAACTTCCCTACATCTTGTGCTGTAATCCTCCTTGTACTAACGGCCTTTGCCCATCGTGTCATGTAGTCAACCGCCACAATGATAAAGACATTTCCTTTGCTCATTCTAGGAAGGGGACCAATAGCATTGATGCCCCATTTCTCAAACGGCCCAAAAGAGAATATTGGTTTCCTAGGCTCATGCACTAATTTCTTATTTCCTGCCTTTTGACAAGCTTCTCAGTTCTTGCACCAATGTTGGACATCCCTATGCAAACTAGGCCAAGTATAGCCAGCCAATAGAATCTTCGTGGTGGTGATGTCTTGTGCAAAGTGACCCCCACAAACTCCATCATGACAAGAGTGCAAAATATGAGAAATCTCCTCTCTTCGGGGTATTCTTCTCATAAAAAGATCCTTTCCCTTATGATACAAATTATCTCCAACCAGTTGGTAGGGAATTACTTTAGCTTCCAGGCGTTGCTTTTGAGTCTTGTCTAGTTGTTTAGGACACTCACTAGAAAATGCCTTATGTCCTGTAAGTCCTCCTCTCCTTGCATCTTTGGCTCTTGGAACTTTATACCTACTACTACTAGTCCCTCAAATTGCTGATTTTCTAGGGCATCCGCCTCCTTATTGCATTCTCTGGGCACATGTTGTACCTATGTAGCCTCAAACTTTTCCATGATTTTCTTCACTTGCTTCAGCCGTTCTACCAAATTATCACTCTTGCAAGACCATATTCCTTTGATTTGCTTGATGATAAGGAGGGCATCACCTTTTATTATGACCCTCTTGATTTGTTGCTCCAAGCATCGCTCAAGCTCGATTGTCAATGCTGCATACTCTACCTCATTGTTTGAGTGAAATCCTTTGAACACCCTTCCCTCTTTCAGCATCACTTGGCCATCTTTATCGAGGATGAGGATTCCCCCTCCTTCCAGATTAGACTTTTTCCTGTATGCAGCATAAAAAAGAAGAGTGAAAGCATCCTCAAGTTGTGCAGGTGCATCCTCCTCGCATTCTTTGTGCTCTCCCCTAGTTGAAATCCTTTTCTCTTAATGTCTATATGTCAATACATCCGCTAAACTTGCCCTTGTGCTCTCTTCTACTGTAAAACTATAGTCAAAAACTCCTGCAACTCCAATACCCACTTAGAAATTCTAGGGGATAGATGCATATGTTGAATCATAAATGGACGGTCAAGACTACAAAATGCTTAGAAAGGAGATATGGTCTAAACTTTCGGACGGCAAAGATTAAGGCAAACATCATCTGCTCTACCTCAATGTAACCCTTCTCGGAGAGCCCCATGACCTTACTAGTGAAATACACCGGTCTCATAAATGTGCTAACCTCATCCTTTTGCAACAGAACTGCTCCAAATGCCTCTTCTCCTACACTAGGGCAAACATAAAAGGTATGGTCCCATTTTGGAGGTTTTATGATGGGCAGGGTACTAAGGGCCCTTTTTACTTCACTGAAGTCCTCTTCATGGATTGATGTCCAATTAAAATGTTCTCCATGTGCTAGCCTCTGTAAAGAAGAGGTGAGTTGAGCCATCAAATGCATAAAATGAGATAGATACCTTACTTTTTGTAGAAAGGTCACCAATTGTTTTGGGGTGGATGCATGAATAGGTGGCCCGGTTTTAACCAGTTGAAAGTTTCTTTTGGAGGCTTAAAATTTAGGGGGTATGAAACTCGTGTTATGGGCACAAAATCTTAAAAATCTAGGGGGTACAAAATCTTAAAAATCATGTGGAGGATTCAAAAACACGTGTGGAGCCCACGTCAGAACGAATGTTCAGTTGAATGTTTTCATGACTGTGACTTGTCTATATCTCTGTGCCTTTCTCCTTCTGCGCCTTTCTCAGCTCACTCTACAGCCCCCTATGCACGCTCCTTATCCTTCGCTATGGATAGCAACCTAAGAAAGAGCTCAAGGAATGCAGCCCGACAGGTCTCCCCCACAAAGACCCGACATTCCCCCACGAAGGTATGTCACCTCTCTCTGTCTCTCTCTGTGTTGTGTACAGCGGGCCTGTATGTGTAGTAGAGTACTGAGGTGTGGATACATTGAGTAATGAATATGGATTTATTCCTTTCAGAGACAGAAGTTACATCCTCATCCCAAAATCAGCCGCTTTGTTCACCCCAAGGATGTGGAGGTGCCATTAAAGGCATTCTGCACGACAAAGGAGGATTTTCACAGGGAATATGGGTTAAGTCTTGAGGGGAAAGATGTTAGGAAGTTGACAGATGCAGATGTGCCCATATCCGACTGGATGAAAGTTTTCACGTGTTTTCCAGTGAAGGAGAAAAAAGTGTTGATAAAAGCAGCAAGGCCGGATCACTACAAGGCACTCTACCAGCTCTACAAGAAAGTGTACCAATCCATACCACCAAACTATCTACTGGGAGTCAAGTTTTCACGCGGATATGTTTATTTCGTATGCACAGGTCCGATAAAGTGGCCTGAGTTTGCATCTAAGGTGGTGAAGAATGTGACCAATGAAGGTCACTTAGATAGGAAAAGAGAACAATGGAAGTTAGAGACTTCCCAAGTATCCCACAGGAACCCCAAGTGGTTCTGCCATCTTCTTAGTAAATACCCCATCCGAAAGTACACCAGTCGAAAGTGGGATTTTTGCGACTACTTAGTCTGCGTTTAGTGTTGAAGTATCCACTTCCTTGCAAGAACTTCTTGTTGAGGTTAGAAATCTCATGACAATGTATCAGACGAGTGTCAAAAGGCTAAGGATTTAGTGGACAAATCTGTTGCTGATGTGCACCATTGCGAGGGTGCCCTTGACACCATCCGAATGCACTTCCCTGACGATGCCAATGTACCAAAAGGCTTGCTTGATAGCCTCCAAGAAAAATTTGACCAAGCAAAAGCCACCCTATAGCAGCAGGCACAGGTATGCTTTTAACTCCATGTGATTGTAGTATAATACCTGCAAAGTACCATAAGGTATGATTTTTCATACCGGTAGGATTTATCATATTCGGTAAGGGTAGATGACAATATCGGTAGGATGTTATCATACCGGTAGGATTATACCCTACCGGTATGATTACATCCTACCGGTATGATTATATCCTACCGGTATGATAACATCTTACCGGTAGGATTTAGGATATAATCCTACCGGTATGATAACATCCTACCGGTATGGTTACATCCGACCGGTATGGTTAGATTCAACCGGTATGATAAAATCCAACCGGTTTGATGTTAAGCTTCCGGTATAATGTTATCCTACCAGTATGATGTTACCGGATGTTATACTATCCAGTATAATAACATTATACCGGTGGGATAACATCATACCGATAGGATGTAATCATACCGGTATGATAACATCATTATACCGATTTTATACCTGTTTGACATTGTCTGATAACAGAGGTCTCTTGCCTACAGGAAGAATTATCCAAATTCTTGGAGCGTGAGGAAACCTTTGGTCTCTATGTCACATTTGTGACAGACATGATTAGTCAACCAATGCTACCTGAAACCATAGTCTTGCCTGCACGAGTTTCAGCTCCTGGACATAGTGTTGTTCTCATTGATGTGTGCAATGCTTGTGGTGTAAAAATTCATGATCACAATCGCTCAAGCCATGTTGTTCTATTGCCTTGTTCACATGCATACCATGCATTCTGCTATGCTCACTTGGCTGAGAAAGGAAAGTGCATGCTTAAGGATTGCCCCAAAGTTATTTTTGCAGAAGACCAATCCCTTCTAAAGAAGAAGCCAGTTGAACCATGCCCAAAAACGGGTGAGAAAATTGTTTCAATGGGTAATCGGGTGGTTGATTTTTTTCTTCTCTGATGTTTTTTCAGAGTCAAGCTGCTTCAGAACTATTGCCGGTAAAGACACAGGGAACGATGCACTGACGCCTGCATACAAGACACCTGTGGAGGTATTGCTTGATGAAAATGTCCCTGGTAATGGTGAGAAACCTGTTTCGGAAACAACAAAAGAAGAACAAAACTTTGAGGTAAAGGAGCAAAGGACAACTGGTGCTGAAGCGAAAACCCAGAATGAAGAAGACGATGTGTTGCTAGACACTGGCATGCGGGTGACAAGATCAAAGACCCCGAGAAAACGAGGCCAACGTGGCAAGAGTAAGTTTTTTCATTGATTATGGCTCTAATAAGTGATCTTTTGCTGCACAACTTTTTAAAGCTGATGGTCGTGTAGAAGTTAGGCTGGAGGGAAGGCTGGAGGGAAGTCCCGAGGAGACCCTTGCTCAGCATATAAGAAAGGCAAAAAGAAAAAAAATCGAGAAGACTGGAGACGAGAAGCCTGAAATGGAGCAGAAAAGCAAGGAAGAGTAAGAGACCCAGGGGCAGCCAGAAGAGGAGATGGACATAGAAGACACTAAGGAGATGCAGAATACCAGCACAAGTTCTGACCCTAAACCCAGAGCCTGCAAAAGATTATAGTTTGCCCCCCCTATGTTTCTTTTTATGTAACCACTTCTGAAATTAATATAACTTTCTTTCCCATTCGACGTCTCTTTCATCTTGTGCCTAACATTGTGTATTTTTATTGTATGATTTCTATCTATAGATATGTCCTAATTGCATATTTAAATTTGAGTCTTGTGTAATTTTGCATCTGCAGATATGTTTTCAGTTGAAGAATGGCACCTTGCAGATAGGTTCAGGGCTGACAAGCAGAATGGCAGGGCTGACATTCATGCAATATGGAATTGCGTGTTGTCTCCTGCAGTGCTCGTGTTTCCTCTATGGTTTAGACTAATTAAAAGAATCCCACTGATATGGCCAAGGCCACCACCTCCGTTGAGCGTCCAGCGTAGGGTTCTCATTTTGGACCTTGATGGATTACTGCTCAAGAAATTTGATGGAAAATATGGTGAAGAATTTCCCTACTGGCCAGAAATGCAGTATTGTTGTTGAAGGGGATACACAGTTTTGGGTAAGGCCCGATGCAGAAGTGTTTCTGAATTTTTGTTTCAGATGGTTCGAAGTGTGGATATGGAGCTGCTGCGAGTTTGAGAAGCTCAAACACACGCTAGCGACAATGTTCCCTGACCACCACAAAAGATTCAATAGAGTGGTAAGTCAGGCGCAGTGCACAAGGGCCCCTTTTAAATTGGGCGCGACAGATAAACCGGTGTTCCACAAGAATCTCGAAAATTTTCCTGACCTACCACCTGACACACTTATCTTTGATGATTCTGGATATAAGCTAATGTTTAATCCATTGGGGTCATTCCTTGTTTTTCCCAAGCTAGAAAAGCAGTCTAAAGAAGTGCGCGCCTGTTTTCTGTCAACCACTGTCATAAACTGGCTGGCACACTGGTTGTACTCTAAGGACAGAATTGAGTATACAAAGAGGACTGTAATTTGTGCAGACGACACCTATGTGCATCGTTTTTATTGGAAATGGCGGATTGAATTTTTCAAGAAGAAAGGAACATATTTTTTTAATAAAAAGAAAGCTTCATAAAGTCTGTGAAGTGGGCGACTTTTGTCGATGTATTTTTTTGTCGATGGATGTAAATGGAGAATTACTCAGCCTTCTTGTCAATCAATATAACAGAATTCATGTATAATACATTTACAAGCAAGTTGCACGGAAATACGTTGTTTTCTATACTTGAAGTATTTTGCAAATAAAAGGGGAGAGAGAGTCTGATACCGGTATGATACTGGGCAGTGAGAGAGAGAGAGAGAGAGAGAGAGAGAGAGAGAGAGAGAGAGAGAGAGAGAAAGAGAGAGAGAGGGACTGGTATGATACTGAGAAGTGAGAGAGAGAGAGAGAGAGAGAGAGAGAGGGGGGGGGGGGAGAGGGACTGGTATGATACCGGTATGATACTGAGGAGTGATTGGTATGATACTGAGAGAGAGAGAGAGAGAGAGAGAGAGAGAGAGAGAGAGAGAGAGAGAGAGAGAGGGACTGGTATGATACCGGTATGATACTGAGAGAGAGAGAGGATAGAGAGAGAGAGAGAGAGAGAGAGAGAGAGAGAGAGAGAGAGAGAGAGAGAGAGAGAGAGAGAGAGAGAGAGAGAGAGAGAGGAGAGAGGGACTAGTATGATAACGGTATGATACTGAGGAGTTACTGGTATGATACCGGTATGATACTGAGAAGTGCCAAAGACAAAGAGAGAGTTGTGGCAGCAAGAAAACACTTCAATGGTTGTATCCATGGCCCTATCTAGGTGGGGTGTTGTGTAAGTTGTCTCTGTTGCATAGAGAGAGAGAGAGAGAGAGAGAGAGAGAGAGAGAGAGAGAGAGAGAGAGAGGAGAGAGAGAGAGAGAGAGAGAGAGAGAGACTTGTATAATACCGGTATGATATTGAGGAGTGACTGGTATGATACCGGTATGATACTGAGAAGTGACAAAGACAAAGAGAGAGATGTGGCAGCAAGAAAACACTTAAATGGTTGTAGTCATGGCCCTATCTAGGTGGGGTGTTGTGTAAGTTGTCTCTGTTGCATAGAGAGAGAGAGAGAGAGAGAGAGAGAGAGAGAGAGGGACTTGTATAATATCGATATCATACTGGAGTGACTGGTATGATGCTGAGAAGTGAATGGTATGATACTGAGAAGTGATAGATAGAGAGAGAGAGAGAGAGAGAGAGAGAGAGAGAGAGAGAGAGAGAGAGAGAGAGAGAGAGGGACTTGTAAAATACCGGTATCATAATGAGGAGTGACTGGTATGATACCGGTATGATACTGAGAAGTGAATGGTATGATACTGAGAAGTGACAGAGAGAGAGAGAGAGAGAGAGAGAGAGAGAGAGAGAGAGAGAGAGAGAGAGAGAGAGAGAGAGGGAATGTATGATATTGGTATGATACCGGTATGATACTGGGAATTGACTGGTATGATACCGGTATGATACTGAGAAGTGACTAGTATGATACCGAAAACATACTGAGAAGTGACAAAGAGAGAGAGAGAGAGAGAGAGAGAGAGAGAGAGAGAGAGAGAGAGAGAGGGAGACGATTCAGTTTACAGTTAAAGGCAGATATACACAAAATTATGCATTATGCATTTCTTAAGATGGTTACAGCTCAAAAGGCATACTATTGTAGATAGACTCACTGACATCAAGTGATATTGTATATAGTTTTGAGTTGCTAGGATGGGGTATCATGGGGATTTTGATTGCCCGAACAAGATGTGAATATATGAACACCTCTGGCTTTTTGTCCAAAAGCTCGTAGGTCTGCTCATTTATCATACGATAGTAAAACCCTTTGATAGCATAGGATCCTCACCCAATGATATGGCCCCAGTCATCTTCAGCGTCTGAATGAAACCCCTGAATAGCTACAGTGCATTTCACTATATAGAAATCCACTTTTTCTTCATTGTCATTTGGTGCGGGAACAGCAAAACTATCACCAACAATAAGAGCTTGACTGAGGGTGTCATAGTGTCCTTCATACGCTACATCCTCATTTATTTCATCGTCATCGTCTTCCCCTTCTTCCGTAGGCTCCAAAATAAGGTAGGTCAAGAAAGGAACGTGTGACTTGCTCACACATCTCCTCCACTTTTCCTGTTTACATGCACAAGAAAGTGAACGTGTTCTCAAAGCAGTTGTATCATGCTCTGAATATGCAGAAACAGAGTGCATTGAGCGGGTATTTTTTACAGCCTTCACATCCCAATTTTTTCCCCTTTCTACATCTCCCAATTCAATCACCCAAAAAATCCTGCTTACATTACGGGCCTGGGATGCATAGGTGGCTGTAGCACCATCTGACAAGGTCCGTCTCAATAATGCCACAACATCTGTAGCACAGTCTATCTTTGGGCAGTTTGGGTGCAATTGGTATTGAGTTAAATACCTTTTTATCACTGCCCCCGCATCGTCGTGTTCTCCCTTACCATGGCCGGATCCAAAAAAGTTCCAAGACATTTTTCATCCCGTAAAAACAATGTATCTGCAATTTATTCAATGGATAGAAGAAGATTAATATACTCTTGGCATGATAAAATTACCAAAAAAAACACGTATTATAATATTACTGATGTTAGACAAGCATTTTATTACAACTTTAACGCCAATATTATAGGTCTCTATATTAAACCACCTTCAGATAATGTTTGTTAGAACATGGTATACTTGGCAAGGAAATAGAATGGTCTTCTTGCTTTGAATTGTGAACCTGCCCCATCAGACCATACCCAATGACGCCTTATGTTTAGACCAAATTGCTTTAGCCATTCCGCATGTTTCAAAAAACAGTGTTGAACAAAATATGTGTCATGTTGCTTGTCATTTGAAATGAAGAAGTGAATTGTCTTGTGGATGTCACCTGCATAATATAAAAATCAGAAATTATTGAAGGTTTAATACAAAAGAAATAATACTGATCTAGGGTGATGTCGTTACCTGCAATTCGGAAATATGTTATGTGCACAAAAATAGTTACTTGATTTGAATACCAGTGCATGGACTGAATCTCATTTTGTTCTTTGAAACTATAATTTTCAGCAAAGTCAACAACTGACACAACAACATCTTCTGGAAATCTTTGTATGCATTCCTTATATCATTCTGCTTTCCATCTATACACAAACTTATGCATTATGTATTTCTTATGATGGTCTTTGAGCATGACTGAGAGATCCTGGCATGATATTTCCTTATGTGACAAGACTTTCCTTTTCTTCTTCGGACCGTCACGCACAGTTCCTACTTCTAGGTCCTCAAAAATCTTCACCACAATCTTTTTAGCAATAAATGTAGCCTCTGTAGCACAAAAGTCTAACTTATTCGGGCCACACCTTTTACATTGACCACTCAAGCAGGCAACGGCATGGAAGGTGGACGTATCTGATTTTGGACACATTATAGAGTCCAATAAGGCTATTACACTCTTGATAGGGTTTTTTGGTGCCTTGCATCCACCATTGTCTTTGCATATGTTGCATTGACATTGGCAAGCTTTTCCATGCAGACCGAATACAGAACTTCGCATGTGATTTATGGCATCCTTTAGGAAGGACATTTGAACATGTGAAATGCAGCAGCAAGTATATCGGTCTCTCAATTTCCGCACAAAATATGGCTTCATGTACTCAAACGCCTGCTGCCTTATTACAATTTCAGGGTATTGTTCTTTGAAGTTGAGAAAGAGCTCCACCTACAATGAAAGACATATATGGTTAAAGAACATTGAAGAAAACTGCAAGTTTTTCTTATCTTTGAGGAAAACTGTTACATTACTATAAACCAGTATTTTTATTTCAAACCACTATGTTTTTTCACTTGATTGGTTAAACAAACCAGTATATATGAACATATGTCCTTGGTACGTACCAGTGGTATATAAGTGTTAACCAGTTCAAATGTTTACTGCTGGTGTAAACCAGTCTTTTCATTTAAAACCGGTATGTTATTTACCTAACCATTACATGTGAGCACTTAACCACGATGTATACCAGTGAGAAATAAGTGTTAAAAAAAATGAACACATGCCCTTGGTACGTACCAGTGGTATATAAGTGTCAACCAGTTCAAATGTTCTTACTGCTGCTGATGTAAACCAGTCTTTTCATTTAAAACCGATATGTTATTTACCTAACCAGTACATGTGAGCACTTAACCATGATGTATACCAGTGAAAAATAAGGGTTAAAAAAATGAACACATGTCCTTGGTACGTACCAGTGGTATATAAGTGTCAACCAGTTCAAATGTTCTGACTGTTGATGTAAACCAGTCTTTTCATTTAAAACCGGTATGTTATTTACCTAGCTAGTACATGTGAGCACTTAACCACGATGTATACCAGTGAGAAATAAGTGTTAAAAAAAATGAACACATGTCCTTGGTACGTACCAGTGGCATATAAGTGTCAACTAGTTCAAATGTTCTTACTGCTGATGTAAACCAGTCTTTTCATTTAAAACCGCTATGTTATTTACCTAACCAGTACATGTGAGCACTTAACCACGATGTATACCAGTGAGAAATAAGTGTTAAAAAAAATGAACACATGTCCTTGGTACGTACCAGTGGTATATAAGTGTCAACCGGTTCAAATGTTCTGACGGCTGATGTAAACCAGTCTTTTCATTTAAAACCGGTATGTTATTTATGTCATAAAATCTAATATCTAACCAACCCAAATGATTTTCTCATATTAAATTGATCACTTAATGTGGGAGAATAAACGGGAACAAGTGTTAAGATATAGATATGTGCTTATAGATCTATCTCAACACGGGGCCAATAGTAAAGGGGCCCAAATGGGAGATGGTCTATCAAGAGCAAGGCTAACCAATGGAGCATAAGACCTTAGGGTTAGCTTCATTGAAGACCTCCAATAATGTGTGTAAAAGTCCTTTGACCTTAGGTAAGCTAGGGCTGAGCTTGAGGTGGGAACCCAGCCCAAGCTCGAGGTGCTTGACCTGCTTGAGGTGCTTGTCGTGCTTGAGGTGTTTGTCCTGCTTGAGGTGCTTGATTAAGGCGCTTGAGGTGCTTGACTTGCCGCTTGATTAAGGTGCTTGAGGTGCCTTGACATGCTTGCCTGAGATGCTTGTAGGAATACTCCCTAGTCCAAGTGCTTTGTCATGCTTGATGACTAAGGTGCTTGAGCTCCTAAAGTCAAAAGCATCCCTACAAGAGGGGGGGCGAGCCCTTTTCCTAGGGATTAGAGAGAGAGCACACACTCACACTCACAAGGGAAGCACCATCTTGAAGAGGCAGCAAGGACACATGTCAGGTCCCTACCCATGTTACCTTCATGTGTTGCTTGAAGCCTATTGGCTAGGATTCAAAGGGGTCCAATGATAAATTACTTGAATTATCTAATTGTTTTTGCATTTATCAAGTCCTCTCTCTCAAAGGGGAAAGGGGGACACTTGTCCCAAGGCTATCCCTGTTGCTTGTAATGGCTTCTGCTTGTGATTGGCTAGGCCTGGAGGGGTCCAATGAGCTTCAAGCATGAGCTACAAGGGGGGGTCGACCCAAGCAAGCTAGGGGGGTGCTTAGGGGGTATACTCACCCACACACACTCACAAGCACTCTCATTGTGTGCTATGAAAAGTGGAAGAGCTCCCTCTCCAAGCAAGTAAAGGTTGAGAGCCTACACCAACACTCTTGGCTATGGAGTGCAAATCCAACCAAGAGCCATGCTTCAATGCTTAAGCTTGCCATCTCCTTCTTCTTCATTACTATGTTATTATGTATGCTAGCAACAAGAGTATGATAAGTGAGGAACTATTCTTTCTCCTACGAAATGTTTCTTCTTCCTCTTCCCTACCCTCATTCCCTGCTAGCTCTCTCCACCTTCGAAGGTGTTTGAGGTCTTGGGACTGAGGCTTGGTATAGTTAAAGCTTTCTTCAAGTTTAGGTTATGCTATGATGGTGATGCATGAAGCTTTCCATCTTCATTGCTTCACCTAGGTCACAAGGAACACAAAGAATGTATTGTAACAAGTCTCTCTTTATGGGAGAAATCATAATACAAATGCCTATTGGAGGGGGGACCGGCTCCACATAAATCCGGTCCTCAACTGTTGTCATGTTCTCTAAATTCTCTCTCTTGCAAAAGTATTGTCTATGCCAAGTTAACTAATTGCTATGATTATGTTGCTATCTTCAATTATGTCAACCCGCTATGCTCACAAAATCATTTCTTGAAAGTACTCTCATTAAATTCCGCTACTCTCAAATTGAATAGGCAAATTCCATTACATTGGTATCAGAGCATTTGGTTTCTCTTCTCTTGCTTAAGAAGAGAGGTCCTTAAGTAGCCTATAAATGGTTGATGTTGTTAATTATAATAGGGTAAGTGGAATTGGGATCTATTATCGGTTTTGTTGAGCCCACTATGTGGGGGATGGTGCACACCTCGGGAGCTTTGGACTTAATAATGAAGTCTTTCTAGACTTGCCTACGGCTTTACCATTATTGAGCCATAAGAAGTCCGAAAGGAGATAACCCTTGGCAACTCTGCTATGTTAGACCTACTCCTCTACTCTCTATAATTAACCACTTTGAGCCGTGGGTGTAGATACTTAAGAGAGGATTTTCAAAGGCTAAGAGGAGTGGCAACTAAGGTTTTGTATTGCCAAAGCATACACTAAGTATAAACATAATTTTGTTAACATGGCTGACAATAATCAAGAGAGTAGAATGAACATTGATAGCTTTGATTTTTCACATGAAGGTGCTAATGATGATGCTCCCATGTTTGTGAATTATCTCGTCACTAGGTTGCAACAAGCTATGGGCAACCCTGTTTTGCAAGCCGAAGTTACTCAACAACTTTGTGCTTATGGAATTTCCCTTCCTCTCCCAGAGGAGAGAGAGCTTAGGAGGCCTCTTGAAGAGACCCCCAAAAGAAGACTCTCTCCCATTCGAGAGGAGGAATCCAAAGACAAAGAAATCAATGACAATTTAAGTTCTTCTGAAGATGTGGCTCCACGAAGACGGCGGTCTAGACGATCGCCTACTCCTCCCAAGAGGAAAAGAGCAACCTATAGTTCTTCTCCTCATCACTCTGAAAGGCAAGAGAGGAAACAAAGGAAGAAAAGGGCTAGGAAGAGGTCACCCTCTTCTCCTTCTTCTTCACCTTCCTCCTCTTCCGATGAAAGTTATGGCTATTCTCCTAGAGAATACAAGAGGGGAGGACATCGCAAATCATTTCCTGCATGGCGAAGGTCACAAAAGCTAAAGAAGTTCAAGGAGGGAGGAAAGAGTATCTCTTTTCTCACCTATGATGGCACCTTTGGTGCTACCAACAAAGTGTTGGCCTTCATCCAGCAATTTGATGCGGCCTTTGGGGACGAGGGCTTCACAGAGTCCTTCAAGCTATGCCATGTAGCTATGCACTTCCAAAAATCAGCTCGTCAATGGTGGGCTAGCCTTCGTGGCAATGGAGAAGCCCCAAAGACATGGAAAACTCTACGAGTTTCCATCATGAAGCAATTTCTTCCAAGTGATACTAAAGATAAAGTTCTTACCGAATGGCACGGCTTGAAGCTTCTCTCTCATGAGTCTATCAACAAGTATGTAAACAAGTTTTGGGATTTACATCTCAAAGCTACTGTCTTTCAAAAGATAGACTTTGCCGAACAAAGACAGCAATTCTGTGCGGGACTACCTGAAGAGATGGCCGAATACATCAACTCTCAATGGCCCGGTACTATTACCGAAGTAATCCACCACACCATGGTTGCTTCACGCATCAATTTCCATCAAGGGGCTAGACGTAATGTCAAGCCCATGGAAAACAAAGATAAAAATGATGCAAAGGGGAAATCCAATGCTCAAAATAATTCCCAAGGCACTTCCACAACAACAACAACAACAACAACAATCGGTCCAAGGAGAAGGGAGTTTACAAAGGTAAAAACAAAGTCTCTCCTGAAGAGCTTGAAGCTTTTCGCAAGGACCATAAGTGTTTCAAGTGTGGAGAGCAAGGACATGGCTATCGTTCTTGCCCCAAGAAGAATACTCGCAATGAGACTCCTAGGGCTTCCACCATCGAAGCTCCAAAAGAGGATGGTCATTGCAAAGGATCATCACTTTCCTATGCGTGGGGAAAGGTAAGAGAGCATGATGCCTTCATCTTGTTTGACCCAGGCTCTACTCTCAACTTCATATCAATAGAGTTGGCCACCAAGTTGGGCATTCAAGCTTTTGAGATGGGAGATATAGTAACAGCCGATGCAGCTTTCAAGGGACAACAATCCTCTGTTACTCCCTTGATTGGGAAGTTGAGGCTTCATGTCCAAATCTATGTCGACAAAGAAGACTTCTTCATCTCTCCTCTCCAACATCAGGATGTTATCCTAGGGGCACCATGGTTTGATCGCATGGCTGCCAACATGAAGTTCCCTGAAAGGAGAATTTACTTCACCTACAGGGGAAAGAACATGTATATAGATGCTAGTGAGCGTGGTCGCACTATTCCACTTGTAAATCCTCTTTCTTTTGATAAATCAATGAAGAGCTCAGTTTCTGCGTACATGATTTATGTCAAAGAGTCTCTAAAAGCTAATAATGTTTTATCAAATGAAAATGATAGGAATCAAGAAGAGTTAGACTTGTCTACTTTTCTAAAAGGATTCCAAGATGTGTTCATCGATGATATCCCTATGGACCTACCTCCAAAACGAGGGGATGATGACCATCGTATTGAGATCCTTCCAGGAAGCTCACCGCCTAACAAACCTCCTTATCGAGTCTCACAAGCTCAACAAGAGGAGATTATGAGGCAAGTACAGGAATTGGTAGACAAAGGGATGGTGAGGCCTAGTTCCTCTCCCTTTTGTTCTCCAGTCCTTTTAGTGCAAAAGAAAGATGGTACATACCGTATGTGTGTGGACTATCGAGCACTAAAACATATCACTATCAAAAACAGATTTCCCGTACCTCGGGTAGAAGATCTGTTTGATAAGCTACAAGGCTCTACCTACTTCAGTAGGTTTGACCTTAAGAGTGGCTATCATCAAATAAGGATAGTGGATGAAGATATCCTAAAGACCGCGTTTCGCACAACATTTGGTCTTTATGAATATCTAGTCATGCCTTTTGGCTTGACTAATGCACCAGCTACTTTCCATCGTCTCATGGAGAAAATTTTTAGACCATATCGTAAATTCACTGGAGTGTTCTTTGATGATATCATCATCTACTCCAAGTCTTTGGAGGAACATAAGCAACATCTCCAAGTGATTTTTCAAGCCTTGAGGGAGAACAAACTTTTTCTCAACCAAAAGAAAAGTGAATTCTTCCTTCAAGAGATTCAATATCTAGGTCATATTATCTCTCACGATGGTATTCGTATGGATCCATCAAAGTTAGAGGTAATAAAATCATGGCCTAACCCAAGGAATCTACATGAGCTAAGAAGCTTTATTGGTATGTGTGCATACTATAGACGCTTCATAGCAAAATTCTCTCAAGTAGCAGGACCACTACACGACTTAACAAAGAAGAACGTTAAGTTTGTATGGATTGCTAAGGAGCAAAATGCTTTTGAAAAACTCAAAGAGAAGCTTACTTCCCAACCAGTCCTCGTGCTTCCGGATCTCTCAAAGCCATTTGAGGTCCAATGTGATGCGTGTGGTGATTGCCTTGGAGCGGTTTTGCTTCAAGAAGGGCATGCCATAGCATATGAGAGCCGAAGGCTCAATAGTGATGAACGAGTCTTGGGCATTTATGAGAAAGAGCTTTTAGCTGTTCTACATGTCCTAGACACATGGAAGCACTACCTATTGGGGACTCCATTTATCCTACGAACCGACCACCAAAGTCTCAAGTATTTCATGACGCAAACCAAGCTTTCCGACAAACAAATGAGGTGGGCAAATTTTCTTTCGCAATTTAATTTCCATATTGCTCACATAGCTAGTAAGCACAATCAAGTTGCCGATGCACTTTCACGACGACCAAAAGTTAATGCGGTGTCTATAGCTACTCACAATGATCTATCCTCTATGATAGATGAGTATGCTACTGACGCTGACTTTAGAGACATAATGTCAGCCCTTGCTTTGGGGAAGAAAGAGGAACCATTCACCTTGCAGGATGGTTATCTTCTCCACGGCAATAGGATATGTGTTACCCATTCCCTTCGTGAGAAGGTTATGTATGAATCCCATGCTCCTCCATATGCAGGGCATAGAGGTATTCAACCTACTCTCCGAGGAGTAGAGACGTATTTCTATTGGCCTACCCTGAAAGTGGACATACAAGAGTATGTTTCAAAACGTGTAGTATGCCAAAAGACCAAGTATGATAGAGGGAAGCAACCTAGATTACTCCAGCCATTGCCTATTCCAAATTCACCATGGGAGAGTATATCCATGGATTTCATCTTTGGATTACCCAAGTCTATCCATGGGAATACAGGAATATGGACAATAGTCGACAGGTTTAGCAAGCAAGCACATTTTATTCCTGTCAAAAAGACTATTAAGGCACATCAAATGGCAACTCTCTTCATATCTCAGATTTTCAAGCACCATGGATTACCCACATCCATCGCGTCAGATAGAGATCCTAGAATGATCAGTAATTTCTGGAAAGGTCTCTTTGAAAATCTAGAAACAAGATTGAATTTCTCTTCGGCCTATCACCCACAAACGGATGGCCAAAGTGAGATAGCCAATCTTACGATACTCGATCTACTCAAGACTTATGTTACCGAAGTAGATCAACGCTCACAATGGGAAAAGTATTTACCTCTAGTAGAGTATGCCTACAATAATACTGTCCATACTTCTACCGGGAAAGCACCTTTCGAGATCATAGAGGGAAGACCTAAAAGTCCCTTGCTACTCAAAGTACATGGGAAGATCTTTGCCGCCGATGAATATAGCCGTGACCTACAAGAATCTTTTCAAAAGATTAGGGAGGCTATAGCCATCTCTCAACAAAGGCAAAAAGCTGTTGCTGATAAGCACAGAAGAGCCTTAATGTTCAAAGAAAATGATTGGGTCTTACTCAAGTTTCCTAAGGCTCGATTAAGGCAAACGACGGGCAAAAATCCTACGGGCCATCAAAAGTATTATGCTAAACTAGCAAAAAGATACTATGGTCCTTTCCAAATCTTGAAGCCTATCAATGAGACGGCTTATCAACTCAAGTTGCCCAACCATTGGCTTATACACAATGCCTTTCATGTAAGCCTACATAAGCCCTACAAAGGAGAGCCACTAATTGAACCAATTATTGAAGACCCTCCCAAAGTTGAAGACCAAGAAGAGGTGCTACAACCCAAAGCTGTCCTTCGGCATGAAGACAAGGTACTACGACATGGTAAGATAATCCGACGGTATCTTATTAAGTTCAAAAATTATCCTTTTGAAGATGCTAGATGGATGCAAGGAGTACAACTTAAGGATAGTATTAACCTTGTCAATGCTTACAATGCTACATTAGAGTAAGCAAATGTACAAATTTCTTTTAAATGACTCATGTTTTTGTCTTATATGACTAGTCCTCTTTTTAATTGTGCACAAATTTAACTAGTATGCATGCTTAGAATCATGTTTGTGATGACGACGTCTCTCAAACACCAAGTAGAATTTGTCACTCTACTTTGGGAGAATGAAATGGACTAAAGAGCAGACATGCTTGCGGCACTTATGTCTCCCAAGCACCAAATGGATTAGTCATCCATCTCGGAAAGATGTCGTATGGTAAAAAAGGGATCCTCTACCCACTAAGTACGATTGACTAATGACTAAGCCTTTATCTCTTCTACCTCATAGTCGAGGACGCCTATGATTTCAAGAGAGAGGTAATGTCATAAAATCTAATATCTAACCAACCCAAATGATTTTCTCATATTAAATTGATCACTTAATGTGGGAGAATAAACGGGAACAAGTGTTAAGATATAGATATGTGCTTATAGATCTATCTCAACACGGGGCCAATAGTAAAGGGGCCCAAATGGGAGATGGTTTATCAAGAGCAAGGCTAACCAATGGAGCATAAGACCTTAGGGTTAGCTTCATTGAAGACCTCCAATAATGTGTGTAAAAGTCCTTTGACCTTAGGTAAGCTAGGACTGAGCTTGAGGTGGGAACCCGGCCCAAGCTCGAGGTGCTTGACCTGCTTGAGGTGCTTGTCGTGCTTGAGGTGTTTGTCCTGCTTGAGGTGCTTGATTAAGGCGCTTGAGGTGCTTGACTTGCCGCTTGATTAAGGTGCTTGAGGTGCCTTGACATGCTTGCCTGAGATGCTTGTGGGAATACCCCCTAGTCCAAGTGCTTTGTCATGCTTGATGACTAAGGTGCTTGAGCTCCTAAAGTCAAAAGCATCCCTACAAGAGGGGGGGCGAGCCCTTTTCCTAGGGATAGAGAGAGAACACACACTCACACTCACAAGGGAAGCACCAGCTTGAAGAGGCAGCAAGGACACATGTCAGTTCCCTACCCATGTTACCTTCATGTGTTGCTTGAAGCCAATTGGCTAGGCTTCAAAGGGGTCCAATGATAAATTACTTGAATTATCTAATTGTTTTTGCATTTATCAAGTCCTCTCTCTCAAAGGGGAAAGGGGGACACTTGTCCCAAGGCTATCCCTGTTGCTTGTGATGGCTTCTGCTTGTGATTGGCTAGGCCTGGAGAGGTCCAATGAGCTTCAAGCATGAGCTACAAGGGGGGGTCGACCCAAGCAAGCTAGGGGGGTGCTTAGGGGGTATACTCACCCACACACACTCACAAGCACTCTCATTGTGTGCTATGCAAAGTGGAAGAGCTCCCTCTCCAAGCAAGTAAAGGTTGAGAGCCTACACCAACACTCTTGGCTATGGAGTGCAAATCCAACCAAGAGCCATTCTTCAATGCTTAAGCTTGCCATCTCCTTCTTCTTCATTACTTTGTTATTATGTATGCTAGCAACAAGAGTATGATAAGTGAGGAACTAATTCTTTCTCCTACGAAATGTTTCTTCTTCCTCTTCCCTACCCTCATTCCCTGCTAGCTCTCTCCACCTTCGAAGGTGTTTGAGGTCTTGAGACTGAGGCTTGGTATAGTTAAAGCTTTCTTCAAGTTTAGGTTATGCTATGATGGTGATGCATGAAGCTTTCCATCTTCATTGCTTCACCTAGGTCACAAGGAACACAAAGAATGTATTGTAACAAGTCTCTCTTTATGGGAGAAATCATAATACAAATGCCTATTGGAGGGGGGACCGGCTCCACATAAATCCGGTCCTCAACTGTTGTCATGTTCTCTAAATTCTCTCTCTTGCAAAAGTATTGTCTATGCCAAGTTAACTAATTGCTATGATTATGTTGCTATCTTCAATTATGTCAACCTGCTATGCTCACAAAATCATTTCTTGAAAGTACTCTCATTAAATTCCGCTACTCTCAAATTGAATAGGCAAATTCCATTACATTGGTCCCTCACCAGTACATGTGAGCACTTAATCACGATGTATACCAGTGAGAAATAAGTGATAAAAAAATTTACTGGATATGTAAACCAGTATTTTTCTTTCAAAGAGATATGTTTTTTACCTATCTGACATGACAAACAGTACATGTGAACACTTAACCACGATGTATACCATTTAGAAATAAGTGTTAAAATATTTTTACTGGTTATGTAAACCATTTTTTTACCTAACCAGTTTATACATATCATACGCGTGTGAAAGTATGCGTCTGCAAACGTATGTTTCAGCAAACATACGCGTATGATAAAAACTATGTTTCCATTTATATTCTCCTTCACATCCAATATTTATCTACTCTTAGTCTAGGACCAAATACAAATTCCCCTTATTTCCATTTATAACTTCCTTCATATCCGATTTCATATCTACTCTTATCAACCCAATTATAGTGAAAATAGGTCATGAATGCAAATATTAGAAAACAAAAATGGATATAGTGAATCAAGTTATTACTTGAGATTGTTCAAGAAGATGCACAGGATGTTTGACATATGAATTTCTTCCAATACGCTTTCTGCACACATCCTTCTTATTGGGTGAAACACGAGTGTTAGACATCCAAAAAGAGAAGATCAACTCTTTCTCATCAGGTGTTATGAAACCACGATCCATGGGCTGTCGAGCACACAAAGAGATTGGAAAATCGCCATCACCTGCTGCCCTCAACTGATTCTTTGCAGCTATGAAGTTCCTCTTGTGCAAATTTAGCAACTTAGATGCAGCTGAAACATTCACTTTTGAGGTAGATGTACACTCAACATTCATAAGCATTGTGATGATGAACCTTTTAAGAAAGAGCTCCTATCCGCTCTTGGGTAATTTGATTGCATCTATTGTGTTGCGTATGGATTCAACGAAGGTTGTTTGTGCCGTGGGCATTTCAAGGTCTCCAAGAGAAGGATGATTGACAAACTTGCACAAAATATCTGAGCGTGATGCAACATCGAGGGCCTTTGTACGCCGATTGAAGAGCATAACAAGGTCATTGCAAAGTCTTTGACGCTTTGCATCATCATCACCATTTTGATCATTATCTTCCTCACGTGCTACCTGCTCAAGCTTGTTCTTAGCACGCTACTCCCTCTTTCTCCTAGCATGATATTCCTTGACCGCATCAGCAACATACCTAGCACACAGTTCACAGTGAGGCTGAGAGCAGTCACATACAGTGTGAGATTCTTGCTCCATGCTAGAGAGGGAGAGATTGAGCGAGGTGATAGGCCTACAGAGAGCAAGAGCAGTATATGACAGCAATAGATGTGTGATAGGCCTACAAAGTAAAACAACAATCTGTGCTCCTACACAGAGAGTTAGAGAGAGACAGGAAAACGAGAGAGCGGGAAGACAAAGAGTTGGCTGACGTGCATAGTTAAAGAGCTACAAAGCCGTCTTCTATATTTGAAAAAGAGACATGGAAATAGTAATGGTGTAAAGAGCTGGCTGACGTGCATAGTTAAGAGGTACAGAGCCGTCTTCTATATTTAACAAAAAGCTGTGGAAATTCTATATTTAATTAAGAAGTTGTTCAAAAGAATATATCGAATTGAACTAATGGAGATGGTTTTATGTACCGGTTATAAAACCTCTGTCCGGGACAAGGTTTTTGGTCCACCTATTCATGCATCCACCCTTTGCCGTTGCGGGATATGGCAACGATATGAGTTCAGCCACCTTGGACAGGTCGGCTTCGGTCCCTTGCATGGATACCACATGTCCAAGCAAAACTACCTTAGTTTGAGCTACATGACACTTTTCAAGATTGAGCTGTCTATTGAGTGAGTAAAGCCTCTGGAGTCCCTTCTCTACCTCTAAGCAATGAATCTCCCTCTTGCTATAGATACAGAAATTGTCAATAAAAACCCGAATGGAGGAGCCGAAAAAAGGTTGGAACAGAAGGTTTGTAAATCTTTGGAATGTAGCTCGTGCATTAGTGAGCCCAAATGGCATCACTCTATACACAAAACATCCCCATGGTGTTATAAACGTGGTCTTATTTTGATCTTCTTCAACTATGCGTACCGTTCATACACAGCGACCTCATTGAGAATTTCATCCTGAAACGGGAGGGGAAGATGATCCCTCTTAGTGGCTACGTTCAACGGCTTATAATCTACACAAACCCTCCACTTACCATTCTTTCTGGGTGTCACCACCACCGGGGAGACCCACTTTGAATTCTCCACTGGATAGATAAAACCTTCTTTTAACAACCTGTTGACTTCAGCCAAAAGTGCATCCCTTTGCATCACTCCCATTCTTCTCAATTTTTGAACCACGGGTTTAGCTTCCTTTTTAAGTTCAATTCTATGCTCAATAGATGAAACCCCTATAATTTGAGAATAGTCTGTAATGAACAATCGGGGGTATTTCTTCAACATAGCTAAATACTCGATCCTCTCTTCATTTGTCAAGTCCTTGGCTAACATCTTTTGTAACTTCTCCTCTAATTCTTGGCTCTCACCGGCGCTCAACACTCCCATCTCAGAATCCTCACGCTCCCTTCCTCGAAAAGTGATCCATTGCATCTAGTGAACTCTCTCTTTGCTCGTAAAAGGACCCTTGATCACTCTCAGTTGTTGAGTATGTACTAGTTTCGTCATCCACGGTTGTTTCATATTTTATATCTAGTTCCTTTCCTCTCCTCATATCATACACTACCCTCTAGGTCTTTGATCCCTTTCCTTTTTCTAGATTTAAAACGAGCACCCCTGTGTCCCATTTTTGGTATGCCTTCATGGCAATAAGCCAGGGCCTACCTAGTATGATCGGATAGCCCTCCCCCTTGCTGCTAATCACATACATATCTACCTCGACCTCAATGTCACATACCTTCACCCTTAAATCTTTTATCACCCCTAGGCATTTGATACTAGAGTTGTTAGCTAGGGTTACCTTGAAATTTGATGGGGAATTGATCGCTAGCTTCAATCGGTTCATTAAGCGCTTGGTCATTATGCACATTTGAGCACCTTCGTCAATGTACACCTTTGGGACTTTTACCCCCTTAACCCATGCATCTAAAACTAGTACTAAATCTTCCTTCGCAATAGCCCTTACTATGCCGACTGACCTTGTTGGCTTTCTCTTTGAAACCCTCGTGCTAGATAGCTTTGACCACTACTTCCTCATTAAAGGTGAAAGCTCCAAGAGTTATGGGAAACTTATGTCCGGCTTTTGTCCACCTAAATCTCTCACCAAGCTATACGACTCGTGGCCTTGCCCCAATGGAAAATCTTCTATGGTTATCTTCCGTCGTGGCTTCCTTGATCTCTTATGTCTTTTGCTTGGTTCCCATGTTTCCTTTCTAGGCTCCCTAGGCTCTTTGGGGGTCTCTTCTCACTCATCCGAATCATCATGGTTGTGGCTCCCCTGTGTCCTCTTCACTGTTGGCATTACCTCAATTTCCTTCTTCTTTTCCTTGGGTAAGATCCTTTCAATTCAATAATATTCACCGCATGAACCTCTGCCATAGGTGGCGGTGGTGGTACTGGTTGTGGCGGGACAGGTGGTATAGGTGCTATTGGTCGCACCGGGGGTAGCGCACCGGGGGTAGCCTAGCCATCGCAGGAGGTCTCGGGTACATTCCCCTTGGCAAAGGTCCCCCACCTTGTTCTCTCCTAGGATATGGGCAGTTATACATCCCGTGCCCGTCCTCCCCACAATTGTAGCAATTATACCCTTGGTTTTTCCTACGTTGTCCCCTGTTGTTTCCCTCCCTTGGTGGATCTAGTCTCTGTATTAAATTTAGTGTAAGATGTTCCAGTTGGTGGGTGAGCCTAGCTAAGGTATCCTCTTGTGAGTTTCCCATGGGGGGTATCACTTGCTGGGTTGGAACAGTTTGTCCTTCATGCATACCCTCCTCTATGAAGTTTCTTGGCATCTTCTGCTTCCTTCTCTTCATCAATCTGCTCCTACAACTCTATGGGAGTTGTATCTTCTTCTTTCTCCTCGTCTGCATCTTCTTCAACTACGTCCTCTAGAAGGAGTTCTTCACCACGTGTTGGTAGCTCTGGGTATAGGCAATGCAAATAGCATATAAATCCTATGGGTTCTGTAACAATCTTGCAATCCCTCTTATGCATTGAGCACCAAAACGGCCGGCAGGAAGGGGTGAACTGGCTGTATTTCTTGTAGAGGGCATTTGATCCCTTCTTACCTAGAAAACAATCCAAAAGGTGAACACATTGTTTTCCAGCTGCAATAACCCTCCCTTTCTCAACGCATTTAAGAAACTCTATTCTTTCCTAGGTTAAATAGTCTGTATGCTCCTAGATTATATCTTCCAGAGGAATAGGTTTGTTAACTTCTCTACAAGAAGGTGGAAAACATCCGAGGCTTTGGATTCAGTAGAAAAATCAAATAGGGCCTTGTCACTAGCAATAGCAGGGTCTTCATGAGAATCTCGGGCCTTTTTCTTTTCTTTACTCATAGACATCTGTGGGCCGGCTACCTGAGAAGGGGTTGAGAAGTTAAATTCTTATATTTCATTGAAGGTCTTCTCTGTGAGCTTTTTGCAATATCTTTAAGCTTATCCAAAGCTTCATCCTCCTCTCTCTCTCTTCAATTTCTTCTCCAGTTCAAATGTCCTTTTTGCAATATCTTTAAGCTTATCCAAAGCTTCATCCTCCTTTCTCTCTTACATCTCTTCTTCCAATTCAAATGTCCTTGAAGGCATTGGTATTGGGATGGGCTTGGAATTGTAGGACCATCAGAATCGTCCTCACTATTAGTGTCACTGTTGGCTCCTTTGAAGAAAAATCTATGTCTCTTGTTTTACTAGTTTGTGAAAGCTTGGCCTCATCACTATATGGCACGGTTCTAGCCAGAGGGGATCTAAGGCTCAAATTTGGCGGCGCGAGACGGCTTTAATCTCGGCCGTCGGATCATGTAGTGAACTGGGGGTGAACTCAGGGTGAACTAGGGGTGAACTCGGGGCAAAAATGGCGCCCCAAGTTCACTCCTAGTTCACTCCCCAGTTCACCCGCCTTGCAGGGTGTGGATCGAACCTGGGACGTCTCGATTACCACACGAATGCCCTACCACCACGCTAGAGCGCGTCACTGTCCTTGTTGGCATGGCACATGATCATATCCTAATTTAGGCGTCCCTAGTTCACCCCCAGTTCACCCACCCTTAGCTTACCCTCATCGTTAGTTCACCCCCAGTTCACCCACCCCTAGTTCACCCCTAGTTCACTCTGTGATCCGACGGCGGAGATTAAA
>NC_140958.1:61324805-61482305 GCF_014529385.1 Adiantum capillus-veneris
GTTCTAAAAACATTTCATTACATTTATTACTCCCATAAGGAAATTTGAAGTATCGTACTCTTCTTCATCATCCAAGTTTTCGGCATACTTCAACTGATCTTCTTCCCTTGCTGCTTCAATATTCTTTCTCTCATCTTCAATCACTGCATGAATCTTCGCTTCATTTTCTTTGGTTAACTTCTCTTCAACTACACATTTGATGACTTTAAGGGCTTCCTTTGCATCTTGTATGGTTTTCTCCAAGAGCTTCATAAGAGAGAGCATTTTTCTTAGTTGGCTCTTCTGCATTTGCCATTTTTGCAGCTTATACTAAAAAGCACTACTTGCTAGACTTGTCCACTTAAGTTGAAAATGGGCGATTTATATTGTTATTAACAATGTGAAATGACATGCATTTAGCACTTGGCACTCACACATGAAACACATTAAATGACATGCACTATCACACGTGCCACATGCCTTAAATTTTTCTTTTTGGGGGAGGGGGGGGGGCTGTCTTTTTTTTTTTGTGCAAAAAAAGCTTGAAGGTTTGTATTAAAAGAGGAAGCAAGAAGTTAGATAGTGGGGCTGAATTACGATATCCAAATGACAGATTGACATATCAAAATTACATCCAATAGGTGCTGTGAATTCGTGAGGGGAAAAGTTACATTATTTTACTCTATTCTTCTTCTTGTCTCTCTCTCTCTCTCTCTCTCTCTCTCTCTCTCTCTCTCTCTCTCTCTTTGTGTGTGTGTGTGTGTGTGTCTAAAAGCTACAAGATTCTCCCCTTCTGCCAAGCGACATGCATAGGGGAATTCGCTCTACGCGGAACCCACTATGCGCGTTGCGAGAGAGAGAGAGAGAGAGAGAGAGAGAGGGGGAGGGGGGGGGGGGGGCGGGGGGGGGGAAAGACATTCTTTATTGTATTTCATTCATCTTTGGATAGGACAATGGCAAGGACGAAATCCACTACTCGTCATAGTGGTAAAGGTGTAAGCCTTGCAGCAATGGCTAGTAAGAAGAAAGAAAGAAAATAGAAGCAGCCCCATCATATTTTGAAGAGGTCTAGAGCAAGAAGATATGGTGCACATAGTGCAGTGCTATGTGTGATACGAAAACTACAGGAAGCCGTGGAGGTGACTACGAAAGACAAAGTCTATTGTGAAGATTGTTGATGTCACACACAACCTAAATACAAGACTAAAGGTTGAGCATGACGCTAGGATAGATCAGCAACATTCCCAAAGGAAACAAAATGAATCTAAAAAAGATGCTAGAGAAAAACTTAAAAAGCAGTATCTTCAAGATATAATCAAGGAGGACTGTGATATTTTGCGTGATATAAAAAACAGACTTATTGTTTCAATTCCTCTAGAGGGAGGAGTGCTACAGTTGTCCTTAGATATGGTTGATATCCAGATATGCTAGACAGGTCATTGCAGATTATAGATTCAATTTCATATTTCTCTCTCAAGTATGTGTACTTTTTTATTCATCAACTGACTACATTTATTACTTAATTTTGTGTGCTTATTGTTTACTTTGTATATCAGTGCCATTAAAAGACATTTTCCAAAAGATTCCCAATCTAAGGTCTTTGTTATGAATTCACAAATTGCCCCCCTCTTGAGGACCCTCACCACCCATGAGTCTAAAATATAGAGATGGTTTTCCTTCTGTCGAGTATTGCACCGTGGTCTTACCTTACGAGTCTGGCTAATATTACTTATACTTTTGTCAATAGTGAGGATAACATATTTATAAATGTGCAGTGATCATTGGAGTGCATAGTGAGGATAACATATTTACCAATGTTCTATACAATGTGCAGTCATCAGCATTGGATTCTTATGGTCTTTGAGATGGACAAAATGAGGGTGTGGACATTGAATTTAGCTTGTGGAACTCACCCAGAACTACGGCTATAAGTGCTCTCAGTGCGTTTTGTATATATCATATTTGTACTTCATGTTTTGAATGCTAATCATACTAGTATATGGAGATGTATTAAAAGGTTTCTTTCAGCAATGGCAGAGATTTTTAATGATCCGGAGCTTCCGAAGGTAGAAGTTAAAGATGTTGAAGTCTCGCCACCTGCCGCCCCCGCAGAAGGATTCATTCTCTTGTGGATGGAGAATAATGATAAATTCCGAGTACATTTTTCAAAATTTATTTTATGACGAGCCTCTAATATTTAAGTTAAACATATGCATGAGCTATGGAAGTTTTACTTTTTAAGCTTGTTATTAAAGTGCTATTTATATCTTATCCAATTCTCCTTGTTTACAGACTAGAGTGCGACGTGTCAATGATGCATATGTAGATAGATACAAAGTAAACATGATCAGAGATATAAATGAAATGAGCACTGAGAAGACCGATGAGCCATGCTTCCTGGATGATGATAAGATTGAACTCCTCATAGCTTCAGAAGAGCCGAGAAAGTAGCAGGTGCAGCCGACATAGGAGCGACCGTAAACGCAGGACCAGCCACGCTGAATGAAGAAAAGACTGAAAATACAGATGAGGAGATGAGTGAGGCTAGGAGTGAGTAAGAGGGTGTGGGTAAGAAAGAGCACCCTAGAGATGTTTTGGGGACGAGTGAGCATATCAACGTGACCTCTTAATTTTGCTCATATGTATTCCTTACATTTGTAATAATAGTCTTGAATTTTTGGGCTTGTAATTTGTTGTATAAATCTCGTCGATTTTTGCAATTACAACCTATTGGTAAATTCTGAATATGGTGATAACAGAGGTTGATCATTCTGGATGTAAATGGTTTGCTACTAAGGAAAGAGCCTCACACAAGAAAAATTGGACGAGGACATAGGTCATATCTGGTTGGGCATTATAGGGTAATTCTACGACCAAAAGTTTGTGAATTTCTCACCTTTGTGACACAACATTTTCATTGTACAGTTTGGTCATATATGACTCAAAACAACTTGATGCTATTACTTGGGCTTCTCTATAGGGAAACCTCACTTTATCAGGATAGCTTTTGTTTATGATATATGACCAATGTCAAAGTTTTGCAGCACCCAATGTATCCCATCCAACGAAGCCATTTTAAAAATTGCTTACAAAACCCATCTCTTCTATTGATGTGCCTTTAGATATATTCAACACTTTGTTGATAGATGATACACCTGAAAAGGCCATGTACGATCTCATAGGTACGTGTATATCACCTACACCATATGATGGTAGTAGTGATGATGATATGTTTGAGGTCAAATTGATCCCATATCTAGCTAGCTTGTACTATTCTAGACTATCTATACAGGAATTTGCAATACAAAGTCCTTTTGTCTAACATTGCATCTACCTATATTTTTCTCAAATTGAAATGTGAAACCTTGATAGTCAAAAGATGATACAAGTGCTCTTGTGTTTAAAAAAATCAGTATATATCTAAAATTTCATTAAGCTATGATATTCTTGAATTGAAATGTATTGCTATTGTGAATGTCAAAATGTAATACAAATGTTTTGCATTTCGAAAAATTCTCTAAAGTTTAATTGGAAACAAGCTTACAGAGTTTGATCAGATCAAAACATATAAGGCATTTATGATGGAAAGGCTTAGGATTGAATGATTTGGATTTTTTGGTTCAAGGCATTACAAAGTATGTTCTCTTTTGCACACTAGTTTATGTCCATTATGAATAAAAAAGAACTGTGCTGGCACTTCGACCAAGGATTCCTCAACTATGTCTTTCCTAAGTTGTATTAGATTACAAAGCTCCCTGATCGATATGACAATTATTAGGTTTGAGGCTTCATCAAACACTTTGATATCAATGACTTTGTTGTCAATTAGACTAGCTGTCTCTTGATCCATCGGTACCAGAATCCCACCAATATACCTCAATCACTTGTATGAAAATGACATTATGAAAGTCTGTGTTGCAATCATGTATTTTGCAATTAATGTCTCTAGCGCAATATTACAATGAATATGATCAATCTCCTTGTAGTACGAGCCCTCATCAAAAAGTTTTGATGACATGTCTGAATTAATATTTTTGCAAATGAGCATTGTCTTTGTAATCTTGACATCAACTACACTAAATAAATCTACAAAAATATTGATAGGCATATACATGACAATCTTCACAATCTTTGTTGCAATGCTGCATCGCGGAGAGCATTGGACATCCTTGTAGATTTTGCTTCTTGTTGAATCTAGAACCAAAGTGTCTGGAATTGGCCCGTCCATATAATTCCAATCCAACAGCAAGGGAAGTTTCTGCAAAGAACCTCTACTGTGGTAACGATCAAGTAGATGATAAAAATGATCATAGAAGTATACCCCTGCATTTGCAAGGATTTGGGTATCATACTAAAGTTGCCCAATGTGTGCATGAATCACATTGAATATCCTTAGAATGCATTCCAGTGGTTCCCACTCCTCATATGATGAGGAATAAACATCTACACATATAATCCAACATCAAAAACACATACGTGTAACCTATGAACAATAATACATATAAAAAAGCTATGAACAGTTACTCAAACCATTTTTCACAACATTAAAAACCAGGACATAAGATGCTTGCAATTTTTATACTTATAGTTTGGTCTATGTGTGGGCAATCCAATGTTCTCTTGACTATCAAGAACAAGCTCATTATGCATATATACATGTTGAACAATCACCTCCTTGGTGGTAGTCTTCCCAACCTCAATCTTAAAATCTTTGACACAACCTTTCCATGCTGACCTAAAAATGTTCTTGTTGCTGGTAGGTTTACGCCTCCTCGGTTGCATGAGGACCCATGAACCCTTTGTAATCTGTATCTCTATCCACTTGTTATCCTTGTTGAATGATGATGGACAAGACACTCGTTTTGGGTTTTCTTGGCCTGGGAGTTAAATTGGTAGTGTTGTCCATGCTAGGGCAACATCTAGAGCTGTTGAAATGGGTGGCACTATCCATTGTTTATGAAGCGGGAATGATAAAGAGAAAATTAACATAATGAGAAGAGAGCTGAGAATGAGGCCAAAGAGCAAAGAACGAGCAGACAATACCAGAAGAGATGCCAAAGAATGAGAAGAGAACTAGCAGGGAATTCCAGAAGAGGGAGGATTTTTTTTTCCTCTTAACATATTTAATGTATTCGGTGTTATTCTCTTTGAAAAGGAGAAAAATAAACTTAGAAAGTGACATTAAAAAATGTTATTTTAGTGAAAAGTAACATTTCCACGGTGAAAAGAGACTTTTACATGGCGAGAGGGAAGTTTTAAAAGTAGGAAGCAGATGTTATTTTCATTTTACATCCCCAAATCTTTATTTTCCAACTTTACGTTGGCCTTCTCCTAATTGGATGTGCTCTACTTTCTCTCTCCTCTAAGGGGCCCTCCAAATGACCTCCAAAATTTTTTGATGAGGAAACTATAACGAAGTTGAAGTGATCTTGGGAACATTTTTTGGGAACATTTTTAAACTAAACTCAGGCTCCCCCATCCAATGGCTTAAATGTATTAGGCATATGTGATCATTTGATCCCATCAACCCCATCTAGTGGGTTTTAATGCTTATATCACCCCTCCTTGTTTACTACCTGTCATTTTCCTCCCCTCAACCTGTTCTCACTCCATCACATAGTGCTAGAAAAATATATTGCTTAATATTTCACTCAAAGGAAAGAAAAAGAAATATTTACAAGGATAAATCCAAGCGATCTTTTAGAATTTTATTAGTAAAATGTTTTTCAAAGATTTTTGTTAACGATGGAAAACAAGTATAATTGTGAAGGCCCATTGGCACACGTCCTCCCCTCCCCTCCCCCCTTTTTTTTCATCCTAAGATTCCAAGGAATATGCCATATTAATTAATAGAAATATTTAATTTTTGCAGCTGCTCGATGCCTTTATAAAAATTTTGAGGTATGCATGAATTCATAATAGAGAGCATGTTTGTTTTGACAATGGACATTAATGTGGTATATGGAGAGCGCTTCTTTTGACAATGGACATTAATGTGGTATAAGGTTGATGGTAAACCCAAATGTTAGCGTGATGGAGATATGAAAATGGGCTCACAAATAGGATTCATTTCATTTCATATCAAATCATAATACAAGGTTGGTTTTATATAGGATGAGCTTAGGTGACCCACCTTCGGCGGGTACCGCTCACTCTTACCATGACCATTTTGCATTCGTGTCAACTCTTAGAACCGCCTTTGGCAAGTCAGCCCCCGCACATTCCTACCAAATTTAAACCCATCTTTTGCGAGTTGAACCTACCCATATGGGAGTCTAGGATTGTCTATTTTTGGTAGCCTTCCAACCTCCAAGTGTCCAAGAATTGATTAGTTTGATATTCTTGATCTCAATGCATTCTCTCTCTCTCTCTCTCTCTCTCTCTCTCTCTCACACACACACAACTCTACTTGAACATAGCTCGAGGCTCGAAGGAAAAATCTGACTACGTACTATTAAGAACAAGTGATAAAAAAAATTGCTGCACTTATGCACTTTAAGATTTTTTTTAAAAAAGAGCAAATGAATAATACCTTAAACTACATTAATGTTTCAACGATTTTATATAGAAAACAAACAAGCAACCTTAAGCTTTACAAAAGCAAGAAAATAAACTAAGTTTTTTTGGGCAATGAACAATTTAAATTGAAGAATCAAAGGGGCACTCTTGTGCACATCAGTCCCACCCTCCTCAAATTTACCAAACAATCTGCAACCGTCGTGTGTATAGTGAGGTACAATGTCGCACCAGCAATTGTTTTGCACCCTACGCAAAAGAGCTTGTAAACCTCTTGCTAGTGCTAATAAGTGAACACTTCCGAACGCCTCCCTCCCTCCAATGGATGTGTACTAAGCAACTCACAATTGAGATGTGAGAAAGCATGGAATAGGAAATTGTCCTTCATGGGGCGTTCAAGAGGGCCAAGAACCATCCATAAGCACAAGACGCCCATGCCGTGCAAAAGCTTTGCAAGGTGGCATTGGGACTAAACACTTGCACATCCACAAAATCAAAGCAACACCATGTGTGGACTGTGGCAGCTCAGCCCCACCACCAATGCGCTCATGTCATCTACCCTATGCCGAGATGGCTTCAGGGAAATTTTTTTGGCTTGCCAGCCTTTCTTGGTATGTAAGGATTGCCAGCCTTTCATCATGATTGCTTGGTAGCATAAGACTACCTTTACAAAGCTGTTTGGCAAGAGCCAGAGATTTAAGAAAAATCTTGCATCTTCACTTGCAAACTAGTGATAGGCTAACCTCCACACTTTCCTCTAGAGTCTTTCAACCCACAAGCATCAAAATTTAGAACCCTCTTCCTCACTCCATCAAGTGGCCTGCGTGGAAAAATTGTAGGTTATAGGAACCCCACGTGCCTATTAGGTGTATTCAGTGTGATACATACATTTTCAAAGAGACTACATAGTATACATACTATCATGCTAGGTAGTAATCCTAAAGAATCCCTTAAAAAAGATCATTTTCATCACTTTACCAACTCGATTACTACACTCATTCATGCTTATTTTATTATACAAACTGGTGCTCACCAACGAGCCCCAATTTGTTGTGCAAAACACTTGCTCAATTTCAAAATAACCTTAAGCAAATCCCCAAACTTGAGCATCGTCTGAAGTTTTGAAAGAACATCAAGGCAAGCAGATGATCCAAATTGACTTGCTTCAGATAAACTTAAGCAAATCCTTGACAAAATTAAGCATCATCTGAAGTTTTGCAAGAACATCAAGGTAAAGAGATGATGCAAATCGACTTACCTAAATTGGTTCTTGCCGACCAAAACGAGTTGGAGTGCTCTGAAAGTGGACTTCCACAATCTACTACATTAACGTTAAGGTCAAGAGACGATCCAAATTGACTTGCACAAACTGGTGCTCCCTGACGAACACCGGTTTTAGTGCTCCACAAGCAAAAAAAACAGGTGAGGCTCCATAGGTGAACTTCCACATGTGACCAAAATGATGAGGAAAACCGTGTCCTTAATTGGTGCTCAAACCTGCACAATATGCAGCATTAAAAATGGCTCTAATTGGTGCTCAACGATAAGCACCAATTGTGGACATTTCACAAACCAACATATGTGACATCATTTTCTCCTAGACTCAAGTTCATTTGAGCTGGCATCTGGTGGCCCTTTCTTCTTCCCACTCTGTCCAATCCCTGCCCCCTCCTCGCCATAGCTGCTTCACTTCTCTATCTCTGTCCGGTGCGTGCACATTCCCTTCTCTTCACTGGCACCTACTTGCAGAGCTGCACACCAAAAAGAACCTCTTTTCTCTTCCCTTCAACATCCACCCGTTTCCAGGAAGATCCCTTCTTTGCTCGATTCTTTTCCTTTGCCTAGATCCATCAGCTGCTTGTCTGTGGTCAAGCAAGCAGTGCTTCTCCGTGGTGCCTACATACCTGCACCACCGAGAGAGAGAGAGAGAGAGAGAGAGAGAGAGAGAGAGAGAGAGCTTTAGCACATAAAGACAGTCGGTCACTCACCCTCAACCATGGCTGAACCTACCATCTCGAGCACATGAAGCCACCCGCTCACAAACTTCACCTTCGCTCACCCCAAATCCGAGCACATAAAGGCGCTAGCAAGGCTTCGTGCTGAAATCTTACCACAAACGTGGCTGGCTGGGAAAACTAGCCCCTGATATTTTTGATCTCGCTTCCAGCCCCAGCCACCCAAGAACAGGTCACCACATCAGACCACGCTCCTGTAAAAACGAGGCAGTTGGCTGGCCGGCAGATCACCCGAAACTGATCTTCGATACACATTCTACACCCGTTACACTCTTCTTCACCGCAATTCTTCCTCTTCATTGATATGGCCTCCATGGCTAGCATCTCTGCTCTGCAGGGCGCCATCGTTGCCGCCTATGCGTCTCAAATGAGTGCTGCTTCTAGCTCCACCACCACCATGAGGATGTCCTCCGCTTCAGCGCAGTACGCAGTCCCTCTCGCCATGTCCAAGAGGAGCCACTCCCTGCACATACAAACAAAGCATACATCCTTAGAAAACCCCCATCTATTTCTCCCCATAAGGAGATCCCATTTTCTGATCGATCGTGCTTACCCCCTCATCTGCTGCGCGAACACGAAAGCAGCGGGCTGGTCGCTTGCTCTGCAAAATGCAGAGAAGGTGGAAGGAGCTACGAACAAATCTGGGGAGAAAGTGAAGGGCACCGCCCAGGAGGTGCAGGACTTCGTGACAGGTGCTTCTCAGGAGGCCAAGAGCACAGCCCAAATTTTTGCGGAGGGAGTGAAGGATAAGGCAGGCCAGGTGACGGACAAGGCGCAGAGCTACGGGCAAGAAATAGAGAACTTTGCACCATCCTCACCCTCTCCTGTTGAAAAAAACACCATCTTCCCTGTTTATTGTTCAAAAACCATTTGAAAAACACCATCTTCCCTGTCTATTGTTCAAAAACCACCATTTGAGAAACCACCAGAGATTACACCAATGCTCCCATGTACAAGTCACCATCCTTTGGGGGCTCCCTATCCTCTAAATTATCCGGTTGCATGGACGTGGCGTTGTTGGCCCTGAATCCAATGTGCTCACATCGTGGCCACCATTGAGCACGACACATCTCTCTCTCTCTCTCTCTCTCTCTCTCTCTCTCTCTCTCTCTCTCTCTCTCTCAAAAAAAAAAAAAAAAAAACGCAACCGTTTTTTGACCTAGTAGACAACAGTCCACTCTTTTGATCATAACTTCTTCATCCGAACTTCGATTTGGGTGATCTATAGCCTCAATCGAAGAGCACGAAGCCCTCTACACATTGATGTAAAGACAGAAATTTTCAGACTTATGAAAGGCGTTTTTGTAGCAGCATTTCTGAAGTAAACAGGTTCAAAAAAATTGACTCTCATCTCTTATTTTACATACAATGTCTTCCGGCACTTGCAAGGGTTCTTCTTCTTCAACAAGGTCCACAACCATTGAAAATGATCCAAAATCTCCTAAGTGTGGAGATAACAACACAACCACCCAACCAATGACATCGGAAACCATAATCATGGCGTACTTGGTATCATTGCAAGAGACTGTAAACAAACAAGGCGAAGACTTACGAGCACTTGCAATGGAGAATGGCACACTAAGGGTACTTGTGGTTGAGAATGAGAATCTCAAGAGGACACTTGAGATGCAAACAACACGTTTGATGCAACTTGAAGAGGAAGTCAAGGAATGTAAACGCTCTCTTGTGGACTTGAATGCTTTGAAGGAGCGGATGAGCAAAGTAGAGCATGACCATGTATTGAAAGAGGAGAAATTTGACACTATGAGCCGGGATGTATGCGACATGAAAAGTGTATGCACAAACAAGTCTTGGGCTGATGTATGTGGTAGCAATGTGGTTTCTAATTCCTCACTCATGCAAGCTATGGTTCAAACAAAGAATGTTGAGAATGTGGATGTGGAGGAGTTGAAGGAACGGGAGCGACGTTCCAAGAACACTGTTATTCGTGGAATTCCCGAAGAGAAGTTAGAGACACCTCCTTCTCTTGCCATTGTTATTGAAGATTTCTTCAAAACCCACTTTGGCATGTCCGGAGTTATGGTCTATGGAGCACATAGAGTGGGGAAGCAAGGAGCTTTTCGCTCGGGAGAACGGCCAATTGTATGCACCATGCCGGATGAGACCAAGCGAAAGATTATCCTTGATAATAGTTGGATCTATTTGAGGGATACAAAATGTTTTGTATGTGAAGATCACACTATTAAGCAACAAAATATGCGTCGCAAGGCATATGAGGAAAAGAATAATAAAAACAAGGAGATCTCTCATGAAAAAAATGTGCCCAAGGAGGAGGCAAGTCTCTCAAGCAAATAGGGATGCGTGACCTATGAGACCGAGTTACAATTGAAAATATGCTTTTGGAATTGTAATGGATACCCATGGAATGCGGGGGTTGGCATTGATGAACTAACAAGCAAACCCGATGTTGTACTTCTTGTTGAAACTTGGGAGCATGATACACAAAGGATTAACGGCTTGGAGGATTACAATGTGCATTCATTGATGTGGTCAAAGAATCTCAAGCAACGAAGAGGACAAGGAGGGGTAGCATGTATGGTTAAGAAAGGATTGGAAGATTTTGTATCAATTGTAAAAGATGACAAGTACAAACGTTATGTATGGCTGAAAATTATGACACCAAAAAGAGCACCCATTTTTGTAGCCGGTTTCTACATTCTTCATCATGATTCTCCCTTTTATGCTTGCATGGATAGAGATCAGCCATTTTCAGATTTAGAAGAGGACATTGCTTATTTCAAAGGTGAAAGTGATGTTATTGTATTTGGGGATATGAATGCTCGCACAAAAACATTGCAACATGATACTCAACAATTTGATATGCCATACATTTCAAGGGAGTTGGAGGAAGTTCACTTGTATGATCGTACTTCAATGGATGAGAAAGAGCCGGATCACTATGGAAAGTTACTTTTACACATGTGTAATAGCACGGGTATGCTCATTGCCAATGGTGTATCTTTGTGGAGTGGAACCAATGGATTTACATGTAGGAGACATAATGGGGATAGTGTGATTGACTATATGCTACTCTCTGAAGCCATCATGTATCGCATAAAGAGTTTTATGTTTGCTCAATGGACCCCCGGAATCCGACCATCGCACCTTATGTATTGACCTTTCATGTGGAGAAGCAACTAAGCATGATAATTTCAGCCAAAGGAAAGAGAAGTTATCACTATGTATGGATTTCAAATGGGCACCAATGTACATTGAAATGGTTGAGCAAAAATTATGGATGACAAAGCTTCAATGTGATGCACCATTGGAAACTAAATGGAAAGCTTTCAAGAAAGCTATTTGTTCTTGTGCGGAAGAATGCTTTGCTATAAAGCATCTCCATGGTATCAACAAAGATAGATCACGCAAAAGGTGGTTTGATAAAGAATGTCAAGATGCTCGAAAGTCCTTGATAAAGCTTGATGCAACTATGACAAAGACAACTATCAAAGTCATTTGCATACATACAAGGTATTGATTCAAAAGAAGAGAAGAAGATGGGAATTAAAGCAACAAGAATTTCAAGTCCAAGAAAAGGCACATGCATGTGCAAGATTTTGGAGAAACTTGAGGGACAAGCGGGTTGAGAATTTTGGTAACTTGAGTCTTGTGGATATGTACACACATTGTAGGAAATTATATGAGAAAGAAAATGCTGAAAAAATGCCATTTTATGGTTCACTCCCATGTATGCCCTCTTTTTTTAATATTGAGGATGTATGCGGTGGGCTTGAAAAGTTGGCCACTCGCAAAGCGGGAGATCTTCAAGGTATCAAGCCGAAGATTATCAAATGGACGGGAGATTTTACCCATGAGTGGATGTGTGATATGTTCAACCTTGCACTTCAACATGGTATGCCTTATGATTGGAGTACTAATTGGGTTAAGCCTTTGCATAAAGGAGGGGCTGTAAAGAATGTAAGCAACTACCGGACTATAATGATTGGGTCTCTTTTGGAAAAGTTGTTTGGGTGCATAATGGAGATGAAATTGAGTGACTGGGCTGAAGAGAATGGCAAGCGTGCAAAGGGATAAGCGGGTTTTTGTCGATGCTATAGCACCATTGATCATCTTGTCACTCTTCGTGTTCTCATGGAGGAAAGTCGGTTGAAAGGCAAGCGATTGTATTGTTGTTTTGTGGACTTTAAGAAAGCCTTTGATATGATTCCACGTAAAAATTTGTGGAGAAGGATGGAAGAACTCCAAGTTCCAAGTGATTTTATGCTTGCGGTATCTTGGATCTATGAGAAGGTGATTTGTCAATTGCGCATGGGAAGAGAAATTTCAGAAACTTTTGTAAGCACTATTGGGGTTAAACAAGGATGTCCATTGTCACCAACTCTCTTTGGTCTATGCATCGATCAATTGGAACAAATGGTACTTGACTTTATGCAAGAAGAAGGAATTGAAGAGGTCACTATTTGCAATGCGGTAATCATGCTTTTGTTGTATGCGGATGATGTAGTGCTTCTAGCACACACTTTAGAAGATGCACAAAAGCTTATGGTTGTCCTTGAGAACTTTTGCTTGCATAGTGGGCTGATTGTAAATGAATCCAAAACAAAGGTTATGCTTGTGAAACCAACCATAAGGAGAAGCCATGCATTGTGTACAACAATGAGACACTTGAAGTTGTTGAGAGCTTTAAGTACCTTGGCCTTGAGGTTCCATCCAATCACAAGTGGCATGAATGTGTTATGCGTCGTTTGGAAGCCGGAAAGAGAGCATATTATGCATTTGTGAACATGTGTAATGCGGGAAACATCAAGTGTTGGGTTCTCAAGAAGTATCTTTTTGATGCATTGGTGACACCGGTTCTTCTTTATGGAGTTGAAGTGTGGGGCGGGAGCATCTCAAAGTCTACTTGGAAAGAGTTTGAGAATGTCCAAAATCGTTTTCTTACAAACTTTCCCCAAGTTAAGACACAAACACCATATATGCTCCTACTTCTTGAGTCGGGATCTCTTCCAATTGAGGTTATGGGCATGGAAAGGGTTGTGGAGTACATGATAAAGATGCGTCAAAACCCCTCACATCGACTTCCTACAATTGCATGGGAAGCAAGCAAAAAAGGTCAAAAGACGTATAAAAGCAAGATCTCGAGCACAGGATGGATGCAAGACATAAAGAAGTGGTTTGGGAGATGGGATGCATTACACTTGCTACATGATGCTTCAATTGACTCTCAAGTGAATGAAGCTTTTCTACAACGCCAATGTATTACGTCTTGGGAGAAATCCGGTGGGTCATGCTTCATACATTACACCACCTATATTCCCCCCAACTACAAAACCATGTTCTTCGCTGAGAGAGGAAACCGTACTCACACTTACATGCTTGAGCCTATTCCCTTGTCCACGATACGCACTATCGCAACGATTCGGCTTAGCTCCCATTTCCTTCAATGCGAGATAGGGCGTTGGGGCAATGGAGAAGAGTCAAATTGACTGTGCACATTATGCTCATTGCAAGTTCGAGAGTCTGAGTACCACACACTACTAGAGTGCTCAGCTTTTGGTCACATCCGAACTTGCTTCTCTCACATTTTCAGCCATAACTTAGACCTACACACTTTCCTCTCCCAGCCAAAGTGTGGGCTCTCCATTGCGACTCTCATCACTACAATTTTGGAGCATCGAGAGTCACTCATCAGCCATACACATACTACATCACATGTAACTTTGGTCCCATAAGTCATATTTGACCTCCGAGGACGATAATAAAATCTATCTCTCTCTCTCTCTCTCTCTCTCTCTCTCTCTCTCTCTCTCTCTCTCTCTCTCTCTCTCTCTCTCTCTCTCTCTCTCTCTCCACGTGCGATCTACTCCTGGATTTTCGAAATCCATAGTGGGCTCGTTTTCCCTCAAGTTAGTGGGGTGGGATTTTGGAGATCCGTAGTGGGCTCGTTTTTCCTCAAGTTGGTCGCCATTAGCAAGAAACTACTTTAGCAAGAAACTACTAGCATTTCTATGCCAACATCACCCAACTTACACCTAACAACGGTGACTACGAGAATGGGCATTCACTTCATATTTCAGAACTCAAATATGTTCATCATTAAATTTACACACTTTTCATTTCAATGAGTGTCCACTATCTTATTTCAACCAATCAAAATTTTTGGCCTATCAAAAAATGCTTAAAAAGACAACTCAACTTTTTTCCTATTTTAGTCAACAAAAAGAGAAGGCAACGCTATAGCCTTTGCTCTTTGGGCAGACCAAAAAGCACACTATTAGAATGCTTAACTCCCCCAATAGTGCAATGATTGATGTTTTGGGTAGAGCTGTGAGTGCTCCCAAGGTCGAAGATGTGTAGTGAAAGCATTTTGCATTTGCATCCATGCTTATTATAGCCTAGTTTTAATGTATATGGATAGCTTGATTGTGCCCCCTTTTGGATGGCCATTATGGCATGCAAAAATGGTGTTGACAAAGGTATTAGCATGCTTCAGGATCATAGAGATATTGCTTCTAGAGATGGTGCAAGCAGTGCATGCCTTCGTAGGCTACACAATATCTAACAACGAAAAATTCCTAACATTTAATCTGCTTAGCAATTTGAAAGATGAAACAGCAAGTCCTTAAGGGGACATCAAAATTAAAGAGCAACACCACGTACTCTCTCTCTCTCTCATTAAAAACACGTCTACACATTGATGCACATTGCTCGTGTCAAGATGCTTACACCAATACACCTCTATCTCACTCTCTTTATTTCTCTCTCCCAAAGATACACACATTGTTGCCTATTACTCTTACTAGTAAAATGGCGTCGCCTTCGGTGGCGGCATGCCCCTCTTACCCTCAAGCTCTTCACTCTTGACAAATTTCACAAAAGAAGATCAAGAAAATTACTCTCTCTTCTTTTTTCTTTCTTATCTCCCCAATGTCTCCCCCCCCCCCCTCCCCCCCCCCACCCCCCCCTTCCTCTCTCAATCACACCCGACCATGTCAATCAACTTCAAAATCTGTGTTGAGAGCAGTTTCGAGAAAAATGTGTCTCAGCTTAACATCATGCCATTTTCTATCTGCACATCTCTCTCTCTCTCTCTCTCTCTCTCTCTCTCTCTCTCTCTCTCTCTCTCTATCTCTATCTATCTATCTCTATAGCTCTCTTTCTCGCTCTCCCTCCTCCTCTCTCTCTCTCTCTCTCTCTCTCTCTCTCTCTCTCTCTCTCTCTCTCTCTCTCTCTCTCTCTCTAGTTGTCTTTCTTGCTCTCCCTCCTTGTCTCTCTATCTCTATCTCCCCAATGTCAATCAACTTTAAAATCTGCAATGTGAGTAGTTTCGGGAAAAATGTGTCTCAACTTAATATCGTGCCGTTTTCTATCTGCGGCTCTCTCGCTCTCTCTCTCTCTCCCCCCCCCTCCTCCTCCTCCTCCTCTCTCTCTCTCTAGCTGTCTTTCTCGCTCTCCCTCCTCCTCTCTCTCTCTCTCTCTCTCTCTCTCTCTCTCTCTATATATATATATATATATATATATATATATATATATATATATATAGTTGTCTTTCTCGCTCTCCCTCCTCCTCTCTCTATCTCTATCTCCCCAACGTCAATCAACTCAAAATCTACGATGTTATCACTTTCGGGAAAAATGTGTCTCAAGTTAATATCGTGTCGTTTTGTATCTGCATCTGTATCGTGTCGTTTTCGAAGTGAATAGCTTCAAAAAAATTGATTCTCATCTCCTATTTTACATACAATGTCTTCCGGCACTCGCAAGGGTTCTTCTTCTTCAACAAGGTCCACAACCATTGTGGAAAATGATCCAAAATCTCCTAAGTGTGGAGATAGCAACACAACCACCCAACCAACGACATCGGAAACCATGATCATGGCGTACTTGGTATCATTGCAAGAGACCGTAAACAAACAAGGCGAGGACTTATGAGCACTTGCAATGGAGAATGGCACACTAAGGGTACTTGTGGTTGAGAATGAGAATCTCAAGAGGACACTTGAGATGCAAACAACGCGTTTGATGCAACTTGAAGAGGAAGTCAAGGAATGTAAACGCTCTCTTGTGGACTTGAATGCTTTGAAGGAGCGGATGAGCAATGTAGAGCATGACCATGTATTGAAAGAGGAGAAATTTGACACTATGAGCCGGGATGTATGCGACATGAAAAGTGTATGCACAAACAAGTCTTGGGCTGATGTATGTGGTAGCAATGTGGTTTCTAATTCCTCACTCATGCAAGCTATGGTTCAAACAAAGAATGTTGAGAATGTGGATGTGGAGGAGTTGAAGGAACGGGAGCGACGTTCCAAGAACATTGTTATTCGTGGAATTCCTAAAGAGAAGTTGGAGACACCTCCTTCTCTTGCCATTGTTATTGAAGATTTCTTCAAAACCCACTTTGGCATGTCCGGAGTTATGGTCTATGGAGCACATAGAGTGGGGAAGCAAGGAGCTCCTCGCTCGGGAGAACGGCCAATTGTATGCACCATGCCGGATGAGACCAAGCGAAAGATTATCCTTGATAATAGTTGGATCTATTTGAGGGATACAAAATGTTTTGTATGTGAAGATCGCACTATTAAGCAACAAAATATGCGTCGCAAGGCATATGAGGAAAAGAATAATAAAAACAAGGAGATCTCTCATGAAGAAAATGTGCCCAAGGAGGAGGCAAGTCTCTCAAGCAAATAGGGATGCGTGACCTATGAGACCGAGTTACAATTGAAAATATGCTTTTGGAATTGTAATGGATACCCATGGAATGCGGGGGTTGGCATTGATGAACTAACAAGCAAAGCCGATGTTGTTCTTCTTGTTGAAACTTGGGAGCATGATACACAAAGGATTAACGGCTTGGAGGATTACAATGTACATTCATTGATGTGGTCAAAGAATCTCAAGCAAGGAAGAGGACAAGGAGGGTTAGCATGTATGGTTAAGAAAGGATTGGAAGATTTTGTATCAATTGTGAAAGATGACAAGTACAAACGTTATGTATGGCTGAAAATTATGACACCAATAAGAGCACCCATTTTTGTAGCCTGTTGCTACATTCCTCATCATGATTCTCCCTTTTATGCTTGCATGGATAGAGATCAACCATTTTCTGATTTAGAAGAGGACATTGCTTATTTCAAAGGTGAAGGTGATGTTATTGTATTTGGGGATATGAATGCTCGCACAAAAACATTGCAACATGATACTCAACAATTTAATATGCCATACATTTCAAGGGAGTTGGAGGAAGTTCACTTGTATGATCGTACTTCAATGGATGAGAAAGAGCCGGATCACTATGGAAAGTTACTTTTACACATTTGTAATAGCACAGGTATGCTCATTGCCAATGGTGTATCTTTGTGGAGTGGAACCAATGGATTTACATGTAGGAGACATAATGGGGATAGTGTGATTGACTATATGCTACTCTCTGAAGCCATCATGTATCGCATAAAGAGTTTTATGTTTGCTCAATGGACCCCGGAATCCGACCATCGCACCTTATGTATTGACCTTTCATGTGGAGAAGCAACTAAGTATGATAATCTCAGCCAAAGGAAAGAGAAGTTATCACTATGTATAGATTTCAAACGGGCACCAATGTACATTGAAATGGTTGAGCAAAAATTTATGGATGACAAAGCTTCAATGTGATGCACCATTGGAAACTAAATGGGAAGCTTTCAAGAAAGCTATTTGTTCTTGTGCGGAAGAATGCTTTGCTATAAAGCATCTCCATGGTATCAACAAAGATAGATCACGCAAAAGGTGGTTTGATAAAGAATGTCAAGATGCTCGAAAGTCCTTGATAAAGCTTGATGCAACTATGGACAAAGACAACTATCAAAGTCATTTGCATACATACAAGGCATTGATTCAAAAGAAGAGAAGAAGATGGGTAGTAAAGCAACAAGAATTTCAAGTCCAAGAAAAGGCACATGCATGTGGAAGATTTTGGAGAAACTTGAGAGGCAAGCGGGTTGAGAATTTATGTAACTTGAGTCTTGTGGATATGTACACACATTGTAGGCAATTATATGAGCAAGCAAATACTGAAAAAATGTCATTTTATGGTTCACTCCCATGTATGCCGTCTTTTTTTACTATTGAGGATGTATGCGGTGGGCTTGAAAAGTTGGCCACTCGCAAAGCGGGAGATCTTCAAGGTATCAAGCCAGAGATGATCAAATGGACGGGAGATTTTACCCATGAGTGGATGTGTGATATGTTCAACCTTGCACTTCAACATGGTATGCCTTATGATTGGAGTACTAATTGGGTTAAGCCTTTGCATAAAGGAGGGGATGTAAAGAATGTAAGGAACTACCGGACTATAATGATTGGGTCTCTCCATGGTAGCTTGGGAGAAATTAAACATAAGACCATAGACATTCATGGGGGTGTTGATTAAACCACCTAGAGAGTGATTCCAAATATGGAGCGTTTTATATATATATAAATATATATATATATATATATCTATATATAGTGAACATATGTCCACTAATTTTATGCATGAATATGTATATGATTAGGTGGGTAATGACAGCATTAGGTCAAAGGACCCATCATTGTGCATCCATGTATACCATGGTTCCCACTTACTAAAGGAGGTCTTCCTATATATAAATATATACATATATAAATGGGAATGAGTATATGGTTATAGTAGCTTACATATATCAATGTATATATATACATATATGTGTGTGTGTAAATATAAAATGTCCAATAAACATAAATAATATATATAAAGGTTTTTCTAGAATATATATATATATATATATATATATATAAGCAGATGTATAAATATATATTTTTATCATAATTGTTAGAGGTGTGTGGATAGGTATATATAATAAGGAATGTCCTATTAATTAACTATGTGGGAATATGTGCTTAGTGGGGGTTTTTTCTTAAAAAGGTGAATTGAAAATGAAAATCGTGTGTGTGTGTGTGTGTGTGTGTGTGCTTTTCAGTATTCACGTTCAACAGAGGGGTAGGGTGAGGAGTGAGAATGAAAAGGTGTGTGTGTGTGTGTGTGTGTGTGTGTATGGTATATAGAGAGAGGGTGTCTGTGTATGGTGTCGACTCACGATAGAGAGGAGCCGGTGAGAGCATGAGTGTGTGACAGGGTGAATGTGAAGCTCTCAACAACTTCAACTGTCTCGTTGTCGTACACAATGCATGGCTTCTCCTTATGGTTGGTTTTCACAAGCATAACCTTTGTTTTGGATTCATTTACAATCAGCCCACTATGCAAGCAAAAGTTCTCAAGGACAACCATAAGCTTTTGTGCATCTTCTAAAGTGTGTGCTAGAAGCACTACATCATCCGCATACAACAAAATCATGATTACCGCATTGCAAATAGTGACCTCTTCAATGCCTTCTTCTTGCATAAAGTCAAGTACCATTTGTTCCAATTGATCGATGCATAGACCAAAGAGAGTTGGTGACAATGGACATCCTTGTTTAACCCCAATAGTGCTTACAAAAATTTTTGAAATTTCTCTTCCCATGCGCAATTGACAAATCACCTTCTCATAGATTCGAGAAACCGCAAGAATAAACTCACTTGGCACTTGGAGTTCTTCCATCCTTCTCCACAAATTGTTACGTGGAATCATATCAAAGGCTTTCTTAAAGTCCACAAAACAACAATACAATCGCTTGCCTTTCAACCGACTTTCCTCCATGAGAACACGAAGAGTGACAAGATGATCAATGGTGCTATGGCATCGACAAAAACCTGCTTGTCCCTTTGCACGCTTGTCATTCTCTCCAGCCCAATCACTCAATTTCATCTCCATATATATATATATATATATATATATATGTATGTATCTATGTACATATATGTATATATGTGTGTGTACAATGTAAGGCATCAAAGTTACGCAAAAGCAGCGCATATGCATGTGCATATGCACTAATGCTGTTGCATTAGCGCATATGCACATGCATATGCGCTAATGCACTTGCATATGCATATGCATTAGCGTTAATGTACTTGCATTAGCGCATATGCATGTGCATTAGCACATATGCACTTTCATTAGAGCATATGCACTTGCATTAGTACATATGTATGTGCATATGCATGTGCATTAGCACATATGCACTTTCATTAGAGCATATGCACTTGCATTAGTACATATGTATGTGCATATGCACTAATGTACTTGCATTAACACATATGTATGTGCATATGCACATACATATGCACTTGCATTAGTACATATGTATGTGCATATGCACTAATGTACTTCCATTAGTGCATATACACTTGCATTAACGCATATACATGTGCATGTGAATTTGTTCATATGCACTTGCACATATACTAATGCACTTAGCGCATATGCACATGCATATGTGCTAATGCACTTGCATTAACGCATATGCACATGCATATGTGCTTATGCACTTGCATTAGTGCATATGCATGTGCATTAGTGTATATGCACATGCATATGCGCTAATGCACTTGCATTATTACATATGCATGTGCATTAGCGCACATGCACATGCACTAATACACTTGCATTAGCGCATATACATGTGCATTAGTGTATATGCACTTGCATGTGCGCTAATGCATTGTTATGCATATGCATTGGTGCATATGCACATGCATATATGCTAATGCACTTGCATTGGTGTATATGCACATGCATATGTGCTAATGCACTTGCATTAGTGCGTATGCATGTGCATATGCGCTATTGCACATGCATATACGCTAATGTATATGAATGTGCATTAGTGCATATACACTAATGCATCTGCATTAATGCATATGCATGTGCATTAGCGCATATCCATATGCATATATGCTAATGCACTTGTATTATTGCATATGCAAGTGCATTAGTGCGCTAATTCAGATGATACACTTGCATATGGGCTAATGCATGTGAATTAGAGTTAAATGCACATGTGCTAATTGTTTATTTGGTTTTGTTGCAATTTCAAGGTTGTTCAGTTGATGCATATACCTAAGCGGGCATCTAAATTATCTATAGTCCTCAAGAGGTAAGAATATCTTATCCATATGCACAATTTAATTATGCTTGTATGTTTTGGTCTCATGAAAGCTTGTATGTTTTCGTCTATGCATAAATTGTTGGAAGCTTAAATTGTAGGAAAACATATTATATAAGCACACATTGCATGTGCGTTAGTGCATATGCACTTGCATATACGCTAATGCATGTGCATTAGAGTTAAATGGACATGTGCTAATCTTTTATTTGGTTGTATTACACTTTCAAGGTTATTCGGTTGACGCACATACCTCTAAGCGAGCATTTAAATTATCAATAGGCATCAAGAGGTAAGCATATCTAATCCATATGCACAATTTAATTATGCTTGTATGTTATCGTCTCATGAACACCTGTACGTTTTTGTCTAATGAACGCTTCTATGTTTTCATCTTACATTAGCGCATATGCATGTGCATTAGTGCATATGCACTTGCATATGCGCTAATGCACTTGCACATGTGCTAATGCACATGCATTATTCCTAATGCATGTGCATTAGAACTAATGCATTAGTGCATAACGTGTCGCATATGCACTAATTGTTAAGCCTTCTCCCACCCCTCTGCCCTTATGCAGGCGGAGCAGATGCGAGAGATATGCTTACTTTTTCTCTTCTTTGCTTCACCTCCTTATGCAGGAAGGTTACATAAGGCAAGAGGAGTGTCTCCGGGACTTGTGCTACGACCATGAGTGAGCATACATACCATACACACACACACACACACACAACAAGAGGGATATTCTTGAACACAGAGAAAGAAGAAGAAGAAGGTGTGTCACTCACCTCTTCACCTACGCTTGCCATCGGGTAAGATGGGGCACTCCTCGTGTGTAGTCGATGCTCATGGTAAGCCAAATCACAAATAGGAAGCCTTCTTGCAAGCCCACAATGCCTCTCTCACCTCCCTCACACACACAGAGAAGAGGATGCAGAAAAAGCACAGAGAGCAATCCCGTTTTTCATTGAAATCCCAAATTATGAGTATTTAGATTTACAATTTTGGCTTTTAAATGGCTTCAAAAGTGTCCAGGCACCCATACTATGACCACGGACCATTTTGAACACGTTTTGATGCTCCCGGGACACTCAGGATGCTTCTTTTCTGACCCATACTTGGGTTTTTTTTATAATTACAAGACTTTTGTGGGAAAAGGAATAAAATTACAAGGCTTTTCAAAAATAAAATGAAATTACATTGAGCCGGCAAAAATTATAAACCGGTTTTTGAAAAAATAAAATAGAAATATAATCATTTAATTATCCTCCATGGCATCTTACTTCCGCTGTCATGTTTACTTTCTCCGCTTGTGGCCATCTGGAGTCTGTTGTCGTTACAGAGTTAGCATTGCCCCCTTCTTGCTCTTGATGCCCTCCTCAGATCAACTACGTGTGATTGTGTCTCTGAGGGAATGTTTGGAGCGCCGTCGAAGGGCCTTGTTGGTGAAGTTGGCATCATACCAGGCATCATTCTTCCTCCGAATCCCAGAACCTAGTGTCAAACATATCTTCAAATGTGATAAGATAGTTTCATTCAGTGTTCTTGAACTTGTGGAAGTAATGGTATATTTGTTGCACATCTGGACCCTTTGATAAATTATATACCATACGTATGGAGAGGCATTCAAGCTCATCATAAATCTTTAGCTTTGTTAGTAGCAAGATGAGCTTCAAGAAGCGGCATGTTGCTACTATTGCCGGATCTGGAATCAAATTCCATGCCTCCACCAAATTCACCATTGCACCCTGGAAATCATCGAGGGACGTGTACTCTTGATTGGGGAGTACTGGAAAGTTGTAAGATATTCTCTTATCTTTTTCATTTAAGGTCTCCCATTGCCTCCACCTCCATCTTCTCTCTGTGTGATAGTAGAGTGGATCAGCTCGTATTGCCTTTGGAGCTGCTTTGAACACTGCATACAAATCTTGAGCCTTTAAATATCTTTGTTGCCAAGAGGGTTTCTCAAGAATCATTTGTTCCCACTCTGTTGTCCCAAACTCTGGTGGCTCTTGATCTCTTTGGTGCTTATGATGAGCACGCATCCAGTGACGAGCCAAATACTTTATCTCTGCCATGACAATTCAAATCTCCATAAAATTTGTCAGATTTTGTGCTGCAAATGCAGTTTCCGTGAAGCGCATCCAGGCCCAACTAACTCCTTCTTGGAGAGCTTTTCTATCTATTGTGCCATGAGAGCCGTGGGAATCTGACATGTAAGGATAGACCTGATTTGTCAGCTTTGGTAGGCCACTCCGTGTAGGGAATAGGAGCAATCTTTCTTAGCCGAATATGGAGGAGAAAGGGATATGAACTTACATCCCTCCCCATATCATACCTTAAGCTCTACTTTTCCCATTCCTCTACATCTTCATTCCCAAAAAGTTCTTGCAAATGCCTCACTTGTTCTTCAACTTGGGTTTCTGGCAATATGTGTTGAGGCGGGAATTCCTTGCGGAAGAGTGGCCTAGGGGCATGATCCTTCTTTTGCAGTAAATGCTCAATATTTTCAAAAGCTCTATGCCCTCTTCTTGAAGTGGACTGTGCGGGGGAGTTTGAAGTTGAGCCCAGTCTGGATATGCATGTGGACTTGTGGGGACCTTGGATGTACTCCCTTCACTAAGATGTACTTTGCTTTGTTGCTCTACAAGAGAAGGTCCTTTAACAAACATGCATGCTGTCTCTCCCTTTTCTTGCATGTATTCAACTCCGAGACCGAGACCTGATGTGTCTCGTGGTGCCCTTATCGGTAAGATATCAAAGACCTTTATGCGCCTTGGGTCTTCTAGAGCTTCCTTAAGAGGTTGTAAGATTCTTGACCCATGCTTTCCAATTTCGAAGCCTCGATCCCCAATTTGAATTGGTTCCTGTGGATGGGGCAGAGACTTTTCATACTCCTTCAATGTCCTGGTGACACTTTCAAACTGCTTGAAGAGTTCCCTGTAATCTCTTTGCCTTCTTGAAAGCTTTATGTCATATAATGCAACATCGTCAATGACCTGTTGGAACCATTGGAGAGTTTGTTCCAAGATCGCATGGATATAGTACCAGTCTGCCTCTGGGAGGGATAGGGATAGGATTGAGGTTGATGAGAGGGTGGGCGATATACACAGCTCTTTGTTTCTTTCTTGAAGTTCCCCAATGACCTTATTGTGATCCTTTTCCTTTGCTAGCAGATCTGCATTTTGCCTTTTGAGGTGACTGACTTGTTCATGCAATTCCTCCCGGTTTTGCCGAACTCTTTGCAATGCTTGTGCATCAGTTTCTCCTCTTTGCTCTTGAAATGTCTTCTCCCGTGGCATTTCCAAAGCTGATACAAGTTTCTTTTGGGTTCTTGTGGTGCCTGCGCTTGTACCCTTTGGTGATGGTTGGGTTGCTAGAGTCTGTGTTTTCTTGCTTTTATCTTGATTCTATTCTGCAAGCACTTTATTTCTATGGCGTTCCGAGCTAGCTTATCTTCAAGCTCCTTTACCTTGGCATGACACTTATCCAAAGATGTCTTCCCCTCAGCTTCCTTCTGCTTTTTTTGAAGTCCCTCAAAGGCCTTCTTCCAAGAATCTCTTTCCTCCTCCAGTTGAACGATCTGCTTTGCCATTGGAGTTCTTGGTGGTCTCTTTGCTTTGGATGGTGTAGCTTCTAATTACTCTTGAGCTGTAAGGTAATTTGTAGTTACCTTTGTCAAATGCTCATCAGACTTCTCAACACTTTGCCTCATTTTTTGAATCACACTCTCTTAATCCACATTCGTAAGACAAAGACTTTCCGTTAAGTCCATTGAAGCATTAAGAGCATTTTGTAATAGTGCACAATGATTGAGAAGTTGATGTGGCAGATTTACCAAATCAGTTTGGTGATAAAGCTCAATGTATGGGTCTTGCTCCCGGCCTACCACTATTTTTGTGGTAGATGGAACCACATTTGGGACACCAATGATCGGGTTGAGGATGAAATTTGAGTTAATTTTTCCCGTCATTGCTGATCCCATTACCTTCTCCTTGCCCTTCCCTTGATCTTTCGAACTGCTCTTATCTTTGCTTGGAGTTTCCTTCGTCTCCTTAGTGGGGGTTTTGGTTGGTTGGATAGGCCCGTCTTGAGTTTTATTTGTCCTGGACCGTTCCCTTGATCCTGGGGTGTCATCATCATCATCACATTCATCATTTTTGCCTTCATTGATGTTGATGACTTCCCCTGGAATTTGCAAGTTCTTGAAGGCCAAGAACACGTCTTCCTTGTCCATCTCTTCACTAGCAGGGTATTGAATATCTTTATTCGCCATCCTTCCCAAGTCACTGTTCATGGCCTTTAAGATTGTGTGATGAACATTTGAGAATAGTTGACAAAGCCCATTTTCATGGTAGAGGTTTTACTACTGCTTCACCATCCGAGCTCGTACAGCAAGGATCCTCTTTCTTATGTATGCCATAATATTCCAATTATCTGCATATTTAGCTTCTAAATTTATAGGAGATGGGAGACTTACATCAACTGCTTCGAGGTTGAGCATCTCTTCACTTTCTTCGGAAAAATCAGTAGAATGCTCATACCATGCCCGTAAACTCCTCACAATGACAAAGGGAGTTTGCTCAGTGAGGAAACTCCACTCTGGTACGATGATTTGTTGTGTTAAGGCTGAGAAAATAGTAAAATCATGTGTTGTTTCCTTGCCATATATTTTTAACCTTCCACAAGCAGACGCATCCAAGGCATAGATGTTGACAGCGTATTTCATCATTGCCACTGTTATGTTGCCTTGTACTAGCTCCAATGTTTGTGAGACAGTCTTTGGTTCCCACAAAATTTGTCTTGTGGCTCTGAGCGCATTGAACACGACTGTTAGACGTCGATTTGCAGTATCAATTGCTTCTTGGGCATGTCATCTGGTGTAAACGCCTTGAGGCGAGCTACTTCCTCATTTTTGTTTGTATTCTCCTTTTTGAATGCCTCAAGCTCTGATGTGTTGTTTCTGAGCCCTGTTTCCAAAGAGTCACACTTCTTGGCCATTGAGTTTAGCAGATCCAATTTCTTTGCCACCTCCTCCTTGAGTGCTTTGTTCACATTCTCTAATTGGTTGACTAGTTGGTTGAGTATTTTCTTCTCTTCTTGATCATGACTGACTTGTCTTTGAAGATCCTCCATCCTTTGCATGGCTTTTTTATATTCTATTTGTGCCGCTATCAACTCCTGGTGGGCATGCTCTTTTTCCTTTGCTATTTCCTGCAACTTCTCTTCATATTGCCCTGCTATTTGGCTAGTTTTGTAGTCCAAATATTGTTTTGCAGTCTTCATTTGATGCTCTTGCATTTGTTGTAAAAGCAAATGTTGAGTGACTACTAAAGCATCAGTATACCCAATTGGACTCCTTGTTGGATCCTCCTCCCTTGTCTGGCACTCTCCTCCAGGAAAAATATCGAGATGTTGTAACTTCCTAGAGAGTGTAGTGAAGTACTCGCACGCTTCACCTTGTCACTTTCGGTTGTCTAGAGTACCGTGGAGGATATTTGCAATTTCATAGGGTTCTTCATTCACCCATTGCTACTCTTGCCTTCTGATGGGAGATAGGGGCCTTTCACCCTCATCTGACTTTTCTTGATAAGGTTCCTCCGTGAGAGGTAGAGGCCTCTTATCCATAGTGGAGGTGGATGGTCCTTGTTGCTGCTCTTCTCTTGTTTCCTGCTCTTGGTCTATTGGATCCCCCACATGTATCTCCTTAATCTCTCTAAGCTGGCTTTGCGAAACGTGTAACTCCTTTAGGGAAGCGGTTGTTGGGTTGCGATAAGGGATTGAAGCCAAACGGTAGAGCATCTTTGTAAGCAATTGTGGGTTGTAGAGCACCGGCTGCTTCTTCTTTAGCCCATCAATAAGACTTGTGTAGATATAATGGAAGCAGGGCTTTTCTTCCATGACTATAGCTAAGGCAGTCTGACTAACACGGTGGACATGATTCACAAGTGTCCATGTAGTCAAAAAGTCAAAGCCTTGTAGCTTGACCGCCAACTCCTTGTCAAGAAGTTCATTGTATTTGAAACCCTTCTTTGCTCCTTCTGAAATGATCCTTTTCATCTTTAATGCAGTAAGCGATACTGGGGAAACCTTTTCTGTTAGATCCATCTGTAATGCATCAGCCACCACTAGCTCTTGTGTTATCTGAACTTGGATTTCTAACTCATCATGGCTTATAAAGATACCAATTTGGGAGCTTGGATCATAAGTGGAAATAAAATCAGAAAAAGCTTGAATATCCACTCCAAGTGGAAGCAATTCCAGCAGTCTTTCCAAGCCCACAGTGACTAGGGTGCTTCGGTACTTCTCTTCCTTGAGGATGGTGTAAGTGGGTGTGGTATAGACACAGAACAAGACCATCTCCCCTGAGGTTGCAGTAACTTTTCCTGAGAGGAATTTTCCTCCCACTGCTTCCATATCTTCAATGGGTAGGACCGGGGTCCTTGGTAAAGTACGTGTTGCAGTCATTTTTCTACAAAAGAGTTATGTGAGATATTGTGCATGAATGGTGCCTGAAATGTAGTTACATAAAATCCTCCAAAGTGAGTATGCAATGATGTGATAAACCACAGTAAAAAATAAAAGAAAATGACAAAATATATACACAAGATATTATCCCAAAGATTATTTTAGAAGATTCATGCCTTTTTGGGTTTTTATGAATCTTCTCCTTATGCGTGTCTAGAATGCGGATTTTCACGCATCAAGGACTGATCACGTCCTAGTAGGATTTTCATAACTAGTTTATTTTTATTTTGTTTTTTTGATATACTTTTATTTTTATTTTCTCTATTATTCTTCCCTATTCATCTTTGTAGCGATGTATGAATGTCCGCCAGAGTCCGTTGGAAGGTGTTTGAAGCATTGATAGCTCCAAATGGGAAACGTTTGTGGTAGTGAGCCTTAAAGACCGGCACCTTGACCTTGTTCCTAATTTCTCTGGGCAGTTGAGGCCAAAACTGTTGAAGGAAAATATTCTCATAATTTTCTTGCTCTTTTGCGTAAAGTATCCAGTGTTGGAAGGCTTCAAGAAGATCCTCGTCGGGTTCCACCTCCGCAAGAAATACTGAAATTTGTGGGTCGAAGTTGGGAGCCACATATACTCCTTGAATGCTTGATGGGGGAGATTGGGGTCTTGAGAACCTGTTAACCCACCACTGGGGTGGCTGAATATGGCGTTTGAGTATCTCTGTTGTTTGTGATAATTGCAGTATCCTTGGTGAGCTGGTAGGAGATAGGATTCTCTCTTCAACATGCACTTCCCTTAGGTTTAGCTTTTCCTGATTGTTTGTGAACTTTGGATGTGGTGGTGGGAAGATGAGCACCATGTTGTCATCAACATTATGGTTCCCGGAGCTTGTAGCTGAACTTCCTATCTCCATGACCATTGGATTTAAATTAACAAGGATGGGAGTAGGACTCATCCGGGGAGAAGGGGGTGGAGATGACATTGGTCACTTGCCCTTTTCAATGGTTGACGTTGTCTGCTTAAAGACCTGTGGTTGGGAGCATGGTGGTTTAGTGGGAACCTTGGGGATCCAACTATACATGTTTTTTGTGTTAATGGTGGGTGTCAACTCACAGAGTTGTGATTGAGGATAAGATTTATCCTTGGGGATCCAAACTTGTCTATTTCCCTCATAAAATCCTTGAGTTTTTAGCAACGCCTTAGTTACCCAATGATAGCAAAGTGGCATGGGCTTGTCATGAACCTGTTTTATGTTCACCATTGGCTTGCGTTTAGGGACCCACCGCCATTTTGCATTTTGTTTTGTTGCCCTTGCTTCAATTTTCATGGGTTGATTGTTAGTGGTGTATAGTGCGTGAGTGGTGTTAGCAAGGTTAGGAGTCAGTTGATGGTGCTGTGATAACGAGGCTTCCTCCTGAGGTATTGATGTTGCTTGACGAGGGATTTGTGCATAGAGTGTAGCTGTAGGGCAAGTAGGGGTTACCGCCGTTGTTACCAAATTTGTTTCCCAATCAAATTGGCACCTTCATTAGGAGAAATATGAACCTTGCATGGGCCTTGTAAGGAATCCTAATTTTTAGGGATTAAGACTAATGTTGTGTAGGGTTAAGGGGACAAGGGCATTCAAGAAGCTAGTTTTGAGTAGACTTTTCTAGCCTTTTTTTAGACACATGTAGGATGTGGACCTAAGAGGTCACTTTCTCTCTCTAGCTTTTGGAAAGTGAAGGGAGTAAAGGGGTGTGGCCACATGAGCAAAAACGTGGGTCACTAAGAGCCAAAATTTGACTTTTTTTCAAAAAAGTTATTTTTACTTATTTTTGACTTAAAATTCCCTCCCAACATATATACACATCAAAAAATCATTTTTTGACATTTTTTTAAACCTACAAACACTAAAAGTCCACTTTTTCAAAAAAAAATCCCCCAAAAAAAAAAAACCTTTGTTCTCTCCTCCTCCTTCCTCCTCTCTCCCTCTCCTCTCCCTCCCTACCCCCTTCTCTCCTCCTCCTCCCCTCTCTCTCCCTCTCCCCCCTCTGCCCCCTTCTCTCCTCCCATGTTCCCCTCCTCTCCCTCCCTACCCCCTTCTCTCCTCCTCCTCCCCTCTCTCTCCCTCTCCCTCTCCCCCTCTGCCCCCTTCTCTCCTCCCATGTTCCTCCCTCTCCCTCCCCCCTCTTTCTTTTCATTCTTTGCTTCCTCATGCAACAACTGCCATGGTGCTCACGGACATCACAAATCGTATCCCTCCACCACCATGTACTCCGCACAACAAAAGTGTACATATTGCTTGTCCGCGGTGTTTGCACCGAAGGCCGCACGTGAGGGTGAGCAGAGGTCATCCCAAGATCGTCATACTATCGGTGAGACGAATGTGTATGGTTCTTCAATATCTTGGGAGGGGAGAAGTAGGCTTGTTAGGCTATTGCAATTGGTTGTGTATGGGTGCAGGTGCTTCTTTGCATTCGTGGATGCACGAATGTCAAGCTCTTCAGCTCAAAACAGTGGCATTACAAGGAACAGTGGGTGCAGGTTAGAGAGGTCAAGTGTCACCACTTTTCCTCTAAAACAGCCTTCTTTGTTACATCTTACAGGTAGGTGCTTCAAATCCATCCTTATTAGAGGTGGGTAATCTCATCCTAATGCAAGAATGGCTCAAGGAACTAGCATAACATGAAGCTTTTACGGTGGCACAAAGCTCTCCTCGAGCAATGTGGCTCCCACTACACCAAAAATCACTATGCTAACATGGAGAGATCCCTAGTAGGACAATACAACAACTTTTCATCAGCAGCACACCCTTTCCTGACATGAGGGCACCCCCACCAGAGATATTTTTATATGATAGGTCATCCAATGAGCATACCATGTCATGGAATGGATGTAAGAACTATGACCGCACTACCCCTTGGAAGTTGTTCGCGAATGTATGTTTATCAAAGTTAATGAGAAGAAGTTTGGACTTTTTTGTTTGTTGATGTGTAAGAGCACTCTTGGTCTACCATATTTTAGATTGTTTGATAAGTTAAATAAGATTTGTATCATTTTTTTTTTGTAAGATTGTACATGAGAAGACATGATAAAGTACAAGAGATCTTGACGGAATAAACCTCAATGAGATTCCTACCATGCACTTGTGACACCATACCTCTCCTTGAACCCTTTGACTTCTATCGTTGTGGGGAGTCCAATGGGGGGCTATTTTCAAATTTTTAGCATAACTTTTTTTTGAAGGAAATTTTGGTTATTCTAAAGTTTATACACAGTCTAGGAGTTCATTCTGATTGTTTTCCTTCAGTTTCAAATTTTGACCGAGTACACTCCTTGGAAGCCACTTTTGAAGGTGTTAGGGCGAGATTTTGGGAAAGTTTTGTATGTAGGAAATACAGTCCTTAACACAATAAAAAACAATGGTTCTTTGAGTATTTTCAGATTCCATGGTTTTAATGCTCGTTGGAGCCCGTAGATTAAGAAAAAAGTAAAAAATGTATGTTTTACATCATTTTTAAATAAATTGTCAACTTGCACATTGATTTTTGGAGAATGCGAGCAAGATATGATTTTTTCTCATCACATGATGGTCGAAGAACGCGATGAGATGAACAAATTCATGTGAGACAAGCCCAGATAGATTCAGAGCCGATTGAAATCTAGAAGCTATTGAAAATAACAGAAAAGTTCAACACTTTTATAAAATAAAAATTAAAAAAACACTTGAATCATGGCCATGCATCAAAAATATGCTCACACGGTGAAGGAGGTGCTTCAAAGCTATGGAAATCAGTATAAAATGCAAGCAATAGCGTTGGAGGCTATTCAAGAAGTTGTAGAGGCTCACATCATTTCAGATGACTTTGCACTGAGAAAATGATTAAGAGTTGTGTCTACTGTCTCCATAGTGATTTGGCTTTTCGGTTTATCCATGTGTTTTAAGTTAAGTGGTTTTGGCCATGAAGAGTTAAATTTAAATCAAATATTAACATTTTTGCCATCCTAAGGGGCAAACAAAGCTAGAAAATGCAAAAAAAAGGGTGGCCACAAGGGCGCGCAGATGGCCCATCCAGCAGTTTTGGATGGCTCATCTGCGCGCCCTTGTGGCCACCCTTTTTTTTGCATTTTCTAGCTTTTTTTGCCCCTTAGGATAGCAAAAATCTTAATAGCTGATGAAACCAGATGTTTATGTAGCATGAGACTAAATTTTTATATTGTCCAATGTGATTTGGCCTTTTGGTGCAGGGAACTAGTAAGTTGAGTTGAAGGAAGGCATAATGTGCTTGAAAAGTTAAATTTTACATTCATCTCACCTTTTCCAAGGTCCTGGAGTGCAACAATAGCCTAATTATGCAAAAAAAAGGGTGGCCACAAGGGCGCGCAGATGGTCCATCCAACAGTTTTGGATGGCTCACCTGCGCGCCCTTGTGGCCACCCTTTTTTTTGCATTATATGGCCTTGTCTGCCCCTTATAATAGCAAGAATGTTAATATTTGATGAAACCAGATGTTTATGCAGCATGAGACTAGATTTTTATACTGTCCAATGTGATTTGCCCTTTTGGTGCAGGGAACTAGTAAGTTGAGTTGAAGGAAGGCATAATGTGCTTGAAAAGTTCAAATAGAGTTCATCTCATCTTTTCCAGGGTTCTGGAGTGCAGCAATAGCCTAATTATGCAAAAAAAGGGTGGCCACAAGGGCCCACATATGGCCCATCCAGCAGTTTTGGATGGCTCACTACGCGCGCTTGTGGCCACCCCTTTTTTTGCATTATATGGCCTTGTCTGCACCCCAGGATACCAATTCTTTTTTAGATTAAGTGAAAGAAAATCTTTATGCAACATGACAGTACAAATTCCACTTCTTTTCACTCAGATGTAATTAGAGCTCCCCCCCCTCCCCCCCCCCTTTCTTTGTGTTCAAAGGTCCGGAGCATTCACTATGTAAAATTTTCCTATATCACGTGCGTTCACTAGAATGGATTAAAAGTACCCCTTATAGGCCTTATCTACACATGTTTCTGCAACTTTACAAGAATATAAAATCCCTTCTGTTGAACACATGTGCTATGTTACATATACTTTAGTGAACTCCCCATGTCAACGGCCTCACAAATCCTGTGCACTAAACATTAAACACTAGAAATCGACCAAACAAGGAGCCAATTTTTACTTCCTTGTGTCCACCTACTGTTCTTGTGAAACATTGCTAATGATATATATTCAACATCCCCAAATGAGGACATCTTGACAAAGTTTATGATCCACTTTAATAAGAATAACCATTAATGATTAAACTAAAATCAAAATATTGCTTGAATTTCTTCAAGGTGGAGTGATTAAGACTTGCGACTTGAATCATCGTACAGGCAAATCAAAATATCCATAAAAGTAAACAATATTTCTCAGATCTATATGAAACTTCAGTAATCTAAATTAAATACTCTCACTCAATGTGACACCATTTAACAAAAAAACATATTTATATTGCATTTATAGAGGAATCCAGCCTCATGAAAAATAATTACAAATGGAGACAATGTTGTTGTTGTTAGGCTTATCTTACAAGTATTTGTCTTCCTCATCTAGAGATTCATATACACTTGAGTATTTGTGTGTCTATGACACTAGGGAAGATAGTAGTACTATATGGATGGCTTCTATGAGAGCTCCTAGAGAGTCCCTATTGGTTCAAGATTCTAAAAAACACCTACTATTCTTGTCAAATCTTTTAACATGGTAGTGAAAGGTTCCTCAAGGAACAAAAATAGAGTGATTTCCATCTCTGCACATGGTTGCTTGCTCATGTCCTCTTAAAACAAGTTGAATCTGTAAGTAAACAAAAGATTATGTGAGCACAAAGTTATAAAGTACAAAATGATATCATTCCAATTATCTAATGACAATTATACGAAGAATAAATTACAAGAAAAATCTTTGACGACTCTCCATAGATAACACAACTTACTTACATTGTGAGACTCAAATCACATGCTACACAACTATAGATGGCGCACCAAAGTCATCAACAAAATAGCACCACCCAGTGTTATGAGGTGTGAAGCCTAAACACTGAAATCCATAAAGAGGTTAATTCTCTCCAGCATGATAAACTTAAAGATGGAGATGATGTTAAGCTCTGAATGTAAGCTACAAGGGTAGTTTTCTTACCATTCTATCTTTATGTTGGAGATGAACCCTTGCAATGCCCACGCGATATTCACACCTCCTATTGTTGTGGTATGCAACTCATGTGAGCTCATACTTTTGCCACCTTCGGGAGTAGAGGTTTCCATGTAGTGTGAGTGAATGAAAGTAGGAGTAGAATCTTGTTTCATGTTGTAATGGAGATGAGAGAAGGGAGAGGAGCTAGCTTAGTGTGAAACTATGTGGTGGGTAAGTGGAAGAGATGGAGGAGGAGCTTGCTTGGTGCTACAATGGAGGTGGGAGAAAGCTAGCAGAGAGATAATGATGGACTATAGGGGGTGCATGTGGTTGTTGCAGCAATGGAGAGCTTGGAAAAAGGTTTGTAGAGAGAGAAAAACACTTTTTAGCTATAGAATAGGTTTGGAAAGACTTTGGAGGGTGAAAATGATGTTTTGATTTGTTTTTTTTAAAAATCAATTTTTTGGAATTTTTTAGTGCATGTTTTTAACTTTTGAAGGTCAAAAATACTTTTTTGACCATGAAATAGGTTTGGGGACCTTTTAAGGAGGGAAAACTTGAAATTTGAATTTTTTTGAAAATTTGAATTTTTTTGAAAATTTGAAATTTTTAGTGTATTTTTAAATCCGGGCCAAAAAGTGGGGGAAAAGAGGTCAAAGTGGTCGCCCCCCCCCCCCCCCCCTCTTTCCCCTAGCCACCTCCCTTACCTTCTCACTAGGTAAGAGACAATTAAGAGGTGTAAGGCTACCTTGTCCCCCTACTTTTTTGAGGGTATAGAGTGTGTCCACCACCCTCTTCCTATTGGCTGACCTCTAATTAACCTTAATCCCAAAGGGCCCCTAGAGGGTTCATATTTTTCCTAATGTGTTGTAAGCATCCAAGTGTGACCTTAAAGCACATTTTAAAGAGATCTCTCCTGCAGACATTACCCAGAAAGAGCCTTCCATTTGGCCATTAGCACAATGGATAGTTGTATGTAAAACACCGGTAACATAAGATGTTTGCCCATTCACGCCCTTCACTTTGATGTTGGATTGGGTTAGGACAGACCTTCCCAATTGATTCCAAGCATCAAAGGATATGAGGTTATGGCCAGCACCTGTATCAATTAAAGCATTATAAAGTACTTTACCGGTGGGGCCACACAATTCGATTTGGGTGTGTAGAGGTGGGGGACAAGTAAGGTCAGTGGATTCACAAGTGAATACATCATAGGTCCACACATTTGCTTGGCGTTTTGCTTTATTTTTTTCCTCTCGTTCTTTAACCTCTTTGATGGCATCCTGGATGCGTTTCAGCTCTTCTTTAGCAGCTTGCTTATCGCGAGCTACTTGGATAGTCTCAATGGTTAAGGGATTGTAGTATCGCTTGAACTTACTACCATTGAGGAATCCTACGGTTTCAATACCATCTAATGTTTCTATCCGTATAGTACCTTGGGGGGGTTTCTCACACACTTTGAATGGACCCATGCCGGTGTATTTAAGTTTTCGTTTTTTGTCTCATACACCAAACAAGAGTACCATATCACCCTCATGAATGTTTTTATCTTTTAATTGCCGATCGGACCATTGTTTTCTGTTGGGGTATAAAGCCCAATGTGGTCGCCCAGGTAAGTGGGCGGGCCACCAGGTATGTACACATATTCTTTTGTAAAAACCTAATAAGAACTCACTATGCTCTACACATTACAGTAGAGCGAGTTCACCATATCTTCGTGCTCTTCTTCTCGCACTCTCTCTCGCCTCGCACTTCCGCTCGTACTCCTTCAACTGGTATCAGAGCTCCGATCGAGGCTCGGGGCAGCACTGCAGGAGGCTAGAGTCACCAACTCAGATTGGAGTGAAATTCGACAGGCGAAGACACGGCCCCAAATCTCGTGGGCGATCCCGATGGGCTCGGTGTTGTCAGAATTTCATTCTGAGGTCATCTCGGCTACCGTTCGGCTTCGACAAAGGTCTGCGCAGGCCATTTTCGACTACGTGGTCTCGACGGGTGCAGATCTGACTCTGCAAATTTGGGTTTTTTCGGCCTACGACTGTAGGTGCTGAGGATATCGACACTCCCAGAGTGTTGATTTGTGGCTGTCTACACATCGAAGGACGGCTCACAGTTCTTGGAGGCGTGTCACATACGACACGGGCGCATCTACACACAGACTATAGACGACATCCACTAGTTCATCAGGTAGCTTGTGTTTGCTGCTTGATATTCCAGATTTCATCCTGACATTGCAGGTACTTCCACATGGGATGTATTGTCAGAGATGATGTATGTCTGTTGAGGGTTTGCTGGCTGTGAGTCACGCAGCAAACAACCGCCGCAGCGGTTACAGCATACAGTGTGAAATTTGTGGATGTATGACTTTGTGGGAAGTCTATGTACTGTCAGATTTACTGCAGCCTTTTTTGAGGGTCAAGTGAGGTTTTATTGAGCTGGGGGATTCTCGAATGTTGAGATCCTTTCGGTGATACAGGTCTTGGAGCGATCCCTCAAGCACCCTTAGATAGGCATCTAGGATGTATTGACTGTGAGTTAGACAATTGGGATTGCATCTTTGCTTTACTGCTGTTGAGGCATTGTCACAGTCTATGCTTACAGGACAGTGAGAGACAGTACAGGTGTAGGACAGGTTTACCCGCAGCTTACAGTGTCAGAGAGACAGTGTTTTTGAGCTGTTTTTTGGTCTGTTTTTGAGTACACCAGAGCTATTTTACAAAAGAGACTCTGCCAAAATTTATGCAGAATCTGAAGCTTTCTTGGTTCATTTGACAGGTTGATATTGGTTCAGAGGTCAGTTTACAGGGGAAACTCTGCCGAATTTTTCCCAGAAAAGTAAACTACTGTGAAGCGTAGCTATGGCTGGATCACAGGACACTGCTCTTTACCATATCAAGAAGCTGGATGTAACCAATTTCCCATTGTGGAAGAAGCAGATTTGGCACGTGTTGGTACAAAAGAAGCAGATAAAACCTATAAAGCTCAAGGGGATAAAACCAGAAGATATGGACGAAGATGAATGGAGCGAAATGGATGAACTGGCACTTTCTACCATTATGCTGACTTTGGCAGAAAGCGTTTACTTCAATGTAGCAGACGAGATGTCGGCTTATCAAGCATGGTTAAAGCTGAGTGATCTTTATGAGAAGCAAAGTGCAGCTTCACAGGTATACTGGCTTAAGAAGCTTGTTGACTTGAAGATGAAAGAAGGGACACCTATGTCCAATCATCTGAATGAATTCAACACAATCTACAGTCAGTTGTCAGCTCAAGGTGTCAAGTTTGATGAACCTGTTAGAGCTATGTTCCTGTTGATCACATTGCCGGAAAGTTGGGACACTTTTCGCATAGCTTTGAGTAATTCTGCACCTCCAGATGGTTTGAACATAGCAGGTGTAGAAGGAAGTCTGCTTACTGAAGAAACCAATAGAAAGACAATGGACAAAGGCAAAGGAACAGCCTTAGTTGTCAGGGGAAGGACCAAAGAAAAGTACAAAGGTGGAAAGAGGAATCAGTCTCGTAGCAAGTCCCGCAATGCTAAAGGCAAGAGTGACATAGAATGCTACCATTGTGGCAAGAAGGGTCACATGAAAAGAGACTGCAGAGAATGGAAAGCAGAAAAAGGCAAAGAGAAAGCTGAAGACCATGGTGAGAAGAACAAGTCCTCAGTGAAGATTCAAGAAATAAATGTGACAAACATTGTTGCAGAGGATGACAGTCTAGTGTCAGGAGACATCTACTTCTTGAAGAATACAATGGACTCAGCTCTTCTTACAGCATCTGATGGAAATGCACTGAGTGACTGGATTATAGACTCAGGGGCATCACTTCATGTGTCTCCAAACAAGGAGTGGTTTACCTCTTATGTGACCACTAAAGATCATGTTCGGCTAGGCAATGGGCAGACATGTGAGATCTTAGGTGTTGGAGATGTTCAATTGAAGTTTCAGAATGGCTCTTCTTTCACGCTGAAGAATGTGAGACATGTTCCTGCAATTACAAAGAGCTTGATCAGCACAGGTTTACTTGATGATACTGGCTGCGTCACCACTTTTGGACAGAACATGTGGAAGATATCCAAGGGTTCTATGACAGTAGCACATGGAGTAAAGTCTGTAGGACTTTACATGATTTATGTATCAAATGTCTCTAAAAATGTAATCAATGTAACCGAGCAGCCGAACGTTTCTTTGTGGCATAGCCGGTTAGGACATATGTCCAAGAAGGGAATGGAAATCTTGTCTCGTTCTGGTTATTTGCCTGGCTTTTCATTTAATGATTTTGAATTCTGTGAACATTGTCTGTATGGTAAGCAAACACAACAGCCACATAAGCATAGAAGCAGTAGAAGAGATACACAATTGGCACTTGTTCATAGTGATTTGTGTGGACCTATGCCTAACCTATCTCTAGGGGGAGCTTCTTCCTTTATGACATTTATAGATGACTACTCGAGGAAAGTATGGGTTTACTTTCTCAAGCACAAGGATGAAGTGTTTAGTGTTTTCAAAATGTTTGTGACACTTGTGGAGAATCAGAGTGGCAAGAAGCTTAAATGCTTACGCACTGACAATGGTGGAGAGTATGTTTCAAAGGCCTTTCAGGACTTTTGTGAGTCAAAAGGTATAAAATGTGAACTTACTGCTCCTTAAAATCCTCCTCAAAATGGTGTTGCTGAGAGGATGAATAGGACCATACAAGAGAAGGTCAGAAGTATGTTGTCTAATGCACAACTGCCAAATGGGTTTTGGGCTGAAGCTGTATCAACAGCTGTTTATCTTGTAAATAGATCTCCTAGCAAGGTTTTGCAGAAGGATTCAGTGCCAGAGATGGTATGGTCAGGCAAAATGCCCTCATACAAGCATCTCAAAGTCTTTGGCTGTGAGGCATATACTCACGTTCCAAAGGAATTTAGGAACAAACTTGAGCCAACGAGTAGAAAGTGCATCTTTCTAGGTTGTGGTAATTCTGGTGAGATGGGGTACAGACTTTGGGATCCCGAATCCAGAAAGGTTGTCCGTAGCAATGATGTTCACTTTAATGAATCCAAATATCATTCTAAACCAGAGAGGGTTGAGGAGATTAGAAGAGTTGTCTTCCAAGAAGATGGACCTGCACGTGCAAGACAAAATGTCAGGGCTCAAGAGGAGCAAGGACAGGATAGAGTGGAACCATAGGTTGTGGCTGAGCCTGAGCCACCTATTGTGTGTAGATCATGACGTATCACGCGACCTCCTGATAGGTTTGTTCCATCTATGAACTATGTCATGTTGACTGATTGCAATGAGCCTTCATGTTACAAGGAAGCAGTGCAAATGAAGGACTCCGGGAATTGGCAATTGGCCATGCAATCAGAGATGACAGCTCTGCATAAAAACAAGACATGGAAGCTAGTTAAATTACCACAGGGCAAAAAGGCTCTACCTTGTAAATGGGTTTACAGGTATAAGATCACCGCTCATGATAGTCAGCCAAAGTACAAAGCAAGGCTTGTTTCCAAGGGCTTTAAGCAAGAACAAGGCATTGACTTTGATGAAGTCTTCTCTCCGGTGGTCAAGATGACTACATTGAGATGCTTTCTTGCATTGGTTGCCATATTAGATTTGGTGTTGCACCAAATGGATGTCAAGACAGCATTCTTGCATGGTGATTTAGATGTGGAAATTTACATGCAGCAGCCAGAAGGGTTTGTTGAGAAAGGCAAGGAAGATTGGGTATGCCAGTTGTTAAAGAGTCTTTATGGCTTAAAACAATCACCGAGGGCATGGTACCATAAATTCCACAAGTTTATGCTTTCTCAAGGCTACAAACATAGTGAGTTCGATCATTGTCTATATACAAAGAAGGCTAAGGATGGTAGTTGGCTGATCCTTATTTTGTATGTGGATGACATGTTGATTGCTGGCAAGCACTTGGAAGAAATTTCAGCTTTGAAGTCAAAGATGGAAAAATCGTTTGACATGAAAGACATGGGTGAGGCAAGTCATATACTTGGTATGCGCATTGAGAGAGACAGATCAAAGAAGTTGATTTGGTTATCTCAAACAGAGTATATTGACAAGGTTTTGCAACGTTTCAATATGGAGAAGGGAAAGGCACTGAGTGTTCCATTGCCACCATATGTGAAACTTAGCAAGCAAGATTGTCATGTGTCTGAGGAAGAACAGGCTGAAATGGATAAGATTCCATATGCGTCTGCAGTGGGTAGTTTGATGTATGCAATGATTGCTACTCGCCCAAACATTGCATTTGCAGTGGGAGTAGTAAGTCGATACATGTCAAACCCAGGCAAGAAACATTGGGAGGCAGTGAAAGGAATATTGAGATACCTGAAAGCTACAAAGAGTATGCGTATATGCTATGGGAGTCAGGAGCTAAGTGTAAAGGGTTTTACAGACTCAGATTATGCAGGTGACTTAGACAACCGAAGGTCTACGTCAGGGTATGTCTTTACATTGGCTGGTGGAGCAGTATCATGGCGTTCTATATTACAAGATTTTGTTACTCAGTCTACTACAGAGGCTGAATATGTTGCAGCATCAGAGGCATGCAAAGAATCAATTTGGATTAATCGACTAGTAACAGATTTGGGAATCAAAGAAGAGATGCCTGTGTTATATTGTGATAGTCAAAGTGCTATACAATTGGCTCGCAATCCAGTTTATCACTCAAAGACAAAGCATGTGGATGTGAAGTATCATTTCATTAGGGAAATGCTCGAGGATAAGAAACTTCATCTTGTCAAAGTTCACACCACAGAAAATCATGTTGATCTACTTACAAAAGGACTTCCCTCAGAGAGCTTTGCGCATTTTCGCAAGCAGTTAGGTGTAGGGTAGTACATCACTTCTCTACATCTCTTGTATATTAGCTTGTATAGTAGCTTCTCTCACACTTAAAGTACCACATTGGACTTTAAGTGGGAGGTTGTTGGGGTATAAAGCCCAATGTGGTCGCCCAGGTAAGTGGGCGGGCCACCAGGTATGTACACATATTCTTTTGTAAAAACCTAATAAGAACTCACTATGCTCTACACATTACAGTAGAGCGAGTTCACAATATCGTCATGCTCTTCTTCTCGTACTCTCTCTCGCATCGCACTTCCGCTCGTACTCCTTCATTTTCTACGTTGTTTTTCTTTGATCAGCCCTTGCAATTCGATGTGTCGTTCCTCATCTAGATTCTCTAGAATACGGATGTGATTTGAAAGCTCATGTCCATCCCATTTCTCAGTAACCGCTACCCTCAAACTAGGGACTGGAAATTCCCATGGCATTACAGCGTCTAGTCCATACACAAGCTTGAATGGAGTGCATCCAGTAGCCACCTTGTATGATGTCTGTTATGCCCATAAGGCTGCAGTCAGTTTTAAGTCCCAATCACTACATGTGACGCTCACAGTCTTTGTGAGGATGGATACTAAGATTTTGTTAGTGCTTTCGGCTTGGCCATTAGCACGAGGGTAGTAGGGTGTGGATTTCCTATGCGAGATCATGAATTTTGCAGTTAAGATCTCTATTGTTTCGTTTAAGAAATGTGAATCTCTATCGCTCATAATCTCAAGTGGGAAACCAAAATGTGTGATTATGTTTTCATATATGAAGTGTGCAGTGGCTAAGGCATCACCTTTTCTTACTGCTTTAGCTTTAGCCCATTTAGTAACATAATCCGTTCCAGTGATAATATATCTAACCTGAGATCCACGTGCTGCTGGAATAATAGGCCCAATAAAATCAAATCCCCATTTTTCAAATGGTTTGTTTACTGCTACGGGGTGCAGGGGCATAAAGTCTTGTTTCCTTGGCTTGGAGCATCTTTGACACTCATCACAACCACGTACAAATAGTGCACAATCTTTGAATAAGGTAGGCCACCAATAGACTGTTAGCATAATCTTGCGTGCTCTGATGTCAACTGCAAAATTTCCACCTACAACTCCTTGATGGGCCTCTTCCATAATATGCAAGGTCTCATCTTCCCTAGGACAACGCCTAAGAATATCGTCCTTGTCTCTCTTGTATAGTTTCCCGGAAATAAGTAGGTAGTCAGCACTTTCTTTAATGATTTGTCTAGCTTTCTGTGTTCCTAAATTACGGATATTTGTGAGTCCATGAGCTAGGACATCTACAATATGTTCACTCCATTGAGGTATCGAGTCCACTAGGAATAGGGTAGCATCAGCTAGATCATCATCTATTCCAATTGGTGGTTCACCATTGGGTATTCTCGATATGTGATCTGCCATGAGATGTTTCTTTTCAGGGTGAACTACAATAGTAAAGTCAAAGTCTAGTAGAATCAACATCCATCGTGTTATTCTACCTGTGGCGCAAGGTTTATTGACAAGGTAGAGCAATGCTTGATGATCTACGAGGAATATGAATTGATTTTCTAATAGGTAGTGTTGGGAGGTGGAAGTTCTAAGATCAGTTTGACTTTCCTTTCATCCATTGATATCCCATTTCGTGACACAATATGACCTAGGATCACACCGTGCTTTACCCAAAATTGACATTTATGGGGATTCAAGGATATGCGATAATAGAAACACTTCTCAAAGACTTTTCGTAGGCACTCAAGGTGCTCTTTCCAAGATGAATGTACACACAAGTCATCCGGGAATATTTCTAAGAATAGCCTTAAAAATTCTCTGAATGCGTGATTCATTAGTCTTTGAAATGTGGTTGGGGCATTTGTCAAACCAAATGGCATTCGCCTGAATGCCAACACTCCATATTCAGTGATGAACGCAGTTTTTGGCTGGTCTCCCTCAGCGATAGTTATTTGATTATAACCGGAATAACCATCCAAGAAACTATACTCTTCTTTGCCCGCCACTCTCTCAAGTACATGCTCGCTAAAAGGTAGAGGGTAGTGGTCACGGCAAGTTTCAGCATTGACTTTCTTGAGATCAATGCAAACTCTGAGTTTTCAATTCTTCTTAGGGACCACCACGATGGGCAATACCCATTTCGGATGTTCAATCTCGTAGATGAATCCACATTCAATGAGCTTATTGATCTCTTCTTGGATTTGTGAAGCATACTTAGGGTTCATTGGGTACGGCCTTTGATATACTGGTTTGGCATCAGGCTTCATAGGTATTGTATGCTCATAGACCTCAGGGGGAACACCTTGCATGTCCTTGTATGTCCATGCAAAACAATCCCTGAACTCTCAAAGTAGTGTTAGTAATTCTTGCTCTTCTAGATGGGAAAGGTTCGTAGTGTTGAAAACAGGCTTTGGATCCTCACCTTCGTCAGCCAAGTCGACTTCCTTGACTTCGGTTGGGCCATCATATCCAGTGGTATTCCCCTCATATGGCTTTCTTTGAGCTTTGTCAAAGACTAGGTGCCGATCCCCAATAGTAAAAGATTTAAATCTATCGGGTGCAGGGTATAAATCTGTTTTAAGACCTTGGCTTTGTTCTCTCTTATCTCTCTCTTGGCTTGTTTTTCGGCTTGGACAGCCTCACGATTCTTTCTCCTACGTGATGCCTTAATTGATTTGGATTCCTTTTGTACCTCAAATTTTTTTAGATCAATGTGGGGAGGTTTACAATGCATTAAGTGTTGCAATTGTTCTCCCCAATCGTCTACCATTTTTCGGTTTTCATCGAAGGCACCCACGTCTTGAAGCCATTGGACTGAGGTAATACAATCCTCCAACTTTTGAATGCGTCGTGCAATAGTCCTTTTGTCCTTGCGAAACTTCTTGAAGGATTTTCTACTTCTAGATGGTGCCCTTGTATATTCTTATTCGGAACTATTGGGACTAGGTTCGAGACTAGAATCAGAATCATTTGATTCTTTTGTGTCATTGAAATGTGCTACCGATAGTATGTTTAAGGGAATGGCCTCTGGAATTGGGATTCCATCGACAGTCACACGTGTGAATCCTTGTTTTCCCCATACATCCACTATGGCCAACAATTGATTCCAATCATCGTCAAATGGTGGTCTGTAGTCTATGGTGTAATCCTTATGCTCAGGGTCAGTCTCTTTTTTGCAAATTTTGCAATAGTTAAGAGACGTGGTAGCATCTGAGTCCGAAAACACTATGGTGTCAGAATTCTCATGGAAGAATCCATGGGCCAGTGGATGTGATTTTATAGTCTTAAGATCTACTCGCACATGCTCATCATTGAGGGTCAAATAGACATGATTATGAGACCAATCATGAACCATGTTATATTCTCGCATGAATGACCTTCCCAGAATCATTTCATAGGAACCTGGCTTATCATTAAAGTCCATAACAATAAACGTATGATATACATAATTATCTAGGACCTTCATTTTGAAATTTTTGAGCAAGCCTAGGGCTTTAACTAGGCTCCCATTAGCTAACTTGACAGTAAGATTGGCTACTTCCATAGATGAGCATGCCAGCATCATTTGGTGATGATGCTTACACCAGCTCCACTATCAAGCACAGCTAAAATGGTATTACCCTTATAGATAATTGGCAATACTGTATTAGAATCATCGCCCTCAAAGTAATCACCAAGCATGTTGACACGAAGTCGAAACAAAAGTGTCCTTCTTTGGCACATTTTCAGGAGATCGACTCATGCATCGTCTGCTTTGGGGTTGTGTGATCTAGAGGCACTTCTTGAAGAGCTTCTAGGTTAACAGCAAGCTCATCATTTAGGAAAGATCGTAGGGTTTTTGCCAATTCCGGATCCACTTTAAGCTTGACTAACATAGTGGTGGTGATAGGCATGCCTAAGAAACTGATGAGTTTCTAGGCATTCAATTGAGTACCTATCACACTTTGCCCTTCAGATGGGGTTTGGGGTGGATATGGCATATCCCATGGTTCTTACAAATCATCCTCAAAACTTAGATCCTCTATCACCATGTGGTGGGTAGTTTCGGGTTTGTGGGATTTGGGATTCCGGCTCTCTCGACTCTATGTTCTTCTTGTTTTGCTCAGGGTTAGGATGTTTGAACATGTCTTGATACCATTTCTCAAATTGAGCCTCATGTTCTTCTTCTAATTTTTCGAAGATCATGCTAGGTACTTGTAGGGGTTTTCCTGTTTGAATAGGCTTACTTATTGTGGTGGGAAGCTTCCAAACATTGCGAATAGGTTTTGGTGTGGGTTCCATAGCCGCTTGAGCTTCTTGGACTAACTCAATAGCTTGTTGGAGCTTATGAATCTCCTGTCCCGACACTGGATAGACACCAGATTTATTGGGCTTGGTTTTCTTAGGCAAGTCTACCATATTAGTTTTGTTTGTCACCTGTACTTGATTGTGATTTGATTCAATTGACGATGAGCCATCCGAATCATCACTTGCATTTTGTATGGTGACAGGATCTGAGGTGGTACCCACAACTTTCTTTTTTAATTTTTTGGTTTTCTATTTTGTCTCTTGTTTGAGGTTGTGCTCTTGATGTCTATTTTGTTTTCTGCAGCCACAATTGGATCAATTTTGTCTTGCAATCTTGTCAGAGCATTGAGATTGGGATTTTGCTTGGGTCTCTCACTCTGGATAAGCCTACTCATCATATTTAGGGGTGTTATTAGTGAGGCTTTGGGTGGTTTGTGTGGACATTGTGGAATTAGAAGAGTTATGCCACAGTCACACTGCAGGTAGCCTTAGGCAGATGGGGGTTAACTGTAGGTACATAATGATTTGGCTTGTATGGACAATCTGCCACCTTATGGTTTTCACCACAGCTATAGCACTGCAGGGGTTTCTTATCAGGGCATTCACTGCATTTATGAGGTCCTCCACATCCATAACATTGAAGGGGTGGTTGTCGTCCTTGGTTATTCATGGGTTGCCCCCTTCCTAAAGCAGTGACCTGATAGACTAGTTTTGGTCCCTCAGGGTCATTGACATAATATTCAGGATAAATCTCGTATTCCTCATCACCTTCAGCTGGACTATAGTCTTCCTCTAACTCTTCCTCAGCTACTACTTGATTGATTGGCACTATTCTTGGCTGAGGGGGTAACACTGGTGGGGGGTATGGTGTGTAAGGACGGTAAGGTCGAGTTGGGACATAAGGTCTTGGAGCTTGAACTAGAACGATGGTTATAGACTGGGATGTAGCGACACGGGGAGCAGGTAAAGCTAGCGGTGCTACTGGTGGTCTAGGGGCGTATTGATAAGATGGGCGAAATCTATGATTATAACCCTCATATCCATATCTATTGCCTTGATATCCCGGATTGAAGTACTTTGGGCGAAGTGTGGGGCATTCACTAGTAGGGTGGTCTCCATTACATGTAGAACAAAAGACTAGTTCACGAGCAGGCTCTTTACGAGGTTGGGAAGTATTGGTACGGATTAGTGTTTGTATGTAGGAAGCAACAATCTGCTCAATGGATGAGGGACTAGCCTGGTAGGGTTTGGATGATGTGGTCTCGCTAGGGATACTAGTTGTTTCTTTTATCTCTAGGTTGTCCTCTAATTCAATGACAGTTGTAACAGTGTCATCCCAGGTTGTTATCCCTCTTGTGATCAAGTTGTTTTACAATTCCGTGTGATTCATCCCATTGATGAGACGATCCAACAGTTGATCATCCCTGAACTGTTCGTGGGGTTTGCAGCGTGAGTTTAAATACTTGAGTCGGTTGATGAAGTCACGCATGGATTCACCATTGTTTCGCTCAGCCAAATGTAATTGGGATGCTAATCCCATTTAGGTCCTTGCTTCGCAAAAGCTGCTATGAACGCGGTCTTGACAGTGGCCATATTTCATTTTTCCTCCGGTTTGAGCATTCGATACCATTTTCCAGCTTTATCGTCTAAGGTAAGACTAAAAACGTTGGCTTTTCGAGACATCATTTCTCTCACTCAAAGCCTCACAAACTTGCTCAAAATCTCTAGGTGTTGCCTAGGATCTCCATCACCAAAAAACTTACTCATGAGCTTGGCAATGTCTACTGAGCGTCGGGAATCAGTTCGATTAGGGTCCCTTGCTCGAGGGGATAATTGCTCAACCATATCTCTTCCCACGGCAGCTGCTACAGCGATGGGATCGGCGGGTGCAACAGCTGGCGGTGGAGGATAATTCCGAATTCCAGCTATGGGAAAAGGTGGTGCAAATCTTGCAGTAGGTGCGGGTGCACGTGGTGGAAATCCTGGGGGTGTGCGGTGTAGAGGGGTGGTCGTAGGCGGCATGAATCCAAGTCTTGTTGTAGGCCTTGGAATATTTACATCATATATGGGTGGTCTAGGAGCGGAGCCTAGAGTGGTAGGTGGGCTAGTGGCGTAGGTGTATGTGGGCCCAGTTGGTGGCATAGGTTTGGTATTGTAATGTCCCCAGCCCGTCTACACCGAGATCGGGATGGGATCCTTGACAGGTCTAATAAAACAAGAAAAATCCAAGGAATAGACCTTTACCATTGACAATGGCTTGGGTCTATAGCCTTAGAAGAAGACCTAGTCTTGTCTCGTAGCGGAAACAGGACAATGTATTCAAACGGCCTACCAAAAAAATTCTTATTCCGGCCCTATAACTTCATCATTCAGATTATGGTTTCCTTAGCCAACGCTTTTTTCCCCCTAACATATGTGAGGGCACAGCCGTTGGTGGATTCCTCTTTCAAGTGAGAAGTTTCTAAAACGTTTTAGTGCGTGGGAATGGATAGTTACCTGACTAATCAAGTCCACCCGTCCATGATTGACACCCTTAGTCAATCCCTACTTACCACCCCGCACTCACACAAGATTCATTTATCTTATTATCCCATTGTTTTAACATTTAAAATAATGGTTTCTTTTAACGTTCCATCACAATAATTCCTTGAAGACAGCATTGAAAGCATTCTTTTAGAAAACAGACATCTTTAAACTTAAGACAGGGTACTGTCAATCAAAACATTGTCCATAATAACCATGACCAGTACTCTTCTTGTCTCAAGACCACCTAAGGGTGAAAAACGACACCCATTCCTTGTTCAAATCCGGAGTGGAATAAACCCCCACCCAAGGTTCCGGGTGCCCATACACCAAACTAGTTGCCCATACAACCGGGCAGCTCCCCTAGGATAAAAACGGTATCCTAACTTATGTAGAAACATCAAGACATGACACGTAGTAGAAACTCATCGTTCATGGGGGTAACCGACTTAACCGTGGCTAGAAAGCCAATCATTATCATCAATTTATATCAAGGAGTCGGAGGTGTCTTGAGACAAGCTGTCTTAAGGATGATCAAACATATCTTTCCTAATTCAACCAGTTTTAACCCAAACAATTATTTCCTATATTATAAACCAATGCACGTTGGAAGTTACCTTCCGTTTTTAGCCAGTTTATCCTTCTTACGTATGCAATGCTAACTTATAAAATAACTTAAACGAATTAAAGACTTAATTGAACAATGGGACACCCACCTGGGATTGATTGGCCATCTACTGCTGCGCTGGCGCCTGAAGACTCTCCTCTGTAGGCCTACCACTAGGCCCGGCTTCGTCGTCGTGCGACGCTCTAGTTCGTTTTGAAGCTACGTCCTCATCATCAGATGTAGGATTTGCTCGGGTTCTTTTTGGTATCATAACTTCTTATCCTTATAAAAAGGTCGTCTAATCATTAGGTAAATAGTTCAAAATCTAAACTTAACCTTTGTATTCAACCGTAACCCATCCAAGGTTAAATTTATAGTCTTAATTGATAAATTCTTGACCTAGTAATTTCTTATTTGTCTATATAGGCATGATAACTTTTTCCACCGCTTTCGTAAGGGTTTTCTAAGCTCTCCTAACTTTCTTATAATTTTCTATATCTTTTTCCTAATTTTCCCATCAACTTTTAAGCTAATAATCTACTTATTTTCGGCTCAATATTTATTGTATTTAATTTCTCTTAAAGATTTCATTTACTTAACTTGATATCATAGGTTTACACTTACTATAATTTTTCTAAAAACTTTTAACCACAAAGTCTATTTATTTTAATTACTCATTTGCTAAAAATGGGACTTTTGGTAAATTATAATTTCATACCCTCACTAATTAACTATGGTATAATTACCACAAGTAGACTATAATATTTTTGACTTCTGGTAATTATCTTATTATTTTCCAACTTTGTTATATAATTTCCATCTTCAATTTTCAGCTAAAATTAGGATAATTTGACTTAAATAAATACTTATACTACTTTTCTAACCTTGACATATTTATCACGGCCTCTTTATTATGTAAGCTAACTGTGATAAATAGAATGTAATCATATAGCATGATTTACTAATTTCTCCCTTGAAATTTTCACCAAAATTAGTATATTTTGACTTAGATAAATATCTATACTACTTTTCTAACCTTGAAATAATTATCACGGATTTTTTACCATATTATACAGCTTTGATAAATAGCATGTAATTATAGCACATGATTTACTAATTTCCCTCTTTAGTTTTTAGCTAGAAATAGTATAATTTGACTTATATAAATATCTATACTACTTTTCTAACCTTGGCATAATTATCACGGCCTCTTCATCCTATAATATAGCTCTGAAAAAGAGCATGTAATCATATAGCATGATTTACTAATTTCCCTCTTTAGTTTTTAGCTAGAAATAGTGTAATTTTACTTAGATAAATATCTATACTGCTTTTCTAACCTTGACATAATTGTCACGGCCTTTTTCCCCTATAATATAGCTCTGATAAATAGCATGTAATCATATAGCATGATTTACTAATTTCCCTCTTTAGTTTTTAGCTAAAAATAGTATAATTTGACTTTGATAAATATCTATACTACTTTTCTAACCTTGGAATAATTACTCACGGTCTTTTTACCCTATAATATAGCTCTGATAAATAGCATGTAGTTATAGAACATGACTTACTAATTTCCCCCTTTAATTTACCCCTAAAAACAGCGTAATTCCACTAAGATAATTAGTTAAACTAATTATCTGAGATCAGAATAATTATTAAAGATTTCATAACCTCTAATTAACCTCTAATAAATAACTCAATTCAATTTGAATCTATTTGGTAATTTCCCCTATTTAATTTGTCTAAAAATCAGAGTTTCTCTACTAAAATAATTAGCTAGACTAATTATCTGAGCTTCCCCTAATTATCATGGGTTCCTTAATACCTAATTAAACCTTGATAAATATATCACACCATTTGAATTCAATTTACTAATTTCCCTTATTTAAATTATTGAAAAAACAGAGTAATTCTGCTTAAGTAATTAGCTAGATTTATTTTCTGAGCTTCTCCTAATTATCACGGATTTTTGAACACTTAACTAACCATTGGTAAATATATCACAACATTTCAAATCCATTTACTAATTTCCCCTATTTAAATTACTCACAAAACAGAGTATTTCTGCTAACTTAATTAGCTAGATTCATTTTCTGAGCTTCTCCTAATTATAAAGAGTTCTTGAACACCTAATCAACTACTGATAAATATATTACAACATTTAAAATCCATTTACTAATTTCCCCTATTTAAATTACTCAAAAAATAGAGTATTTCTTCTAAATTAATTAGATAGATTAATTTTCTGAGCTTCTCTGAATTATCACGGGTTCTTGAACACCTAATTAAGCACTGATAAATATATCACAACATTTGAATTCCATTTACTAATTTCCCCTATTTAAATTACTCAAAAAATAGAGTATTTTTGCTAAATTAATTAGCTAGATTAATTTTCTGAGATTTTCCTAATTATCACCAGTTCTTGAACACCTAATTAACTACTGATAAATATATCACAACATTTGAAATCCATTTACTAATTTCCCCTATTAAAATTGCTCAAAAAATAGAGTAATTATGTCTAATTAATTAGGAAAACTTCTCAGAAAATTATAGGATAATTTTCCTAGATTAATAACTGTCTAATGCATCTCTGATAATTACTTCAACTTAATCTAATCTTAATTAATATATTTACCATTAATTCATGGTTAATTTGGGTAATTTCAGCCCTATTATAATAGGATAATTAATTAGCTTAGTATTACTAAGCTTAATTCTAATAATCAGCAGATAGTAATTAATTTAAGAGAGGTTTGAGGAGCATACATAGGCCTAATCTTTGATTTATTAACAAATATCTTAATCTAACCTTGCTAATTAAGAAAGACTAGACTAATTACCGTTTAGGTTAGTCAATTAGAGATTAATCTCTAATGATTTCTGTGTAGCGGTCTCTCTAGATGAGAGAGAGTGTGTCAAGGCTCCGAGTCTGTGTAAAATGTGAAGCTAGGGGTCCTATTTATAGTTTTCTGGCACTCATAAGCTCTCACCGGCTGAAAAAGGCAGTTGCTTGAAGTTCAAGCAGCCCCCAGCAAGTCAAAAAACGCCCCCTGGTGCTAAATGAGTACCTGGCAGGTCAGTGATGACCCTCCCATTACGTGCCAGCTTTTAAAATGTCAATTTTGCTGTAATTTGACCTATTTTTGCTTAATTGGTAAATATCTTGTAAATATATGGGAGACCTTTAATAAAGTATATGCTTAAATGATTACTGCAACCCTTCGATTTTACCTATTTTACTTAATTCACAGTGTAAAATTTCAGGGGTCATAACTATTCCAGTTTTTATCGGAATTCAATTCTGAAAATTTCTAGCCCGGGGTTTGTTGTGCTTAAGATTCCAAAAAAACCAATATTTTCCATGGTCGTACAATCTACATTGCTTTTTCAATAATCATATCAGTTTGATTAAGCTTTATACAACCTTTAAGGTTTCAGAAACTGGAAACCTTACAGGTATGTTCAGTGAGAGTAACGGGAATAAATTATCTAGTACTGGGAATAGTAGTTGCTTGGGATGGATGCAAGACCGTCTCCTCATAAGGGGTGTAGCTCATGGGGATGGATCCTCCATCCACCAGCGTGGTAGAGGTAGAAGCAGTGAGGTGAGGTTCCTCAGGATAACCAGGAGAGACTGTCATTGGAGGATCCTTCCTACTTTTCAGTGGGGTCTCCATTTCTTCCAAGGTCGGGCCACGGGACTCGCTTGTTTGGACAAACAAGATAGGACCTTCGCAAGGATAGTTCATTCCCAATTTCGTGCGTTCTTGCATTATGATTTTATTTAGACAGTCCCCAAGTATCTGCTTATATATCGGATATGTGGTGGCAACTACCGTATGTTCCCTTAACCCCTCCCATGACACTAGGTAGGTGTATTTTGTGACCTTATCATGGAGAGCTTGAGTCTTGACATCGTACTCCCAATTGATAGTTTGAAAAACTCTCACATCGATAGGTGCGGTGCTCTCAACCTTAGCCTTGCCCTTGTCAGCGATGATTTTAGCTTTATCCTGGCGCTCAATCAATCTTTGTTGACCTCGTAAGGTGGCTTCTGCTTCGAATTGGCGAGCTAATCTGAGAGCTTCCTCGATTTGATGTATCTCTTCATGAGTCATGCCATTACAGTCAGAATTGCCTCTTCTTCTATGGCTTGTGAGGGTACTATGATCTCCACATGGGGAGGTTCGCTTGGGGGCTCCATAAGCGAAGTATGAGCTAACTTCCTCATCTGCCAGTGGTTCGTGGGAGGCATTGGTATTTGTGTTACCTAAGCCGATGAAGTTGGAGAATCTATCCAATAGACTTGCACTATTACTAGGAGCCTCGACCCTTGGGTTATCCCCTTCTTCGTAGGCACTCATGGTACCGCTAGAGAGTGAGGATTCGCTAAAGATTCTACGAAGGTTAGTAGTTGCATCAGAGCGAGACTCTGCCGATGGACCTGTCCCAATACTAGGAATTGATCACAGAACGTTTGAAGCACTCTCTTTAGGAGGTTCAATGATGCATCCAGATCTCAAGTTCATAGGCCTCTAATTGTGTTCATGGGTTGGGTTAGGCTTTTGTGTAGTCCAAGAAGGATTTCCTGGGTATGGTTGGTTACACAGGACAAAATGGGGGTAATTTCTGGATAGCTTTCTATATCGTACACAACTTGTCCGCATACAATAGATGGTATGGGATTCCCAACTCCAATTCGAAAAGATTTGACTCTTATCTATGGCGATTGTAAGGTTGGAGATACGAGTGGTAAATCCTACGAAGATAGGAAGATGTGAGCCTTGCTCGTGGAGTGGATTGCACTCACACTTGCACTACCTGTGTACTTCACAGAACTCTCTACACATGAGATGATTCAGGAGTGGGGTAGCCCTTATTGAGTCTTTTCTTCTTGGTTTTGGATGGGGGGAGACAGAGTTTCGCTAGGGATATCTAGTATTGTCAATGGTCGAAAGCGGTTCTTACGGGCTATTTGACAAATAGTCCTCCCATGGCATTGGTAACTCGCGTACACGTAGGAATCCCAACACCAATGTGTGTGGATTTGTCTTTTCTCAATGGATATTAGGGTGCTATGAGAGATTTTGGGCACGTGGTAGTAGAGTGTGGTGCGACGTTGAAGGTGAAGAGGTCTACACTCGCACGTCACTGTCGATGTTTCTCACAACAACGAACCTTGCACATGAGTTCAATAGGTTTTCCCTCTCGTTTATCTCTTCGTAAGCGACGAGTGGAAAGCCTAAAGAGTTTAGATGTTTAAGTTTGAGACACAGGCACGGACGCGGGAGAGTGTGTGTGTGTATGGGTACCTAAGTACAAGTCCCCTTAGGAGGTGTGAATCCTTCACACCTCCTAAGGGATAAAAGAGACTGGTGAAAACATAAGAGAAAAAGAGAGAAAGGGAAAGAGAGAGAGAGAGAGAGAGAGAGAGAGAGAGAAAGAAAAGAAACAAGGGGAAGGGAGAGAAAGGGAAGATGAAAAAGAAAATAAGATACGGAAAGAGAGAGAAAATATAATAGAGATAATAAATAATAATAAAATTAAAATTAAATAAATAAAATAAAAAATACAAGATACAAAAATGACAAAAAATAATAATAATAATTATAAGGATATAGTGAAAAAAGAGGAAGAGAGAGATTAATAGAGAGAAAGGGTGTGTGTGTGTCTGTGGGTGAGCGAGAGAGGTGGAGAGAAAAATAATAATAAATAATAAAATAAAAATTACAATTACAATTAAAATTATAAAATTAAATAAAAATATATAAAAATTTAACAAAAAGGGCTAGAAAATTTATGGTAGATTACACAAGTGTTCCCGGGTGGGGAGAGGGCGTGGAACAAGCATCAGCGAAACTAGAAAATCACTGCGAGCAGGCAGCGGAGCGTCCCGAACGCGTTCTCGACGCTACGGGCAAGCACTCGGAGGGGGTTTTTCGGTGCTTAATGGTGCCAAAATTAAGAATGGCAAGGGTAAAAGGAATAGACAACCACCACGGATGTTTTTGATTCTTAAAAAAATTTCGAGCGCCCAAACAGGCGGCCGAACACAGGCGGGCAGCCACTATTGTGAAACGGGTAAGTTGGGTATCAACTCATCCGGTTCAATGAGTAGACTACTAATCTATCACTAACAAGTAAAAAATTCAAACTATGCGCGCGTAAAACGCGATTTTCAGCCGTTCACGCGTAGACGTAAAGCGGTGGACACCTAGTTTCAGGCGTGTATAACTTGAGCATATGGGGTCGGATCGCGGAGCTGTTTTGTAGGCGTATTCTTCTCATACCCTACTTCACTCCTGCTAATCCTTGCCCTTATTGGATTGCCGAATCACTCGTTCTCATACGGTCTACTTGGGTGCCGGCAAAGGCGTCCCGGGAGCCAAAAATGACCGTCCCGGACTCCGATCGGACCCGAATCGCACCAGAATGAGATGAGATGGTTCAGCTAAGTTCTAAACACTCTATTGGATATGTTTATGAAGTCTTATCTCAATTGGATCTAATTTGAGTACCTAGAAGCGGATTTACGTTTGCTTTTTTGGAAAAAGCGTCAAAAATGGACGCCTACATGCGTAGATGAAGCGTTACCGCTTGCTCCGAGCATCAAATTAGATCTTGATCGTCACTTGGTGTAGCTTAAGACTAAGGCTATGCACCCCAATCATTGCTACCCAAACGGTGACGCTCGTTTGTGTGCTATAGCAGATCTAGACTCTCTTTTATCTACAAAAATCTACCATTTCTTTAACCTCTTCCCGGAATGAGTAGTTAAGGACCCAAACGACAACGTATAAGGTCATATGAATATCATACGGACATCTACACAACTCCCCCAAGCTCTCTCATCAAACGGATATGCGTTTGGACATACCATTGATGAGTTAGAGCTCGATTAGTGAACGTGCGTTCACTAATTATCCAAAAAATTCAGATTTGGAAGTCATCTTTCATCCTACCTACACCTCCGCCAATCCGTGATATACAAACAAAGCTCTATTCATATCTTCTTAACATGTTCTTTAAGCCTATCTATTCACCTCGGTCATCACCTCTACCGATTGAGTATAGCGGGCCGCCGAAAAGTGGTCTCGAAGAGGGGAAAAACCTGTGTTTTTCCCCTCTTGCAAGGAAACAAGCGTTATGCACGCACCATAACCATAATTTTCAGCATTCTAACATTCTCTAATCATAACCATAACATTTCCACATCATATTCAATACATTCCACATACTTTCAACCTATGTACACATGTTTTTTCACTTCATATGCATTAGCCCTAATGCAGCATTAGTGTATATACACATGCATATACGCTAATGCACTTACATTAGCGCATATGCATGTGCATTAGTGCATATGCACTTGCATATATGCTAATGCACTTGCATATGCACTAATGCAGATGCATTAGTGCATATACGCATGCATATGTGCTAATGCACTTGCATTAGCGCATATGCACATATAATAGTCCTAATGCATGTGCATTAGTGCATATGCATATGCATATGTGCTAATGCACTTGCATTAGCGCGCATATACATGTGTATTAGTGCATAACGGCTTGCATATACACATGCATTAGTGCATATGCATATGCACTAATGCAAGTGCATTAGCTCATACGCATATGCACTAATGCATGTGCATATGCGCTAATGCACTTGCATATGTGCTAATACACATGCATTAGTGCATATGCACATGTATATGCGCTTATGCACTTGTTTAAATTATGACATTTAAAGCTTGTATGTTATTTAACTTGTAGGTTATTTAAATTCTTGTACGTTATTTAAATTGTAGGTTGTTTAAATTCTTTATTGTATAGACGCTATGTTAATTCTTTATTGCTTAAAACAAAGAGGGATGTTGTATTCCCCTCGCTCCGCTAATGCGGATGCCTCTTTTTTTTTTTGTGTCCCACTGCTCTCTGAACAAAGGAGGTTCTGGTAAATTTTTTCGCCCAACCTTTAGGTAAGGTATATGCATGTACATATTGCATATACATGTGCATTAGCACATATACGTTTAGGCATTATATAGCGTTTAGGCATTATGCATTAAGGCATCATGCATTATATAGCATTTATAAATTAGCATTTAGGCATTAGTTATATTAGCATTTAGGTATTAGTGTTATATATTATTCGCTCTATTCTCATTTTTTTTAGTGGGAATCTTCCACGGTTCCTTCGTCTTGCCTTTGCCAGCCTCTCACCTAGAAGGGATTCACATGCATCTCAACGATGCCCAATCATGCACCTGCCTTGGTTTCAACTGTACGCTACTTCTCCTCGTCGTCACACTCACACGCGGACCACCTCAACACTCAGCTTTGTCTCTCACCTCTCCCCTGCATTTGTGCCTACTCCCCTCATTCAAGGTGTGTGCACGTTATCTCGCCTATCAAAGAGAGAGAGAGAGAGAGAGAGAGAGAGAGAGAGAGAGACTCTTGCCAAATCTCCCCTCTCCTGTGCCATCGCCTAGCCCACCCCGTTCTCCTTCCTCTTTGATCTGTGAGCAATCCTCGTTGCTGCCACCTACTCACAATTTAACATGCAGACCAGGCTAGGCGTAGCAGCACAGAGTAGATTGGGCGGAGAGAGAGAGAGAGAGAGAGAGAGAGTACACACAACACAACTATGCAGTATCGCCCGCCAGGAATGAACAGTGAATAAAAATAATCTCTCCCCTCTCTCCATGTCTTCTCCACCTGGCGGAACACAAAAAAAACAAGTTGTGAAAAATCGTAGCTTTTCATAAGAAGACTGATTGTCAAATCAATACAAGATGATAAATCTAGAATTTGCGTTGGTTATGTAGGCTTCGAAGATAAATTGCTTGATTAATTTTAGACATAATTGCCCTTTTTGCGAGGCAATTTGTGACAAATTACGTGCCACACACTCAAAAATGGATACAAGGGTATTTCAACAATTTTTAAAATTTGAGGGGTATTTTGGGAATTTCCACCAATTAGAGGGGTAGTTGGTAATTCTCCTTAACTTTTAGTAAGAGAGAAATATCTTCTGACAGTGGCACATGGAAAGAGGTTTTCTATTATTTTTTTTTCTTCAAACCAAAAAATCTTTTTAGATTCCATCTAATTCAAAACGTTGGGACTACCTATTTAGCATTATGCAAAGTTACATAGGCATTATATATCGTTTAGCCATTATGTATTATTAAGCATTTAGGCATTATGCATTATACAGCATTTATATATTAGGCATAATGCATAGTTACATAGGCATTATATAGCATTATGCATTATATAGCATTTAGACATTACATAACATTAAGTTATTATGCATAGATAATTAGCATTTATGTATTATGCATTCATTAACGTATATTCATACATACATACATATATAAAAAGTATAGCGTTTTTTTAATTAAATCAAAAGTCACTCTATAGCGAGGTATATATCGTAGATGCTTATTTTTTAAAAAATGTAAACTTTGATGGTTAATAAAAAACATGTAAATTTTTTAATTTAATCAAAAAAATAAAAGGGGTGGGGAGGCGTGTGTCAGCCTCCCTCCCTTTTTTTTCCCATTTCCCTCTTATAATTCTCTCTCTACTCACTCTCTCTCTATCAGTTCCCATTCGTCTGCTGTCCACACCAAGCTTCACAGGTTCTCTCTCTCTCTCTCTCTCTCTCTCTCTCTCTCTCTCTCTCTCTCTGAAGTCAAAACCTTAGCCAGACGATGTCCATTCCCTCTTTGACTCTCGCTTTGGATTCACGTTGCTCCCTCTCGCTCTCTCTCACTCTCTGTCTCTGGATTCGCTTGTAGACTTGACATGCAGCTCCAAGCTTTGCCCTCTCTCTCTCTCTCTCTCTCTCTCTCTCTCTCTCTCTCTCTCTCTCTCTCTCTCTCTCTCTCTCTGTTGTCCCTGATTCGCCCAGCATAATGCCCTCGACCAGCATAATGTCCATGACTCTACAGAGAGAAAGAGTACAGTCCATAGGAGAGAGAGTCCCTGATTCGCCCAGCATAATGCCCTCGACCAGCATAATGTCCATGACTCTACAGAGAGAAAGAGTACAGTCCATAGGGGAGAGAGAGAGAGAGAGAGAGAGAGAGAGAGAGAGAGAGAGAGGTGGGGGTGGCCATAGCTACAACAAAGCAGCATGGCGATGGAGCATAAGAATAGGGGCATCGCAATGGTCAGCAGGACACGAGAGAGAGAGAGAGAGAGAGTAAAAAAATGAAGTATATGTATGTAATAATATATATTAGTACCATTCACTTTTGTACTATATATTAGTAAATGTAAAGCATACACTTTTAAAATTTTTTTTAAATTCTTTAAAGCTTTTTTCCGTGGGCCATATTCGTCAGGAAAACACAGTGGTGGGCTCGCACGATGCATCTTTGAAAGAAACTGCAACTGGAGCTACTTAAAGGACAAGAAAGGGAAGAAAATGAAAGTTCCCCGCAGTCGTTTCGACACACGAGATCCGTGCGGTGTATTTGTTTGTCTTCAAAACGTCCAAAATTTGGTCTCGTGGGTACCTAAGGTACTTGCAAGAAAAAAAACAAACACCATGCATTTTTCTGTGCGGAAAACAAAAAACACTGGCTTTCTCCGTTCCGGTTTTTGCCCATCGGGTCATCCAGTATTAATTTAGAGAGAAAGCAGAGCCATAAGGTGTACACACACACACACACACACACACACATATATATATATATAGAAGACGTAGTAGCTAGAAAATCAAATAAATAAAGGTCAATTCATGCAGTAGTAGCTTAGATTATCTTTTTTTTAAAAGGCAAAGTTGAATGGTTATAAAAAAAATGATTATTTTAAAAATGTTTTAATAAAGGGTTTGTTTTGGGGATAAAGAAAATGGTGATCTCCTCGGGAAAAAATTGGCGATCTACAGGTATTCTACTCTCTCTCTCTCTCTCTCTCTCTCTCTCTCTCTCTCTCTCTCTCTCGTTCTGCAGCGCACTGCCCTCATCATTGTTTCCCCTCGTGAGTACAATGCGTTGCCCTCATCATTGTTTTTTTTCCCTCGCCTACTGTCCCGTGAGCTGTCCCGTGGGCTGCCCTCATCGCGTGGGGAGATGTCCCGTGGGCTTTGTGTGGTGAGGTTGCCATGGCAAACATATGTAGGTCAAGAGTGATGACAGAGAGAGAAATGACGCGACAGAGAGAGGTAGGATTCCATATTTTACATAATATATTACAAAGTATATTATATAACATATATAAAAAAAATCAAACCCTTTTCTTTTGCATATATATATTACAAAGTATATTATATAGCATATATAAAAAAATTTAAACCCTTTCCTTTTGCAATTTGTGAAATAGTTGAAGATGTACTTTCCGAATGTTGCAACAAACAGCATATCGTTATGTGCGGCACCCCCGAGAGGTTCATTTCTTGAATTGAAAAACGTAGCTCCATACAGCCGGAGACGGGAAAGAGCATGGTTTACCCTGGCTCTCGTTTCGACAACCGAGTCACCTGTACTATAATTTAAAGGCGTGAAATACGCCAAATTTTGAACCTCGGGTGTCCTGCGGTACCTGTGCACGAAAAAAGGGCTCCAGTGTAATTTTCTATGCAGCAAATAAAAAATGAATGCTTTAATTTCTCCGTTCCGCTTTCCGACCTCTAAGCCGTCCGGTATTAATTTTTAGAGAAACAATTACCATAAGGTTAGTCTATATATATACATATATATATATATATATATGTGTGTGTGTATATATATATATATGTGTGTATATATATATATATATATATATATATATATATATATATATATATATATATATCACTACAACATAGGGGAGCTTTATTGACGTTAAGCCCCTGACGTTGAAAGTGGCTTTTATCTAAATTTTCACGGCGTCAGTATATGCATCGCTATATGAGTCACTATCAACGTCGTTAAACTCGTTTGTAATAACGTCGCTATATGCCACCACATACCGATGCTGTTACCGACTACAATACCGACGCTTATACCAACGCTGACACCGACGCTTATACCGACCTAGTTAATTTATATAAAAAAACCCTGCGCGCGCGGCTCCTCTATTTTTTGCCACGCGCAGTTTTTTGACGCCGAAAATAGGTTGGAGCTCTCTCTCTCTCTCTCTCTCTCTCTCTCTCTCTCTCTCTCACACACACACACACACACACACACACACACACAACCCCCCTTCCCCCCCCCCCCCCCCCAGTCTCTCTCCCCCTACCCCTTTCCCCTTGTCTACGCACACACATGAGGAGAGGAGGGAGAGACAGGTATGCTCCCTCCCTCTCCTCCCCTCTCATATTCCCTACCCCCTCTCCCTCCCACCCACACACACACAACACACATACACACACACACACACACATTCAATGAGAGAGAGAGAGAGAGGGAGAAAGAAAGAAAGGGGGAGAGAGACACACACACATACACACACACACAAAATGAGAGAGAGAAAGAGACACAGGGAGAGAGAAAGAGAGATAGACCACTCTTTTCAAAGAAGGAGGTCTCTGTAAAGTACAAAAATTGATTGCCCCCCCCCCCCCCCCCCTTCGGTTCTTTTAAAGGTTTCTTTTTCATTAAATGGCAGACAAGGTTGAATACTGTCTTCCATTGATTGAAGGGATTTTCTGAAATCACATTGTAAAATTACTAAAGTAAAGGAATACATTTTTATAAATGTCTTAACAATGTGGTAGTAATTAATTAAGAAAAATGGGTGCGTGCAGGGTGGAAGGTGGGGGAAATTGGATGTCCTTGTGACTCCATTTCCATAGTGCTGGCTGGACCCGATAAGTCGGGTGCTTTCCAGCATAAGTTAGGTTTTCTCTAGCTCTCTCTTTTTAGATTAAGTCCCTCATCTTAGGGGAAAGTATGGTGGCTATGCCTGTGAAAGATCGGGAAAAAGGCACCATGCCTTGAACCAAGGGTGAAGTACCTCCACTTCCACCGCATCTCGGAGCGGATTGGAAGTCTTGATGCGAATTAAAATACTGTTTAGGAGATGACCATGCTTCCGCAATGCGAGATAGAACTAGGTTAGGTTCCTCTGGCTCGTATCCATTGGATTTGGTGCAAGTCCAGGGTGTCTTCCACTGAGTTCCTTACAAGCCTATTCGACTATCAAAAGGACCAATAGCGGTAGGTTTTCTGTGATCGCGATAGGTCGGGCACCTCACATTCGACCATCGAGCTGCCCGGTATTAATTTAGAGAGAAAAAGCTGCCATAAGGTTATGTACATAAATAGCTGTGTGTGTGTGTGTGTGTGTGTGTATATATATATATATATATATATATATATAATGCATCTCAGAGCAGATTAGTGTTGATGGGAATTAAAAAACTCTTTAGGAGATCACCAAGAAGACTAGGATTCTGGAGACTAGTAATCACAAATGTATATATACAAGAAACTAGACTTTGTAAAGTTTTTACACGAGAGTGTATCTTGTTATTTCAACTGTTTTCATAAAGGAAGTGTTTTTAAAGAATCAAGTTCTAAAGTTTATAATGAAGAAACCTACTTTTACACGTAAAGAGTGTGGTAGTGTATATAGGTTCAAAGGAAAGCGAGAGAACGGATGGCTCTCTCTCTCTCTCTCTCTCTCTCTCCTATGGACTGGACTCTTTCTCTCTGTAGAGTCATGGACATTGTGCACGTCAATGAAGAGGAGATGTTTCACGACATTCCCGATCATCCAGAATGGGGAAATGAAGCTAACAACGAGTCCACGGACAACTCAAGCGAGAACGAGGAAACCATAAAGGATGCCAGATTCTACGACTTCCCAAATCAGACTGAAAAATGCCAGAAACGGTACAGAGAAAAGAGAAAAACGAAAGGAGTTATAAACACTCCGATGCCTAGGATAAGAGGGAAAAACCAATTCCTAATGCTAGTAAAGGCGGACAATTGTGTCAAGGACAAGATTTCCGGAAGAATGAGAGGAAATGTGGAAACGAGCTCACGGAAAGACAAACGAAGCTCAAGAAATCGAGTTCAACCCAGTGGAACGAAAACCAAAACAGATAAAGCGGAAAAGAACATTAGAAACAAGGAAAACAAAGAGTCCAAATTAGAACTCCGAAACAAGTACAGAGAGTTTAAAAAAACTCTGAAAGAAGTTTGGACGACTGAAATTGAGAGTGGTGAGGACGCAAATGCCAATGTCAAGGGAAACATGGATGTTCCCTCTCACTACAGAAAATTTACGATAGAGGATAGGAAGGTGATATTAAACTAGCCTATCAGAGAAAGAAAGGAGAACGAATCCTATGATGGACCGGAGGGCGCTAAAAAGGTTGATTTAGCAGCTCCGAGAGAGGAACCTAGACCAGTGTACATAGCTACAGATTTGTCTCTGAAAGAAGAAGAGAGACTTTTGAATCTTCTCAGAGAATACAGGGATGTGTTTGCATGGTCGTACAAGGACTTGAATGAAGTCGATCCATCAATATGCCAACATACCATTCCTTTGAAACAAGACGCTAAGTCTAGCAGACAGAGACAGTACACGTATAATGACACGTTTGCTAAGAGAATCAAAGAGGAAATAGACAAGCTAATGGAAGCTGAATTCATATATGAGATTGAACACACGGACTGGGTATCTCCGATTGTGGTAGAACCTAAGAAAAATGGGAAACTCCGAGTGTGTGTCAATCTAAAAAGAAAGTAAATGTTGTGACAATCAGGGACAATTATCCCTTGCCGATAACTGATCATGTTCTAGAACGTGTATCAAGGAAAAGAGCATATTCCTTTCTAGATGGATTTTCGGGATATAATCAGCTTGCCATTGCGCCAGGGGATCAACACAAAACAGCTTTTGCAACGGAGTGGGGAATTTATGCGCATCGAGTTATGCCTTTTGGTTTAACTAATGCTCCTGTAACATTCCAAAGGCTGATGACTCATGCTTTCAAAGAGTACTTGAGGTTGTTTCTAGAAATATACATGGATGATTTGTGTGTACACTCTCTTCTGAGAGATGAGAATCTAGAACACCTAAGAAAGGTATTCAAGAAATGTAGGACATATCGCATTTGTCTCAATCCTAAGAAGTGTGTGTTTATGGTCTGACAAGGCAGAATTCTGGGACATATTGTCTCACATAACGGAATATCCACGGATATGGAAAAGATAAAAGTAATAGTGAATATGCCTAGACCAGCCAATGCGAAACAAGTGCAAAGCTTTATCGGGCATTGTGGATATTATAGACGATTCATTTACATGTACGCTATAATAGGCCAACCACTTTACAGGCTAATAGTGAATTACGAATGGACAGAGGAGTGTGAAGAATCCTTCAAGAAACTGAAAGAGGCGCTCATCACTGCTCCAGTCTTGAAATCACCAGATTGGGAGAAGATATTCCATGTGCATATAGATGCTTCGGCATATGCAATAGGATGCATCCTAGCTCAGCCAGAAGAAGGAAACATGGATTTTCCAATCTGCTATGCTAGACGACAGCTCAACAATGCTGAGAGGAATTACGCAACAACGGAGCGCGAGGGATTAGGAATGATTTATGGTGTGAAGAAATTTTGGCATTATCTTCTAGCAAATAAGTTTGTGCTTTTCACAGATCATCAAGCCTTGCTCTACCTAGTGAACAAACCATGCAATACGGGACAGATAGTAAGATGGTTCATCATCTTATTAGAATTAGACTTCACGGTAGTAGTAAAGAAAGGAAAGACACGTCTCAGAGCTGATCACCTTTCATGGTTGACGAATGGAGAAGACCCTATAGGTGTAGATGACGACATGCCGGATGCATACCTATTCAACATAGAGATGATACCAAAGTGGTCTGTTGTTAATCTATTAACCTATGGAGGAGAGTTTGATCGAAAAGAATACAACCAGAAACAAGTTATTGTTCAACAATCTAAAAATCTTCAGTGGATTGCAGGAAGGTTGTATCACTTAGGAATCAATAACATTTTAAGTTTATGCGGCAATCCTGAAGAATATAACATATATCTGCGAGAAGCACATGTTCACGAATGTGCATTTCATTGTTCAAGAAGAAACACGGACAGGAATCTGTTACAACTGGGAGTCTACTGGCCAGGAATGAAAGAGAGTGTACATGAATATGTCACTGTATGTATTACATGTTCGTCAAAATCGCCCACTGAGTATTCAACATTGTATCAGATAATGATCACTCCTGAATGGAGTCATTATATTGTTGCATATCTCACAAAGAGAACTTTTCCAGAGGGAACCTCAAAAGCGCGTCAGAGAGCTGTACAAACAGAAGCGCGAGATTACCCTTTAATAGGAAATCAACTCTATAAGAGAGGAAAGGACAACCAGCTTAGGATATGCGTATCAGAGTCAGAGTATGTGATAATCCTAGAGCAGGCTAATGGAGGAGTAGGTGGAGGCCATTTCTCAGGTGATAAGACAGCAAAAATTGTCTTAGCTGCAGGAATATGGTGGCCGACATTACACATGGACGCTGAGGAATACGTAAAACGATGTGATGACTATCAGCGGACAAAAGTACCACTGAAAAGAGATGATATGCCTCTTAGACCAATGATGGGATCAAGAACCTTTGCAAAATGGGGGATTGATTATATTGGACATGTCTCACCTCCGGAATATAGGACTCATGCACAATACATCATTGTGGCGACGGACTATCTAACAAAGTGGGTTGAGGCAAAAGCAACTCAAAAAGCCGATACCAGGACCACAGCACAATTTCTGTATGAATACGTCTTTGTTCGATATGGATTACCAATAGAAATTGTGAGTGATCGAGGCACACACTTCATAAATGAAGTGATAGAGATCCTTCTAGACGAATTCATGGTAATACATTGCAAATCAGCTCCATATCATCCACAAGCCAATGGACAAGCTAAAGCGACGAACAAAACATATGCACGGTTCTTACAAAGATTGTATCTGAGTCGAGAACTGATTGGGACCAGAGATTGCATTCGACATTATGGGCGTATAGGGTAGCATATAAAACATCGATAGGGATGACCCCGTACAACATGGTTTTTGGTTTGAATGCTATTTTACCAATAGAATTTTTAATTCCAACACTGAGAGTAGCTAAGGAATTAGACTGGACAGGACATGAGCTTTCAGATAGAATAGACGACCTTGAAAAGCTAGATGAGCTTCGCTTAAAAGCAGTGGCTTCAATCTACGCTCAGAGAAGGCGACAAAAAGAGTTCTTTGATAAGCATGTACGAACTAAAGAGTTTAAGATTGGGGACTTTGTCCTAGTATACACTCTAAAACAGCATGCAAAAAAACTTAAAAAGCGAGGGATGGGACCACTTGTGATAAAAGATCTATCACCAAGCGGGGCCGTCAAGCTTGCTACATTAGACGAAGAAGAAATGCCAAACTAGATTAATGGCTACAGATTGAAGAAGTATCATTTGCCACTAACCCAGGACATGCTTCTCAAAATACATCAAGATAAACTGCGACTTTAAAAAAAGAAAAAGATTGTTGAGGAAGCGCAAGCGGAAGTAAAAGAAAGAATGGAGAAAAGAAGACTACTGCGTCAGTGACAACGCAATGAAGGAGCCTTACGAATAAACGCAGTCAGTGTATCAGAGATGGGTGAAGACAAAGTAGAGACCATCATCGAGGTCAAAGTGGGGCCAAACCAGGTTAATGCCAGAGCACTATTGGATTCAGGAGCACAAGCTAACCTGCTTTCAGTCAGTTTGTACAAACAATTGAAACATAACACTAGGCTGCAAACTGCCAAACAGGAGTTGAAGAGTTATTTAGCACACTCAATTAAGGCAATCAGATGCACAGTACTGCACGTACAGATAAATCAATATGTGTATCCACAAATGTTTTATGTGGTTGAAGACAAAGTTACGCAACATCCGTTGTTACTAGGGCAACCATGGCAAAAGCAGTACAATGCGATGATTAATTGGTGCTCAAATTCAGTTAACATCAAATATGAGGAGGAAAGTCAATCCATTCCGTTCTCCAAAGCAACCGTACAGGTGCAAGCCAAAGAATCCAATGACAAGGGTAAACGACCTAAAGAGGTGAAGAAGGAGAGATGGCAACCAAAAGCCACTCTACACAACTGGAACGCTCCTCAAAGAAGAAATCTCAGATATGGGTAGAGAAGACAGAAAATACACACACAGCTCAACCTTGGATAAAGACAGAGTCAAAGTTGTTATGGAAGCCAAAGAAGGTTGTGCTAGAGAGAACAAAGGTGAAAAACAAAGTCTTCAACACCAGACAACATAGTATCAGACAGCCAAATTCAATGAAACTGATCTGGATTCCAAAGAAGTTGTTGACAGCACAAAGCCATAGCAAGGAAATTTGGATTCCAAAGATTTGTAAACAGGAACTCCCTTCAGTACAATCAACAGAGAATCCTCAGTATTCAAGGACAGAGCTATCACAACCTAAAGTCAAGCAGATTTGGGTAGCAAAGAGTTTGTGGCAAGCACAAGCAAATCGGAAGCAGATTTGGATTATCAAAAAGGACACAAATGTAAACAAGAACACAGGTACTGATTCTACAACACCAGTGCTACAGACAACCCAAATATTGCCCAAAAGCCTGACAATCAAACAAAGAGCGGCATTATTGCAAATATTGATATTTCATCGCTCTACAATTGAATTCACCAGGCATGACCACAGCAACTATAAGGCTTCACCCTCAGACACTTCATAGTCATCCGGAAGGACTCAGACTAGGAGGGGGGGAGGTATACAGGTATACAGGAACTACAAGCAATAAGGACAAAGAAAATGATATTACGAGGGCAGTGTCTTACATGATTTCAAATTTTTATGTTTGATTGCGGATATTGATAATATTTATGTCCTTATATACTTTGTTTTGCAATAATAAAAGATCAAATGATGAATTTGAGTCTCCAAGTTTGTAAATACGACTAAATATGCGTGTTTTTGGAGCCAAAAATTTGGAAAAAAGTGGTAATCCAAGCTGAGAAACCACAAATAAGTGTATATACATATACACGGGGTTACCAACTAATTATGGTGTATTTTTGAAAATTTTTGGTTTCAATTTTCTATTTTTCTTTATTTTTTAGGATTTTCTTAATAAAAGTAAAAGAAAAATAAAAAAAACAGGTGAAACGAGATCAGAAAAAAGAAAAGAATAGATGGTGATGATCCTAATGACAAGAGCAGCCCATGGTAAAAATTAAGCACAATTCGGGAAAAGTTGCAGAAAGCCCAAAACGGCAGAATTTTGACAAAGTGGACAAATTTCTCAGAAACAGGTCAAACGGAGTCCAAATTGAGAAATTTCAAATCCTAAAGTGCATTTCACGACGAGATAGAATCACATGTCAAATTTGGTAACAAGTGAGCCGAGAAGTCCAGAGTTAAGTATTTTTTACTTCACTTACAAGCTCATTTGCACTATTACCCACTTGGAGAGAGCAAAGAGCACACAAGAGCATCCGACCTTCTACAGCCTTCTACGACCGGTACCAAAGCTCATAGGACTCCAGATATGAGAGGTAGACTCGTTTCCATAAGCTTTTGATGCTTATCACTAAATTTTGTCGCGAAAACTAACCAAAACAAAGAAACAAGAGCATACGGGAAAGGGGTAGAATGCTAGGTAGAGGCACAACCGCCTAACCAAACCATGCAAGAACCAATAGGTGGCTTACCCTAGTGTAGAATATGAGTTCCAAACTCTCAAAGTACGAGAAAGACCAACTGGAAAAACCCTAGGTCAAGAGAGCCTGCAAGCGGCAAATAGGAAAAAGTTGTCAAAACGACACCAAGCTTCACAAGAAGCTTGACAACATCGAGGACAATGCAGACATGGAGTATCTCCAGGTTTGGACCACCAAAAGTGGGTCAAAACAACCGATTCGGCGGCAGACACACAAAGCGTCATTTTGGCATAACGGCCAAAATTGACGACCGAATGCCATGAAACTTCCACAAGCAACTTCAAATAGTCATCGATGGCACATGTGTACAAGTAAAACCCAAAAGAAATCCATTTCACTTACCAATGGTGAAAAAGACACTTTCGGGTAATCAAATGTCTAAAGGTGGAAAAGAAGGAACCAAAGTCGAGTTCAACCATATAGATGACTTCCCAACACCTCAAATGAGCTCGGGATGCAACTCTCGAGGAGAAAGATCGAGGAAAATCAACTCCAACACCAAAAGACGATTTCGGAGACTGAAATGCCTACAAAGGGGGCTTTTAACTAAACTGATGATTTTTAAGGTTGAAAACTAGTTAGCATGGCTTAGGGCACTAGCATAAACCATGCTTTGCACAAAAAACACTTTTTATCAAGAATAGACATCATACGCGTATGATGTCTCACACCATGATTTTCACATCATCTTGAACACATGAATGCATAGCCTCTTGCATAGCCTCTTTCTACATGCTAACAACATCAAATGTACAAAGTATCATGAGATTTGGAGTTGAAAAACCAATTGAAAACTAAAAAGACGCAAAGTAGGGCAAAAAATCGACTTATGGCCCTAAATTTGCCAAAATAGCTCCAAACTCAATGAAACTTTGTAGGGATGTTGTTCAACACATGCACAAGCTATCTGGAACCAAAAAGTACCATTTTGGCCAAAGAGACATTATATGTGTATGATGTCACTTTGCACATACATAGCCAAAATTGATCATTTTTCATCATATATCCATTATATATATCAAATACATGCCACATATGGAGTTTGGTACCATTTGGTCAAGGGGATCACTCTATTAGTCCAATCAGCGGAAAATCCTCTATTTAAAGCCTGATCTTGCCAAAATTCATCATACTCAACTTCAAGTCCAGATTTGAGTACACACAGTCCTTTACTATCATATGAGGAGCCCATAAAACCAATCTCATGCAAAAATGACACAAAAGACATCATACGCGTATGATGTCTCCAGGGCCAATTTTGGTCCAAACTATACCCAAATTTCATAAAATCATTGTCTAAGCCTATATAAAGCCAAATCCAAGCTTACAATGCAAAATGGTTCAATTTTACCCAAAAAGACATCATATGCGTATAATGTCTCCCTACTTGATTTTTGCATTTCAGGGTTGCAACCACCACACAGAAGTGATCTACATGCCATTTTGAGAGCCAACCACCAAGTTTCATCCAATTTGAATTACAAAATCCAATTCCCACTCAATATCTTGCAAAGAGCCTGACCAGGACTAAAATGGCCATAACTTGACCAAATGGGACCCAAATTCAAATGCATGCACTATCAGCTACAAGCACAACTAATATCAAGCCATTTTGACGCAAAAGACATCATACGCGTATGATGTCTCCAGCATGATTTTGCACCCAAATGTCATATTTTTCCATATGCATTGCATCCTTAGGCCCCGAATAGCTTATGTTTCAATTTTTAAGTCATTTGGATAGTTAAAAGCTTAATTTCGGCTTTCAGTACTGAAAAAGACGCTAACTTCTGAAATTGGAGTTACAGGATCCATGGATTCGGGGAAGTCTTCATCAAAGAGAAAGAGAACGACACTCAAGGAAGCGATAGCAGAAGCCGAGCCATTTTCTATTCCCCCAGAGACTCTCAAGCCCACAAAGACTTGGATAGAAGAAGTGGTGTTAGAAGAACAGGGGATAAAGATATACCAAGGTACTTTCAGAGACCCACAGGGACAAACAGTGGATATCCTAATGATTCCCCAAGAACTGGTGGACTACAGCAGAACGGAGGAGATAAGCAGATACCTGGAAAGGGCAGATCTCCGCAGCTTTTTTACTTCCAGACCATCAGGAGTAGATGCTCAAAGAGTGTATGAGTTGGTAACCACCATACAGAAAGATGGAATGGCTACACTCACAGCCTGGGACAGGGAAAAAGTTGAAGTAATTATCACTCCTCAGCTCATTGCAGATGCTCTGAAGCTGCACAACAAAGGAAGCTCAGTCAAAGAAAGACGAGAAGCTATAGAAGTGTATGGGCCAAAGAAGCAAAATGTCACCTATGAAGACATGGTAGATCCAAGAGCGGCAAAGCTTTGCCGGCTCTACAACCAATTCTTACACATATGCAGCAAAAGGCCACAAAAGTATACCACACCACCACATGCCATTGCCACAACCATCACTTGGGCAATAAAGAGCAACATCCTGAAGGAAGTCAATTATGCTCAGCACATTCATGAGCAAGTAATTGCTATGCAGAACAAGAAGCCAAAGTACATTGGGGGAGCTGAAGTGTTGACTAAGATAGCTTATGAAGCTATCAAAGCAAGGGACCAATGGCCAAAGGTTCCCTCGCAAAACCAATGGCTAAGAGAGAGAGATAAAGATGAAGGCCAGCCAGAGGTCACCAAGAGAGTGTCAACAAGGGCAAGGCGGAAGCTAGAGATTGTTTTCGAGCCAGAAGAAGAGGCAGACGAACCCCTCAAGAAGAAGACCAAGAACAAACCCGCTCCCAAGCAAACTAAGAGCCAGAAAGCCGCCAGAATGGAGAGGCTGATTGAACAGTTTAGAGCCAAGCAAGCTTTAAAGGGATATTTTGAGGAGAAGTGGGTACCAAACCCAACTAAAGTCGGAGCCAGCTCAACCAAACCCCATATTGATCAGTACGATCAATATATCAAGGCTTATGAAGAATCAGAAGCTATATTGGAGCAGCAACCAGTAGAGCCATACACCAAAGCAGAAGTTCAGCACATTAAAGCTGAATTAAGAGGAGATGACAAGGGCAAGGGCAAGGTAGAAGAGTCTAGTCCTGAAGAAGAGGAAAAGATAGTGGAGGAAACGACTACTGAAGTGCAGGTGGAGGTGCCAAAAAATCCTGAAATACAGAAAGAGGAGAAGGCAACGGATCCAATTCAAATGAAGAAAGAGCAATATGATGTTCTAATCGACACAGGATATACTCAAAAAGGCCAAGGAAAGAATTAATGAGGAATTGGAAGCTGCAAAGGACGATCTCATTGAGCTTCGAGAAAGGATGGAGCTTCAGGATAGAACAATCCTAAGGCTTAGGTCCACACCAAGAGCTAGCAGAGCAGGAGTAGAGCCAAAGGGAGCAATAATCCCCGGTCTGGAAGATCAAATTTGGAGTTTGCAAAGAGAATTGCGTCTAGAGCAAGTGTAGAGATTGCACATTGCGGAGGGCTCATTGGCTGCTGAAGAATGACTGACATCAGAGACCCAAGCACTAAGAGCGGAGAATGAGGCCAGACAAAGTGATACAAGATACAGAGGATCAGCAAGAAGAAGAAACAAGAGGGGCAACCGTGGAGCTTCCAGAGACTAGGGAAGCCACAACAAGTGAAGATCGAGCCCCTGCACAAGACGAGACCGCAACCTCCAGACTTACTGAGGAGGAGGAAAAAAGATTTCACGAGCAGATAGAGAAGGCAACAGAGGAGAGTGCAAAGGCGTCCATGGAGTGGGAAAGAAGACTCCTATTCTCCATTGGACTTCAAGGGGTGGATACTAAGGTGCTGCAAGAACAATGGATGCAACCTACATTGCCCCTTCCTCTACTAAAGTTTGAAGTGCTGAAGACAAAGAAAAGGATAGAAGAAGAGCAGTATGCCGCGCTATACGAAGGCGACATCACAAAAGAGGAGGAATCAAAGAAGATAGTAGACTCCCAGCCGAGATGGAGGAAAGGGTGGTTGACAAAGTATCCAACCTACCTAATCTATTTGGTGGAGGCACCCAAGGAAGTTAGAGAAGATGCGACATTCTGTCCAGTGCCATGAGTAGGAGTTGGCAAGAACATGACAGAATCACAGCAAAGAAGCCGAATTGGCTTAATTACCCCAGGATTCCAGGATCGAAGGCGGGAGAGAGAATAAGTAAGGCCTACATGGTGAAAACCCTAACGGGCACCATTAAGCTCTTTACTGGCTCTCCTGACCTTTCGTGTCAAATGCTCAAAAAGATTTGCAAAACATTATTGGCTTGCATTGAGGTGTTCGTGCCGGATAAAGCTACCAGCTCAGCATTGTTTTCAACGGCCTACACAGTCACAGATATGATGTATGATTTAGCCTTGCAGCCATCTCCAAAAGTATTACTTCTCTTTTATCAGAGAATCATGTTTATGCCGAGTTTCCACATGCAAGCCTTTGAGGAGGCATTCTATAGTGGTTTCTTTACTCATGAAAGTAAGATATTCGGCCCTACACTAACTATTGGAAACCTGAGATACGAGTCACATCTTCAGATGCTGAAATCGACGGGACTCCACTAAAGAAAAATCAAGGATGTCATGTTAGGGATGACATGGACACGGAGGGGGGGAGTGTTGAGCGGAGGACTACACCTAGACATTTTTGCTCACACTCATATTTTTGTAAACACTTATTGTAATAAATGTCTTTCCGACATTTCATTTTTGATGGAGCCGATTCATTGTAATTAGCGGGACTCAATTGAGTTTCCAGCTTGTATTCCCCAAGTAGTTTCACCTGCTTATGTAATTAGATTAGAGATGTGTTCACACTTCCAAGGCTGAAGTATAAGAGACAATTATTGTAAACCTAAGGACAAGTTATTTGAATCATTAATCAAGATAAGTTTTGAAGCGCCGTGACTGTGTCTGAGAGAGAGTGAGAGAGAGAGAGTCTTATCCTTTTGCTACGCGAGCTACGGAGCCTCCATTGGAGAAGCGACACCGCCATTGTGTTAGCAACGGCGAGAGCTACGCACCAATACCAAGTGTGCGCGCATTCGGCTTCTACGCGAGGTGAGCTCCCACGAGCTTCTATGTGAGTTTTCTCCCTATCTGTGTGTCGGAATTGAGCGTGCCATATATTGATAGAATCGCAGCGAGTAGAGATACACATTAGTATCATCAGAGTCGAAATTCGGTCACCTGAATTTTTTGGCCTGTCTTCATACGCGTTTACTGCACAAAGTGGTTACAGGTTGAGATTATATTGTAGACTCATAGGGTATTGTCCTTACCTAGTGTAGAGACCCCCCTTTTGAGTTTGAGGCTAATTCGATGACTTTAGATCATGTTTCGGATAGCATTTGTTTGTAGTACGGATTTCGGTCATTTGCGTATTTGAGAACTTAGGTTTGATTTCCTTGGTAGTGATTGTCATTAGAAGTTCGAGTAGGTGATCTGACACTCACTTATTTGTTTCCATGCGCCTGCGGGTCAAGCTCCATCCTCGTCTGACATTCTTGTTTGTCAGTTGAGTTCTCGCTATCATAGCCACTGCTAGCGGCGTAACCGCCCAACAGAGCTTCCGGAGAAGCATGTCTTATATGGGGAAACATGGGTAGGATCAGAAACCTGGTACAAGGATAACATGAACCACATGTACAAGAAACTAAATTGGGAATAAATTATGAACCTAACCTATAGAACAGTTCCCATATTCACAGACATATCTCCACGAGCAACAGTAAGGCCAGAGGAGACAGCTTACTTCGGTGAGACTATCGCTCCAAAGCCTACACTTTTTGAGCCAAAAGAAAAATTCCGAACGTGCGCGTCAAAGGGCAGAAAAATCCTTTGGGACAATGGGGCAAGAAGACCCACTTTTGAACCAAGTGCACCTCCTATGATGACAATGAGTTCAGAACCATATACCATGCCAAGGCATAGAGGGTATATAAATTGTAGAATAGCTAGCCATACAGCTATTGCAGAGCCACCTAGGCCACCACCACGGATCCATGAAGAACCACACCAAACATGAGGAAGAGACACGGGTAGGAGACATGAGGATGAATACAGCCGAAAGGTAAGACCCTCAACCTTACAAAATCTGGTAAAGAAATACGATGGATTGAGGGATCCTTATGACCACATTGCCATTTTTTCCAGGTTGTACATACCGAGCAAGTTACTGACTATCATACACAGATAGAAGGATTTGGTTTGACCTTAGAGAGTAAAGCGATATCATGATTCCAGACGCTAGAGCCCAGCTCTAAGCTTTCACCTCATATTTTGGAGGACGACTTCATATCCGCTTTTTCAAAGATGGGTATCAAGCATGGAGCATCCGCCAAAATCCACTCTTTCAAACAAGAACCCCACGAGACTGTTAGGGATTGTGTGAACAGGCTCAAGCAATACATTGCTAGAAGCCCAGATGAAGAAAATCCAAGTCAAAAGCGACTAATTTCCATTTTCTTGGAAGGCTTGGTAAACAAGACTCTTCACGTACATCTCTACACTAAGAAGCACATAAGTTTTAATGATTGTTGTCTTGATGCTATGGATTATGACGACAACTTTGAAGTTGATGGTGAATCTAGTGGCAATTATAAGAGGACTCCATTAGCAAGAGCCTTGGAATCTAATTCAAGTGCAACCCAAGAAGTAAATCCTGAAGAGATCGATGAGACAGTGCTAAAAAAATGGGACATTTGTATTGTCCTTCTTATAGACCACAATAATAGTATACGGAGCTACTCCTATAGGACCATATGTATGCGAAGGACGTGGGGGTGATCATAGCACAAAAGATTGTAAAAGCTTTTCTCCGCTAGTGAACAACCAGTCCATTAAGAAATACAGCCAAATGTGTTCTTGGAACTACACTCATGTGACTCAAGACTGCAATCATATTGCACGAATGAGAATGGAACAACAAGCGATATACTCGGGATCCCAACCAAGACAACATGTTGTAAATCCTGAGAGAAACCTAGTTCCACAGGAACAAGCAAGGCCTGTGTTAGGAGCTCAACCTCCTGCACCTGGCACTGCATCATTTAGGTATGTGGATTATGAGTACCCATATGTAGGGAGGGAGCCTACAAGGTCTCAACCATATTATACAGGAGAGAGATATCCTCTCATTGAACCCCTGGTTGATATCTCACTAGAACCCAGCCAAAGTCCAAACATGTTTGCTAGAGACGAAAGGGACTTGAGTTCATTGATGCTTTTACCTCAAGGAGTATCGAGACGTATTTACTTGGAGCTATAAAGACCTCAAGGGAGTAGATCCAGAAATCTACCAGCACACAATCCCAATGCGTGAGGATGCCAAACCATCGAAGCAACATCCATATACCTATAATGAGAATTTTGGTAACAAAATCAAGGAAGAAATTGATAAGCTGCTAGAGGCTGAGTTCATTTTTGAAATTGAGCACACGGAATGGGTTTCACCTACTGTGGCAGTACCCAAGAAGAATGGAAAACTCAGGGTGTGTGTCAATTTAAAGAAAGTCAATGCTGCAATAGTTCGTGACCACTGTTCTCTGCCAATTACGGACCATGTATTAGAGAGGGTAGTGGGCAAGAAGGCTTATAGATTTCTCGATGGATTTTTAGGATATAATCAAGTATCGATCCAAAGGATGAGCATAAGATGGCATTCGCCACCACTGAGTGGGGAGTGTATGCTTATAGAGTCACGCCTTTTGGAATGACCAATGCTCCAGCCACATTTCAAAGGCTGATGAGCCAGAATTTAAAGAATACCTTAGATTATTCCTTGAAATCTTCTTGGATGATCTTTGCGTGCATTCCATTGATAGAGAAGAACACATCGAGCACTTAAGAATTGTCTTCCAGAAGTGTCGAGTATATCGCATTTGCCTTTTTCCTGAGAAATGAAAATTTATGGTTAGCCAAGGAAATATTTTGGGCCACATAGTGTCTCGGAATGGCATATCCACTGATGCAGAAAAGATAGTGGTCATTGTTGATGTGCCACGACCATACAATGCAAAAGGAGTTCAAATCTTTATGGGCCATTGCGGATATTATCGTAGATTCATCTACATGTATGCTTCCATAGCTACACCCATGTATGCTCTTCTGGTTGTCTTTGAATGGACAGACGACTGTGAGAATGCTTTTGAAAAGCTTAAACAAGACTTAGTTTCAGCACCTATTCTTAGGGCACCTGATTGAAACACTATTTTCCATGTGCATATTGATGCATCCACTTTTGCCATAGGTTGTGTTCTAGCACAGCCTGGTGAGGAGCAAATGGAGAAGAATATGTACTTTCCTGTGTCTTATGCTAGCCGCCAGATGAATAGTGCTAGAAAAAATTACGCTACCACATAGAGAGAGAAGGTTTAGCAATGATCTATGCTGTTAAGAAGTTTAGGCATTACCTTTTTGCCAACAAATTTATCTTCTTTGTAGATCATCAACCTCTACTTTACCTTGTTAATAACAAGCCATGCCACAACAGGACAGATCGTAAGATGGTTTGTTATTCTACTTGAATTTGATTTTGAGGTTGCTATGAAGAAAGGATGTTCCCATGACCATCTTTCTAGAATAACTTCTGGTGGAGAAGCTCCTATTGGTGTAGACGATGATATTCCTGACGCAACTCTCTTTCAAATTGAAACAACACCTAGATGGGCAAGAAAATAATAGGAGTGCTTACCACTGGCTTTACGAATCAGGGAGGATTAACCACGGAGGGTATTGAGGAGTTAACACAAAGTGCACAATATGTGCTATTCTTGGGACGCTTGTATAAGTTAGGTCTTGAAGGCGTCCTACGAATATGTCCTAATCCGGATCAATACGAAGATATATTGGAATATATGCATATTAGTGTAGGGGGATTTCATGTATCAAGCAAGAGATAGTTCGAAGAGTACTACTAGATGGCTATTGGTGGCCAACCTTGTGTGATGATGTGGAAGAGTATGTACGTAAATGTAGAGTTTGCTCTCTAAGCACACCAATTGCATATGCTACACTATTCCACACCTCCCCAACACTGAAATGGATCTCTTACATCATCAAGAGCTATTTGACTTAGATAAGAATCTTTTAGCAATAGATTACCTTGCCAAATGGGTAGAAGCAAAGGCAACCATCAAGAATGATGCCAGAACCATGGCAAAATTCTAGTATGAGTATGTTCTTACATGCTATGGCTTACCCATAGAGATAGTTAGTGATCAAGGAGTGCACTTTGTAAATGAAGTAATTGAATTTCTCTTGGAAGAATTCATGGTAATTCATAGAAGATCTGTACCCTACCATCCGCAAGCAATGGCCAAGCAAAAAGTATAAATAAGACACTCTGCACTCACTAAAGTGGTTGAAGGAAACTACACGGATTGGGAACAAAAGCTCCATTCTGTTTTATGGGCTTATCGTACTACATACACGACGTCAATTGGAACCACTCCATTTGATCTTATATTTGGGCCGAATGCAATCCTACGAATCAAGTTTCTAATACCAACTTTACGGGTTGCAAAGCAACTAGATGGACGGGCCATGAGTTTTCAAGCCGCATAGATAATCTAGAGAAGTTAGACGAAACTAGATTGACTGCTTTAGTTGGCATCTATGTTGAAAAGCGTAGGCAAAAGTAATGGCATGACACACATGTCAAAATTAGTTACTTTTATGAAGGAGATTTAGTGTTATTATACACTTTAAAGAAGCACAAAAGAAAACTAAAAATGCGAGGACTTGGCCCCTTTTTGTGATCAATGCATTAAGTCCAAGTGGTGTCGTGCGATTAGAAACACTCGAAGGCGAGCAAATGACCAATTTCATTAATGGAAGTCGTATTAAGAAGTACGAAGATCCGCTCACCCAAGAGATGTTGGACAAATTACAAACATCCAAAAGAAGACGAAAAAGTTTAGAACAGCTGAAAAAAGACGCTCAAGAAGAAGCACACTTACGGATGGAGAATGCAAAATTAAACAAAAACGCCACCGACAAAGTACTAGCATTATCACTTACAAATAAAGAAGAATAAAATCGCTTCATTGAACCATTTAGAATATTGAGACAACACAAGCATCAATTGTAGCTCCAGTATTCATAGATACGGGATCAGACACTAGTATTATGTCATATGAGACATGGGAAGAAATAGGCAAGCCTTTACTCCAATCTACTAGCTTTTCTTTTAAAAGCTTTAACAACACTGAGAGCACAAGCATAGGAAAATGCTATGTCAAAATCCGCATTCAAGATGCACCTATGTATGGATTGTTCTATGTTGCTAATAAACAAGAAGCGTTGGAGCGGGTCGTTTTAGGCCGGTATTGGATATGGTCAACCAAGTGTATTTTGCAATGGGATATTCGTTAATATACCTTGAAAGTAAACTATGTCTCTCTAACAGGGTCTAGCTCAAGAAGTACTTCCATGTTGGACACAAGTAAGTTCGATACAATTCCATAAAAGCATCCATAACGAAAACCACTACTAACATCCTTGAAGCTTCTAGCTCAAGAAAAAGCATTCCAAAGCTAAGGAAGGGGACAAGTGAAACAGTGTATGCCAGAGCATTCACTAATGATGACTGCACATGAGCGCTTATAGACAAATGCTAAAAGCACTAAGATGTATTCTTTGCTATCAAAACAAAGGAAGTCATGCCCACACACAACTTTACGTTGGGTGTCAATGGCACTTCTTCAAGCTCAAGGCTATAATGAAGGCAAGTGCAATCTATGGCTTCCCAAGAAGAAGAACTCTTAGCTTCATACAACTCAACCTTCAGATCACACATCAATGACATCTCAATCTACCTTACCAAAGTAGAATTTCACATCAGAATTGTCGTGCAAGAAAACCATTCAATCACCATCCATAAATGCTAAGACTATCCAACAGAGATGGGTGATTCGCGCAGACTATAACAAAAAGAAATGTTGCCCACGAAGGAGCTCCCTCCACCATTGTTTAAGCCACCAACAGTGATTCAAGAACGACACAAGTGGATTGTTGTCACTACAACAATAAAAGTGAAATCTGTAAGTACAAAAATAGAATCAAGCTTCCATAACTTGACAATAAAACAGCGAGCGAGTTATCTTCAAGCCCTCATTTCGCACAAAGCAATGTCGCCGCTAGCAACTGCTTCATCTCAGAAAAAGGCAAAACTACAAACGAATGCCACTTATTTGACCGATTTGGCAATCTCTTAAGTAACCGAAGGATTACTGCACAACACTACTCTATGCATTGACCATGTAGCTTACAACATCCAATGCATAAAAACATAAAAATAAATTCTAGTGCTTCCATAACTTCATGTAAAACAAAGGAGCTAATTGAACATTGTACTACAGGAACCTCACTATGGACACCTGGATGGATACATGTGGTCCATGCATCGACCCGGATAGCTCGCATCCATCCCAACAAGGGGGACGGAGTATACCACCATTCCAGACACATTCAAGATTCTTCTATGCCCCGATGGGAGAAGATTGTTTGCAGACAACCATTTGTAAATCTTTTTTATCAACAATATCACCCTTTTCCTCAACTGCCAAGACTGCATACATAGCATTAGAGACTGCCTCATTCAATGTTGGCAGTGTCGAACCTATTTCAAGCGATACAGTATTGGGACAATACAAAAAATGGTGGGAGTAACACCCCAAAGTCATAGCTCATTGGAAGTCATCATGGGAGAACATGGACAATATGAACGGCGGCTTCCAGAAGAAGAAATTGCATAGGAATGGCGAGAGGACATAACAAGGATATTGATACCCCCGGTGTTGCAAATACCTCGTCCACAAGATACATCTTGTAAATTTTGGAGGAATGTGAGCACGTACTTGAGCCAATTTATTAATCATAGGTGTATTTTTAACCTTCCTATTGTACCCATGTCGTACTTCAATGAGGAGGCACTTCTTCCTCTACCACCTACACCAGAGGCCGACTTTCATACAGAACTGTCTTTGTATCTTGAAGTCATTGATGCTATCCTTCCAGGTATAGACTTAGACACGGACCAAACAGCTATGCAAGAGTAAACCACAAATCACTCAATAAGATCGACAAGCCAGGACACTTTTTTCCCATTGGGTTTTTCCCCCTCGGCTATATTTGGTGATTGGCACCACTCACAAATGTCTTTTTCTCCTTTTTTTTTGAGAATTTTTCTAGTTGAATAAGTGCAGACACACACATTCCAACCATCAAGCAACAATCACGCCACAATATGGAAAGAGAATTCAAGGTGACTACGCTTTGATAGGAGCCTAAGAGCTTATCAACACAAGCAAACAACGTCAATCAGCACAATACATGTGTATTCAAACCCTTGTCTCTATTAGTTTTAGTTGTGTTTCTCCATTTCACATAAAATGATTGCATGCATAAACCACATAAAATGATTGCATGCATAAACCACAAATGGCTGAATTAAGTTTTAATTAGTGCTACTAGGTTGTTGGTAATTTTTAGACTTTTGAGATACATAGTTGTAGATATCTGTAAGCAAAGATTAGGGTAGAACATATGCCAACGGAGGAGTATGCCAAGTGCTAATGTCCTAGAAAGATAGAGGTTGTCCCTAAGGTATCTATTTTTTAAGGTGTGAGCGGACTACTTGGGCTTATAAACTATTCAACACACACACACACACACACACACACACATACACACAAAAGAAAAAGGAAAAAAGAGCATTACAGGGGCTCCATCGCCTTGATTGATGTTGGTAGGACTCATGGGGACTTTATGGACCTTTGAGGCCATTGCCCTCATCTTCATGGGATAACCCTTGTGTCCAAAAATAAAACAGGTTCTGTCGTCGTCTAGTGGTCGTTAGATTCTCTTGGCAGAGGTCTCTTGGCCATTGCTTTGGGTCTCATTGGGATGGAAACTTGCTATCAATCAAACTAATAATGTCCTATGCATGTGATTTTTTATATGTTCCAAGTATCATGGTTTAGCCTTAGGAATGGATTTCCATTTAATACAACTTAAACCCTTATAGGATATTAAGATTGCAGTCAGGGTGTAGTCGTCTTCACTTAGCATTGTCTACCACTTAATCTTAATTTGACTAATCTTAACTTTCTTCCTTTAGCACTTTTTAAAACTTTAGCCAGTCTTTTACTTGCATGTTCACATAAACATTGTCATTGCTTATTGCTTTTCAATGTTTTTGGGCAACTTTACTTGTCTCTAATTGTTTTACAACTTTTACCGTGCCCGAGGACGTGCACAATTTAGGAAGAGGGGAATGTTCGGAGAACAATTATAGCAGGTGCAAATTTGAAGACAAAGATAAAATCTTGCAAGACCTGTAATTATTTCCCGTTGATTTTGCACTCAAATGAGTTCCAGCTTGTATAATACATTTTTAGAATAATTATCATCCTCAAACTTGAGTTATTTAGCTAGTTGGCTTAGGCCTAGGGTTTTGCACTAAGTGACCAGAGGGCGGACAAGGGTGGATAGTTTTATTAAAATCCTATATAACTCAATTTTGAGAGAGGAATTAGAGCTCTTATCTTATTTGTGTAGAGTGAGCTATTGAGTGAGCTTGCATCCAAGCACTCTAGCACTCCACTACTCCCACTCCCCTTCCACTTTCATTGTAATGCCTATGAGTTATGGCTTTCTAGCCATGAGCTTGCTAATGCAATGAAGGAAAACATTCTCTTTGCTCTCTAATCTTTAAGTTTTTTATGCTAATGGTTGAATGCTTAAGCTTTACTCTATATGTGTGAATGTAGATAGAAAGCCCTCTACTCTCTTCTCTCATCTATGTATGTATGAGTGTAATTTATTGCTTGTGGGTTTGAGTAATTTAGCTTAATCTCATTTCTTATTGCTTACCAATGCTTAGTGCTCTCTTTCTTTGAATATGTGGGCTTGAGCCATAGCTAATGTGTATGTAATTTAGAGTTAGCAACACATGTTTGTATGCTTGCTTGCCTCTTTCACATCAAAGGCTTGCTTGCTTGTTTCAAGTCATGGATGAGTTTGCTTATCTTATGTGAGTTTGATTAGCAATACAATTAGGTAAATGTGCTTACCCCATTGCTTCATTTATACTTGTATGTGTAGATTTGAATGTCTCTCCTCATAGCTAAGGAGAGGTAGTAGGAAGTGCATGTGTGATTGCCCCTTTGCTTCTTGGCTTGTGTGTGAGTGATAGAGGTCTTTAATAAGATAGAATTCATTGGTTGTTTCTCATTGCTTAAATAGATTAGGTGGATGGTGATTGAGTATAGATTGAGTGTGTGTGATCTTGATTTGCTTTACCCTCTTGATTAGTAAGTGCTTGAGTTACTTTAATTGAGTGAAGAAGTGAGGTTGGGAAAGGGATTAAGTAACCATTAGCACGTGATCAATTTATGTTCTCTCCCATTAGGGGTAATCTTCCATGAACTAGCCGAGTTAAGGTTCCTTTGGTTTGACCGAGATAGAAATATCTCTATGGGCATTACCGTAGTGTATTCTTTGCTACCTATTCCTAATCGATAAGGGAAAAGCGGTTCTCTAGTAGCTATTTTGGGCCAAGGTATGCACTAAACAAAATCTTCATTCAAAGAATACTCATGGATGCCCAGTTTTCATTCTTACTGCCAGACTTCACTGAACTTATCAGCATCCAAAGACAGCATGATTTCCATCATCGTCTCCATTGGGTTCGTGTCTCCCATCTATAAGTGGAAAATGACACATCTTATGGAGCAGTAGAGCCACCTCAACAACCTATAAGGCCACCACCACCTCCTTAGTAGCTACGACCTTTGATGGGGCTCGGCAGACCAGCTACAAAGCAGCCACAAGTTTTCCTATCCCACAACCAACAACACCCTCAGGGTTGGCACAGGCCACAAAAACTTTACAGGTACCAAGACCCCAGTATATGAAGCATCGCAAACAATAAGACCTCGTGAGCTCTAGCCAAACACAACAGGAACCACCACCCCAATGATCACTCAAGTGTGTCCGTGGATAGCACACACGGTTTAGACTGGGGGGGATTGTTGAGAATCAATGGCAAACACTAATAAAGAAGACAAGCAGCGGGAAGACGGTATTACATTTTTGAAGGAACTTCCCTATTTATCACTTAAAAACCCACCAAAGTGCATTGTATATTTATTTAGACAATTTATGGGCTCGTGGAGCTCCAAGTTGTAACCCTCAGCCTATCAATCTGCTAGGAGAAACCCTCACTCTTAATTTTGTTTTCCTAGTTTTGCCCGCCCAAATGTGAATGGACGTATTTTAAAGTGACTAGCTATAAAAGTGAACACAACTAAGAATGAAGGGATTTTTTGGTCATTTTATGAATAGAGTTCTCTCGTTCTAGCTAAAGCTCCCCTAAACATAGCTCAAGCTCTCCATAGCTTGGAGCTTTGTATCTATCAAGGATTAATATGAGATCAATGTTTCTCTATTTGTCTCTTTCTCCTCTCTTTCCTCTTGCATGAATGATGATGAATGAGCTTGTTGCTTGCATGAATAGTGAGCTAGTTGCCTTGCATGTAGAGATTGTGGGTTCTTGTTTAATACATGAGGTAGTTAATGAATGCTTAGTCGATGTTTATTAGCTTGTGGGTTAAGCACATAAGCATGTGGGTTAAGGGAATGGGCAATAGTTCAATAGAGAGTGCATAGGAAGTTAAGTACTTTGCCTCTTGCTAAGTGGGCTTCTCATAACTCAAGAATTGATTAATGTGGGCTTGAAAGAGAGCATGGGATTAGTTTAGCTTATTGTGGGTAGCTATTTGAACATTAACCATGTTATCTTCTTGCTTTGTGTTCATCAAGATAGAAGGGAATGGGAAATAAGAAGTGAATGAGCTAGCATCCTTATTGCTTAGAGTCATTTAGGTAGTTAATCTAGTTAAGTAATCAAGTGAATGGTTGATTAAGCCACCCTTAAGCTAAACTAGAGATGCCCTCACCTTGACAAAGCAAGGATTCCTCCATCGGTTCAAGCTCCTCACATTGACATCTCCTCTTCATGAGTAGAATGAGAGTTGTGTGAAAGCCACTATCCCATAGAGGCCAAAATAGTGTAAGGGATAAACATTGGAAACTTAAATACACTAGCGTGGGTCCATTCAGGATATGTGAGATAACCCCCCAAAGGAATATCCGAGTGGAACCACTAGATGGGGTTTAGACCGTAGGTTTTCTCAATGGTAGTAAGTACAAACAATACTATGATCCTTTAACCATTGAAACCATCCAAGCAGCTCTCGTGACAAACAAGCTGCTAAGGAAAAAGAGTTGAAACGTATTCAAGATGCAATAAAAGAGGGTAAGGAACATGAAGCAAAAAATAAAGCAAGATTTCAAGTAAACATGTGGACCTATGATGTGTTCACATATACATCCAATGGTGATACTTGTTCTCCTCTTGTTCCCCCCCCCCCCCCATACGCACCCAAATTGAATTAAATGTTCACAATAGTAAAATACTCTATAATGCTTTAATTGTTAGCCATACCCTCATATCCTTTGATACTTGGAACCAATTGGGAAGGCCTACCCTAACCCAATCTAGCATCAAAGTGAAGGGTATGAATGGGCAAACATCTTATGTTATTGGTGTTCTTATAACATATAGTCGAGGACGACTATAAATTCAAGGGAGGGGTAATGTCATGAAATTTTATTTTGATGAGTTACTAGCTTCAATAAGGCTAATCTCTTACTTAGTCTACAGAAGGTCTCCTACAAGCTTCATGTTGTATATACATGCACTCTACTACTTCTCTCTACTATTTCTCCCTTGAGAGTAGGACAACGGCTACAAAGGAAGGTTATTTTCCTTTCCTCTGTAGGTTTCATGGCTTCTCTAAGCCCTTGAATTCTTGACAAGGGGAAACCAGTAAGCAAAGGAGACATCCACAAGCCATGTTATGTCAAATTATGGAGATCTTAGACTCCATAGTCCAATGATTGTATTGATCCAAGCACCTTTATGGTGATTTATTAATACAAATGTCTTTCAAGAGGGAGCCGGCCTCATAAATCCGGCCCTCATCATTGTGTACTATTCATTTTATGTTCTTTATTTTGTTCATGTTTTGATCTAGGTTGTGTAACAATGGAATTAGTTACAATTTTCATTTTTACTGGAAGTTACAAAAGTAAATGGCTAAGGAATCAATTTTAAAAGGAACTAAATTCCATTTTGGGTTCAAAGGTACCAATTAAACAGGCCTTGAAGGTAATGCACAACCCTACAATCACAACCCCAACACCACATTTTTCCAAGGGTGCAAGATCAAGCATAGTCCACAACCACATCACATCAGATTCTCCCCTTGGAACATCCTCAAAGTGCAGCTAACAGGGAGGAAGATCCGGAATGGGCAAGGATCCAGACTCCCCCAAAGAGTCCATTACACTTAGAGCCCCTGGGTACCCAGCCCGCTATCAAAGATCTCTTAAGTTAAGATCCCTCAAAAAGGCAACCACCCATCACTTCATGAAGGGGTTACCTCTTCCATCCCTTTTGCAAGAGCGACAAATTTTTGAAAGAATGGAGCAACTACAAGAGTTATTTGGGAATAGCTTTGTAGAGCAAAAAGAGCAAGGATGTTAGAAATCAAGGAAATACATGGTGAAACTAGAAGTTATTCACCGACCCCTTCTTTCTTCACATGTGATTAAAAAATATCACTCATATCCCCTACACATAATGGCCCCACTTTGCTAGCTTTCAAACCTACCCATACATGCCCCAAGGCTTACATGTTTCACCTAGTAGCAAGAGCAGATAGGAAGGCTTCAATTGGGCATGGGTTAGATTCCAGGATAGGGGCCTTGTAGTGTAGAACCTCATAGACTTCCTAGAGATTTGTATCATGATGATAGAGCTCAAGTACCTCGCTAGACATTGGACTCCGGAACATCAAGATCCCACTACAAATGGATCTCAAAAGATGCCAATTTTTCAAACTCATGCTTCGGAGGAGATGCTTCAACATGAGCCCTCATGGAGGGGCATATATCTAAAGTAGGAAGCATTATACTCTATTTATAAATCTATCGCAAGCCATGCTCAAGCAGATCCACCCTTCTACCCCACATAAAGAAGGTGGACATAGAGTGAATGGAAAATCATATAACAAGAAGATCGAAGGATTCCATACAATTTCCCATTACTCCCAGTGGAGGATTATATATCATTGGCAAATTTACAAGTAGCTATGGTCAACTTGCTAGAAGCTTGGAATCTAATCCCTGATCTAGAAATCATGGCAACATGCAGCAGTTTCTTAAAGTTAATCCTCCTCCTTACAAAGCTTATATATCTTTTATGCACACTGACAAATACACATTGTTGTATGTAGTGACATACATTGTTTTTTGCAAATGGGGGGCTATACAAACATCACAACCCATATCATAATGAACAAATAAATCAACCTTTTTAGTAGCAGCAGTAAACATTAGATACATACATTGTTATCCACCACTAAACTCTGCAGAGATAGAGTATGCCAACCCATATGAAACAGTGCAATTAAGAACCAAAAAAATTGCAGAGAGCAATCAAATAGGGCAACCAAGATGTCTCACAAAATTACCGTGAAGAGACAAGAACATGTGAATCCTTGCACACTGAAAGACCAGTGATTATGTATTTTATAGAGATGAAAAACCAGTGATTATGTATTCACAAATGAAACGTTACATTGATGCAAAAGCTACTCATGAAATCTTAGAACCTGCTTAGATGCACGAATCCACTACTTATGCTCCTAGATCATGGCTTCTTACACAAAGAGATGATAAAACACTCTTCATTTATTTATGTAACAAAGGCATGCGGACTCCCGTCACTCTATGGCTACATCATCAGTGCCTTGACAAGGGGATGATGGAGGTAGCCATTATTCATCATAATGAGGACACACCGTAACAAAGTCATCATCATGAGACGATAATTGGGTAGTTGGCCATCACTACAGCCATTCACGTTGTGGATGCGCTCAGTCGATGTGTCGTTGGAGATCACTATTGGCAAACCTCTACGAGCAGAGTTTCCATCACTCTCACCGGATGTCCCAAACATCGCACGATACATTGGACATACAGTGTCTACTAACGTATGCTCATAGTACAGTGCAGGCTCAGAGTAAGCGAAGAAAATCTTCTTGCACACACAAAATTAGGTAACCACCATATACATCATTTGATGTAGGAGAGAAAGATGAAATAAACACATCAAGCAATTTACCTGACATCATCTGTAGTTGTCAACGCCGGTTTCTTCATGCCCTTCCACACAGAGTCAGCCTGATTCAAGTTGATGCCTACGCCCATACATGGAATTATCCAGGATGTAGCAGGGTAGAACTTCTATTTTGGGACCAAGCCTCTAGTAGCAAGGACAAGAATCGACAAGGACACAAGCTTGGAAGAAGTACACACGATGGAATGCCCGTAAAAACACCTTAGGGCATTAGAATTTTAGGACTAAATGTATATTTTTTAATGGTTCACAGGTGGGTTCCATCTTGTAGATTTTATTGGGTCCATTGGAGGGTTTTTTGTGTGTAATTGTGTAATTTTAGTGTGTAGTGTCCGGGCGGATAAGTGTGGAAAAGTTGAGAAAATCTCTTTAAAAGAAGGGGCTTGGGTGAGAAGAGTAACTTTTTGCACTCATTTTTGAGTTGTAGCCAAGAGAAGAGTAGGAGCTCCATCTCCATAGCTCTCAAGCTCTCTCTCTTTACACTTCCATGAGCTCTTTTTCTCTATTTGATGAATGAATAATGCTTCATGTCTACTTCTTAATCTCTCCTTCTCTTGTAATAGAAGATTAATCTTTAATTAATGCATGCTTTTGCTTGGATGTGTGAGATGGAGAAGTATGAGATGTGTGTGATGCTTGCTTGCTTCCATAACTCATTTCTCTCATTCAGGACTAAGTATGGAATGTGTAAGTGATTGAGTCTTTGCTAATCAAAGAGTTCTAGTGGTTAAGTTAGCGATTTTGCACTCTCCCTCATGGGATTAGACTTCATGCACTAATCGGTCGAGTGCCTCGAATGACATTATGCATTCTTGCACATATGTGAGAGGTGAACTCTACTATGCTATATTGCAAGGGTAGGGAACATGGTTCTCCATTGGCGCCACTGTGGGAGACACAAAACCTACATTAGTTGAGTGCTTTTGTTGCTTACCACTATGGTCAATTATCTTAGGAACACGGGTTGGGTGTGGGATCTCAAGGTCGCATTAGATTAGAGTATATTAAGGGAAGCAAAGCGAAGAAAAAAGCTCTTGACACATAATGTCATTAAGTGGTTGAGAAATCCCACGAGCTCATATCTTATTGCGTAAATCCTATGTGCTAAGTAGCATAAATGAATTTTTCTTGTTCACTTTCATGTGCTAATTAATGCCTAAGTTTGCTTAAGGTTTTTGGCTTTCATTTGGTGCGTACTTGGGTGGCAAACAAGGGGAGGGGTGTTGGAGCACACCATAGAGCTATGCACATTAAAATCATTGTGAGTGCACTCACCCACTCATCAATTCTTTCATGGTTCTTGTACACATGTTTTATGTACTCATTTTAATTCATAAAGTGAGTTTTCACGCATGCATAAAGTGAGTTTTCACACATGCATGTTTTATGTACTCATTTTAATTCATAAAGTGAGTTTTCACGCATGCATACACTTCGTAACACATACCCTATAAATACACCCATAAACATATATATGCACACACATATCACTCATAAAAGTGCAAACACGCACCACTAAATATACACATTCACTTTCATTGCACTAGTAACACATACACAAGAACATTCACACATGCACATGCATACACCGCACACATGAGGGTTAGTGTAAGGCTAATCCGTGGGAAACACCCTTAAAAAACAAAAAAAAAGAGGCTTGTTGCATTCTTACATTTGTGTGGGAACGAGCTCTAAATGAGCTTTAGACTTATTCTTCTCTTAGCGCGGGAATGACCTCTAATTAAACCTTGCTGTCTTTTTATGACTGCGTGTGGGAAGGCCCTCTAAAAGAGGCTCGTTGTTTTTTTTGGGTGCATCAAGTGGGAAAGGACCCTAAATAAAAGACTTTGTTTTGTTTCTCTGTGTGAGAACAAGCCCTTAAAACAAGAAAAAAAAAGTGGAAAAAAAAAACATAAAACCAAAACAAAAGTTAAAAAGTTTAATAAAAACGTAAAAGAGAGAAAAACAGAAGAAACAAAACACAAAACAATATTAACACAAAACATCAAAACAAAAACGCAAATATAAAAAAATTAATTCAAGGTGCTTTGATATTGAAAGCCAAGAGAAAGAAAGAAACTCGCCGGCGTCACCTGTTCACAGAGTGAGAGAGAAAGGCATGCGCTTGACTGTGTGTAGGAGACAGTGAGTGCTTGAAAAAAGAAGCCGCAGCCGTGTCTGCAAAGCAGAAGGAGAAAAGAGAGCGAAAGTGGGGAGCGGGTCACCTGTCTGCTGTCCAGTAGAGAGAGAGTGAGAAGATCACTGCCTGCTGTGAGCTATCGAGAGCGGGTCATGCGCTGCTGAAAACCAGTAAAGAGAGAGAGAGCGTTGGCTCCTGCTCTGTTGTCCATCATTGTGAGGACTTGAAGCAACGTCGCCCGTAGCCCATAGACGAAGGAAGGGAATAGGAGGGAGAGACATTTCATCCACCTCCTGCAGTAGATTGAGAGAAAGAGAGGGGCTTCTTGGGCACACACCTGGAAGAGAGGGCTGTTCCAGCACCTCCTACAGAGCAAAAATAGATAGAAAGGGGCCTGCTTTAAAAGTGTGCCCACCTGTAGCAAAGTGAGAGAGAAGGCATCGTACAGCGCCTGTCTACAAAAAAGCAAGAGAGCTGGCCTTATAGAAGCTGGCCCATGGCTTGAAGTGAGGGAAAAAGAGAGAGTGGACGGCATGTGTCTCCTGTAGCTAGAAAAAACAGAGGAAGGGGGGGGGGGGCCTACTTGACCATAGCCTATCCAAAGAAAAAAGGGAGTGGGAGTGCATTTTCACCTGTCTACAAAAAAGCAAGGGAGCTGGCCTTATAGAAGCTGGCCCATGGCTTGAAGTGAGGGAAAAAGAGAGAGTGGACGGCATGTGTCTCCTGTAGCTAGAAAAAACAGAGAGGGGGGGGGGGGGGGGGGGGGGGGGGGGGGGGGGGGGGGGGCTACTTGACCATAGCCTATCCAAAGAAAAAAGGGAGTGGGAGTGCATTTTCACCTGTCGCCTACAAAAGAAGAAAAAAGGGGAGGGGCTTTTAATGCCACCACTCCCCTTAAGTCAAAGAAAATAGAGTATTGATTCCTTTAATTAAAAAAAACACACAAAAAAAACAAAAAGATTTCTTTGTTCTTGGTGCCTTGTTCCCACGAAAAAAAGGCAAGCATTCTCCTAAACCGATTTTCCCTTAACAAATTAAGCCCCCTGCCGGTTTTTATAACTAAGTCGGCATAATATTCAACTGGTTTTTTGCGGCATTAATTCAACCAGTTATTTTTCAAGGCTACCTTCAATCGTGGCCGGTTTTTGGAATCGTGGTCGGTTCCTTTTACACTAAAGGACGGTTTTTTCCTCACACTATCCACAGACCCAAAATTTAAAAAAAAAGAAAATAATAATAATAAACAAAAAAGAAAAAGAGAGATTCCTTTTTTTTTTAAAGCCATTTTTCCACGGCCAGTGCTAGGGGAATTTGATTTTTTGAAGAGGATTCTTTACCTCCTCCCATAAATTTGAGCGGGCTTTACCAAAGTTGAACAAATTCGTGGCTAAGTCGATCGTGTCCTTTCCCAAACCTCGTTCCCACTGTTGTTGGGGGTCGAAACAAAAGAGTGAGGTCGGGTGTGAGGCTGTGGTCAGTGGAAAAAGGGAGGAGATTTGTTGAAGCGTGCCTGCGTGTAGGAGACAAAATTATTATTATTATAAAAAAAGCTAACAAAAATAATAAAAAAATTTATTGGAAACTTGTTCCCACCCAGCGCTCAGGAAAGCCTTTTTTGAGGCAGTAAATGAGCTACATGAATAGGTTTTCCTCCATGAAAAATTACAACAACAAAAAAAATCGTAGGGAGGGGTGATTCACGCCCTCATGGCATAAGCACAAGACCGCCTTTTGCTTTTAAAGCATCGTACTTCTAACTCCGTTGAACAAGAGCATTGTTACACTAAAACAAAACAAAAGCATCACTAAATTAATCCATCTCGCACATGCAATTGCGATCCGGACGTCAATTTGGAATCATTCTAGGATCAAAAGTGGCATCTAGGGTGCCACCCAAGGCAGTAGCACTCCGTCCATAGGAAATCTTAACAATATTGGTGAGGACTCGTCCGATTTCCAATCAAAGATGATCTCAAGAACCTCGAGTAGGGTATCCATGGACCACGAGGAATCACGAGACATGCACCCACGAGCCTCTACATTCACTCGTCCCATCTCTGTCAATCCATTTGAAACTCATGATGATGAGGGACTTTCTCTCAATACCAAACTTCAATTCGTGTATGCCAATGCTCAAGGTGTAGAGACTTTTAAGGACCCATTGCAACACTACGTGGTTAAAATAGCCGACATAGTGTCAGACCTTGATTGGCTGACAGGGCACCTTGGGTCAATGATCAAGAAAGCATTTACACGGGTAGAGATGGTGCAAGTTATGAAATAACTGCATATCCTGAAATTGTGGGTAGGATGGGAGAATTTCATCCGAGTGGAAATATAGACCTAACTGAACCATCTAGAGGAGCAGCTACTACGAGAGGAGGTCTACCCCTAAACCCTAACTTGCCTAGCACATCTGGCCGGAGAACAGGTACCCAGGTACAGGTATGGTAAAAGGTAACAGGTATAGGTTTGAAGACAATTGAAGATAAAGATAAAATCCCGCAAGCCTTGTAATACTTTCCCGCAACTTGGGTAACATTTTTGAGTAAAATTGCCTACGTGCAATGTAATTATTATTTCCCTGCATATTATGGACTCAAGTGAGTTCCAGTTTGTAAGATATATTTTTAGAATATTTATCACCCCCAAAATTGAGCTATTTAGCTAGTTGGCCTAGGGTTTTGCACTAAGCAGCTGGGCGGACAAGTGTGGACAGTTTTAGTATTATCCTATATAACTCAATTTTGAGGAGGATTTGTGGTTGTTATCTCATTTGAGTGAAGTGAGCTATTGAGTGAGCTTACATCTAAGCACTCTAGCCTCCCACTCCTCCCATTCTTTCTCACTCTCATTGTAACCTCTTGAGCAATAGCTTTCTAGCTATGGACCTTCTAATGCAATGAAGAAGAATACTCTCTCTTTGTCTTAATCTCTTACTAATTAAGTTTATGTTGATTTGCTTAAGCTATGTCTATGTGTGAATGTGGGCATTGAAGCCCTATTCTCTCTTCTCTTTTCTCTACACATTGATGCTTATAGTTGATTGTGGGTTTGAGTAGGTGAATTAAATCTCCTTGTTTAGGGTTTGCATTATGTTTTGGAGCTCTCATGCATGAAATGGTTTGATTAGAGCTTGTTTAATGTGTGTGGGTTAATGAATCGTGCATTACTTGTATGGTTGCTTGCTTGCTACACATTGAAAGCTCATTAACTAAGTGAATGTTTAGATTGAGTTAGCCATTGCATTGTAGATTGAAGGGATAAGGGGAAAGGGTTCATGTGAGCAATCATAAGTTTCATTTTGCTTGTGTGTATAGATTGAAGGGATAAGGGGAAAGGGTTCATGTGCGCAATCATAAGTTTCATTTTGCTTGTGTGTATGGAATAGAATGCATATTCTCTCCTTAGTCATTACATGGAAGTAGTTGGTTGCATGGGTATGCTTCTTTGCTTCTAGGGATAATGGGTGAGTGTTTGGTGAAGAGCTTAAGAAGGTTGAGCCTTGGTTGTTAATCCATTAAGATTGATGTGAATGATAGAGATTGAGTGTGTGTGTGTGTGCGCTTAATAGCATTGCCTTCTTGCTTAGAGTAGGTGCTCCAGGTAGCATTGATTGAGTCTAGAGTTGTGTTTGAGTCTTGAGAGAGAACCATTGGCATGTCATTTATCTATGTGCTCTCCCATTAGGGATAATCTTTCATGAATTAGCCGGGTCAAGGTTCCTTCGGAATGACCGAGATAGAAATATCTCAATGGGCATGACCGTTGTGTAGTCTTTGCTACCCATTCCTAATCGATAAGGGAATTGCCGTTCTCCATTGGCGCCGCTGTTGGGGAACGTTTACTTAGGCTAGTTGAGTGAGTAGGTATAATACTTGCCATTATCGTTTAACTTCACTAGGTTGCAAAATTGGTGAATAGATTAGGAGTAGGCTTTGGGTCGGACTCAAAGGACTACATTAGGTTAGATTAAGCACGGGCCTTAGGTTGGACTCAAGGGCACCGGGGCGGTTGGACCGCATAGGCTAGATTATGTTGAGTGATATATGGATATGGAGACACTATTTCATAACCCATACATGGTTGAGCATAGCTCCCTCACTTGTTAGTTTAGGACATTTTTTGTTTAACATTAGGAGTAGCATTAAATAGATCTTTTGGAGTGAGTGATTAACATTTTGATGTGTTTTCTTGCAAGGTTAGGTGCAATCATTGTGGAGAAGGTAAGTGCCTAAAAAGGGGGCATATCATTGTTTGTTCACTTCTTGCAAAAAGCTTTATGACCGGCAAAGCCGAGGCCTACGGATGGCTCTAAACCGTTAGTGTATAGATAGTGTTTTTTGAGCTTTTACATTGCTCAAAGCTAAGTGAACCGGACCACTTTGGTTTGGCAAGCGATACCCGACAAGAATCTCCCTCTTAGGTCCGTTGGGCGCAAGCCTAGCCTCCGGAGGAGTGCTTTCTTGAAAAGGCACGCGAGTCGAAATCATTTGTTTCCAGTGACCAAAGCGGAGATTCAATGTATTTGATCAAAGAATCACTAAAAATCAGGCTTCCTCCTTGTATCACACATGTGCCAGGACCTGTAATCTGTATTCATCTGCTCTCAGGTCTGGAAATTGACAGTACACTGTCGATTTGTTGCTCTAACAGACAGAGGAAAATTCAGATTGCATTTCTAAGCTAAGGGTTGTGATCAGCAGGTTGAGGACATTGTCTGATATCAATCTTGGCCCATTTGGAGGTGTCGATTTCCAGTTGTCAATTTTCCAATCTAGAGAGCTGATATTGACATACAGAGGAATCCAAGCCATGCAGGTTGAGCCATTTGGTTCCCTCATCACAAATATCCACTTGGATTTGAAAATTTGTGAAAAAATGCCATGTTGCATGAGAATTTACATCAGCAGACTTTGTGCTGTGATTTTTGTAAATTGCCTGTTTGAGTTGGGAAATTCATTTTGAAGTGTTTTTAAGGCTAAATAGGGCCATTGGAAGCTAATATACCTTCTAAAATGTACACCTCAACCTGGTCTGGTTTTTAAAGACAGAACTAAAACAAAGCAAGTTCAATCCAAAAATTGACGTAAACGCTAAAAAGAGCAATCCAAGTAAAGGAACAAAAAAGCATCAAAGAGGACTTTTTGCATTCCCAACCACAAAAGACCAAAGACCTTCAAATCATTTGCATCCTTGGACACATCAATCACATTTCATTGAAAGAAACCACTTACATCCAAGCACTTAAAGAAAAGCGTAAGCTTTTATGCATTTACGTTTCGAAAAGACCATAGGTTCTTTTGCAGGATCTGACGCTACCTCAAGAGTTCCGACTCAAGGTAGTGAGATGAGATCGATAGGACACTTGGACGCTATTCAAGAGGACTCATCCTCCGAATCTTCACTAGACCACTATTCACAAACGGAAAGTGAAATGTCTCGCGAAGAGCATTCACAAGGACCAAACATGAGACCACCACCGTCTCTGAGGTCACGAGACATGCATGATCCGCTAATGACAAATCTAGGGAGAGATCCCGCTAGGTCAAATCCATTTGTGGATACAACACCCTTAGACTTGGAGTATGATGTTATATTTAAATTTGAGACCACTAATGCTCATGGGGCACTCCTATATCGAGATCCCTATAAGCATGTGTGTTTTAAACTTTCACATATAGTTACTCCATTCAAACCACGGTCATGGGTGAACTTCCAAGAAGACTCCTACATGGGGACAGATGGAGTGTGATATGTTTTCACCAGTGAGCCATGGAAGATTGACAGCATGGGAAGCATTGTTGGACTACAAGCTACTGCACCACAAATCGACTTATCAACCAAGGAAGCGGTAAGGCCAACAGGTAAGAATCCTTTGTTTTCAGAGCTTCATGATGCATTATTTCCAAAAAAGAACACTGAAAAAGAAAAAGAAAAAGCAAAAGCCTTTGAAGTTGATTTAATTACGGTGGATCGTGTATAACAAGATTGGACTGATAGGGAAGTCTATCATGACAACGTAGGTAACTACTATGTAACCCCGAAGCATCCCATGGATGAGCTTCCAGAGAAACATGTCTTACATGGGGAAACATGGGTAGGTTCCAAAACTCAATATACTGATAACATGAACCACACATACAGAAAACTAAATTGGGACGAGATTATGAATCTATCTTACAAAACGGTGCCCATATTTGTGGACTTATCCCCAAGAGAAACTGCAAGGCTCGAGGAGACCGCTTATTCGGTGAGACCATCGCTCCTAAGCCTACATTGTATGAGACTAGGGAAAAGGTTGCACATAAGCAAGAATGGCCAGAAATGTGTTTTGGGAAAATGGCAAGGAGATCCACTTTTGAACCAAGTGCACCTCCTATAATGACAGTAAGGTCAGAACCTTACCCCATGCCAAGCCATAGAGGGTACATAGATCATAGAATTGCAGGCCACACTGCTATTTCAGAGCCACCTAGGCCACCACCAAGGATCCATGAAGAATCACACCGAATACGAGGTAGAGATGTTGGTAAATGACATGAGGACGAATACTCTCGAAGAGTTAGAACCTCAACTTTACAAAAGTTGGTAAAGAAGTACGACGGATCTGGGGATCCGTACGACCACATTGTCGCTTTTGGTCAAGTTGTGCATGCAGAGCAAGTCTCCGACTATCACACTCAGAGAGAGGGATTTGGATTGACCTTACAGGGTAAAGCGCTATCATGATTCCAAACATTAGAGCCTAGCTCTAAGATTTCACCTTTGATTTTGGAAGATGACTTCATATCCGCCTTTTCAAAGATGGGTATCAAGCATGGAGTGTCCGCCAAAATCCATTCTTTTAAACAAGAACCACATGAGATGGTTAGGGATTGTGTGAACAGGCTTAAGCAATACATTGCTAGGAGTCCTAATGAAGAAAAGCCGAGTCAAAAATGATTGATTTCTATCTTCTTGGAAGGCTTGGTAAACAAGACCCTTCATGTACATCTCTATGCCAAGAAGCATACAAGTTTCAACAAGTGTTGTCTTGACGCTATGGATTACGATGACAACTTTGAAGTTGACAATGAATCTAGCAGCAAGGACAAGAGAACTCCATTGGCTAAAGCTTTGGAGTCTAGTTCTAATGCATCCAAAGAAATGAATCCAGACGAGATCGCAAACCTCGTGTTGAAGAAGATGGGACATTTGTATCGTCCTTCTTATAGACCACAATAGCAGTATACAAGGACTACTCCTGTAGGACCTTATGTATGTGGAGGATGTGGGGGTGATCATAGGACAGAAGACTGTAAGACCTTTTCCCCACTAGTCAACAACCAACCCAGTAAAAAATATTGCCAAATGTGTTCATGGAACTACACTCACGTGACACAGGATTGCAATCGCATGGCACGAATGAGGATGGAACAACAAGCCATATATCCAGGATCTTAGACGAGGCAATATGTTGCAAATCCTGAGAGAAATTTGGTTCCCTAGGAATAAGCAAGGCCGGTGTTAGGAGCTCAACCTCCTACACCTGGCACCACATCATTTAGATACATAGACTATGAGTATCCTGATGCGAGTATGGAGCTAGTGAGATCTCAACCATACTACACAGAAGAGAGTTATCCTCTCATCCAACCCTTTGTTGATATCACACCAGAACCCAGCCTAAATTCAGAAGTATTTTCTAGAGATGAAAGGGACTTGATTTCATTGATGCTTTTAGGACAACAACCAACAAGGCATCGAGGTTATCCACGACCTTATCCGACAGCTAGGTCATTCCTAGCTCAGAAGTAGTCAACACAACAACAGACATTAGGACCTTGTTTTGATTGCGGTGGTCCTCATTTTGTGAGAGACTGTCCAAATCGGAAGCAACCTAACCCAGGAGCGCCAACTTTAGCTGCACCAAGAAGCCCACCTTTGGAGAGGTATTGTCTAGGTTGTAGTGTGGAGCACTTCCCTAAAGATTGCCTACTCAAGCCTACAGAGGCTGCTACACCAAATAATCTGACGAGTCTTAACATAGTGTCGGTGATTCTATCTCCAACAACATCGGAGAATGAGAGTGAGTTAGTACCATTGAGAGTACAACATAAGGACGTTCAAATTCAAACACAAGGGACAAGCCCTAGAGCTGAAACAACCAGAAGAGAACCCCAAGATGAGAAGAGTTCTCCTAAGAGGAAAGCACATAGTTGACGAGGAAGGAAATCCAAAGGAAAATCTAGCTCGGAAGAAAAGAATCCTATTCCTAAGGAGTTATCAAACTCAAAAATGACCCTAAAATGCAATAAGAAACAGAAACAAGTGAACCAATCCAAAAAGAGAAAGTCTCAGACTCTGAAAAGGATTCTGGAGGTTATGTTCTAGTAGAAAAGATCAACGAACCCTTAGATGCTGCACGCTTAAAGCTTATGAAAGCATGATAATAGCTCTAACAAAGCTTCTTAAGAAATTACAGGAGTATCCTAATACTCATGAAGAAAAGATCAATCTAGTTGTTCATCAACAGTTGATTAGGGATATCCAAACGCTTTTTGAGGGACCACCGCCTGCTTACAAAAGAGGGCCAATTTCTGTGAAACCAACCCTGGAGACCATCATTGAAGCCACTTCAAGTGTTGAAAAAGGGAGTGAAGCACCCAGTCACATGTAGTCCTCGATTAGCGGACCTTTTAAAGATCAAACCGGAGTTATGGGAAGAAGTTGCTGCATGTTTGACAAATGGAGGAGGTTTGAGAAACAGTTTTCACCTCAAGAAGGAATGCAGAGCAAAAGGTTTAAAGCGTGATGATACAAAGCAACCAATTCTAGTACCACTCAATAAAGTAGGCAAATACTGTGAAGATGACGAAGGAAATACTACCCTCCCTATGGACATAGATAAGGTCGTATCTATAGCTATCTTGGATAGCGGGGCAGGCGTAAGTATCGCTAGAAAAGCCATATGGGAAAAATGGGAAAAACCAGCCATTCAGAGAACAAGAATGAACCTGCAATTGGCAGATGGGAGCTTAGAAAACCCCATTGGATTGTGTTGGCGGTCATAGCACAGCGCATAACCCACCAACATAATGTCAATCCGGTGGATTGGAACCCGGCTAGTGCATGGAGACATGGATGCACCTAATGTGACGGAATGAGGACTCTAGGAAGAGGGGTAAAGCAAGAGAGGAGAAGAGGGAAAGCCGATGAAGCAAGATCTATGCACACACACTCTCAATCTACACTCTAACTCTCTAATCATGCAGACAATGGTGTATCCCTTTTCTCTAATCTCAAGCACACACACTCTAATCACACATTAAGCATACACAAAGAAGCCTAATGAGAGAAATGTATGCAACCCACGTACACACACACTCTAATCTAGCACACATGTGAAGCAAAAATGCTCAAACAAGAGGGAAAACTTGAGAGAGAAGAGAAGATGAACACTAATCATACACCATTAACACACATAAGCTTGAAAGACAAGAGAAAGTAGAGAGAACTTAGCTTCCATTAATCCCAATGACCACTACATATGATGTGGAAGATCCAAGCTCCATAGCCACTCCTCTTCTTCTTCTCCACACACCTTCACACTCTCTTCTCTAAGAATGCCCTTTCACATCTTGTGAATTGACTTATATACAAGGGCTTGTGAATTGACTTATATACAAGGCCTTTTAAAAATGGGCGGCCGACCAAAAAATGTATAACATGCTGCAGGTATCTAGGCTCATCTAATCATCAATGTACAACTTGGAACCCACTGTGGAGCTCGTAAATACAAAAAATATATGCATACACATATGTGTACACATCAATGGAAGCATAATGCATGTCGTTGACGCTCGCCCGTCAACACTCTCCCCTCCCGAAGCTTTGTCGTCCCTGACAAAGCCATGTCGTGGTAGATGCTCGAGAAAGAATGTGCCTGCAAAAAGAAAAAGGTGGATGAGGTAGCACGCTCAAATATATGGTGATAAGGCATAAGGAAAAGGCAAAGCACATGTAGTAATGAGTAAATGCAAATAATAATGAAATGTTACACTGCCATTAAGGAAAAATAAATTGCACTTGCTGAAATTAATTAATCAAGAGTTTTGGGCTTATGAACGAGTCTATCAATTAGTTAGCTACGACTAAGGGTTAAAACATTTGCTCTAGTACTAGCTAAGTTAGTAAGTTTATCCCAATGCAAGATTCCCTAATTATGTCTGTCATAGATTAGCTAACTAACTCTCACAACTCTAAACAAAAGCTGGAATTTTTTTTACTTGAAGCTCAATGGAAGTCTTTCTCATTTCATTTTTCTTGCTTTTCATTTGTTATTTTTCACATTTTGCAAAACCATTTGACGTGTGTGCTTATTTGTATACCAGGGGCTTTTTGCTTCTCAAACAAAATCACCCACACTGGGAACCTCTAGGGCTCTAGTACCATAGGCAATACATGTGCGTGAAGTACCAAATCAAGCCAGGATTTCTCTTCCAGCTTAAGCTTTTACACTTGTGGCACTTTTGTTTTTCTTCCATTTCCTTTGTATTCTCACTAGTTTTCTTTGTTGTTTGGGTGAGAAAGCCTCTCTATGCTTAAAACACTCCTAAGGTTTCAAACACTCAAATAATTTTACCAACTAGGACTAGTAGTCAAGTAAATGAGTTAACCTAAAGTCACGGCCTCCTAACCTCAAGGCTCATCAATAAAACTAAACTCTAAGTCAATTAACTGAAGAAAGGACAAGTTTATACATATTTAATGGCAGATAACAAAACATAATTGAATGCACTTATCAAACCAAGAAGAAGCCACAATCAACAAATATAAATGTACAAAACCATATAGCATAGGAAAGAGTACACATGTGCATGGGCTCGATGAAGAGTTCGATGTCATGGAAGCCTTGTGTCTGGAGATACATCATGTCTACATGGTCGTCCAATCTCCATGGGCAAGCTAATGTCTGTCTACGTGCTGCATCAAAAGATCAACAAAAGCACTGTACCTCCAAGAGGTATGTCAGCAACAAGATAAAATAACAAAAGTAACAGAATAATAAAATAAAACATCTAAGCTAGGGTCTAAAACCTGGATATCCAGAGGGAAAAAACCCAAAAGGGAAAAAAGTGCCTCTAGTATATGCACATAAATCTAGTACACATATCAATGTGTACAAATCTCAAATCTCATGCAACTATGAGTCAAGAGAGAGCTCTCACCATGAAGCATGATCTGCAATCTCTTAGCTCAATCTCTAATAGTCAAGGGCTGGCTAACACCTAGCTCCATATGTAAAGTCTGCTCAACAGCACAAGGAATGGGCGTAGGGGGGGCATCAGCCTCTACTTGAATAGTCTGTGGAAGGCTCTTTGGTAGCCAAATCTGCAATGCTCGCGCTCTCGTAGGGATGTCAGTCCGAACTCTCCTAGCGTGTCTACGTGTGCATCTAGCTCTAGGACATACTATCTACTGTGAAGGTACCGACCTCTCTAGGGGTAGTCTCATCTCTCGACATCTGGCTCGTGGAGATCTCGCTCTAGGGTATGATCTTGCATGCGCCGGGTGTGCTACCGCTCGTGGCCTAGGTACCCAAACATGTCTTTGTCCCTCAAAGTAATCATGTGCCTCAAGTGACCGTCTAGATGTGAGCCAACCATGTGAAAGTCCGTCGTCAGTCATATGGCTCTTTAGAAATATGATCGTGTCATCAGAAGGTAAAAATCTAGCATGTATCTCGTCACGGGGAACAAATACCTATTGGGTTGTCCTAGAAGCTCTACGTGGAGAGCTACGTGCCTAATCTATTGTGTGTCGCTCCTCAGTGGCACTACTCATCGTCGCAGAGCCTCTGCCTAGAGAAGGCTCTACACATGGCTAAGATGCCTATGTACGTGGTCTCCAAACAAGTCTAGCAGGCTCTATCGTATCCCTACATAGGGTTTCAGTAGAGGTCACTCTAGTCCGTGTACGTCCATGTATCTGTGGTGTAACCTCTATCTCTGTGGTGTCAGTAATGTGGTCTCTAGGAACCTGATCTAGAAAAGTACGGCTCGTGGTTGTTCTCCGCTCAATCGGGTGATCTGATAAATCAGCAATCGTAGATGGCACTAGGGAAACATCTATATGTGGTGGTTGCTCTCTCTGTGACTCACTGGCTATGACACCGCTATGCAAGCTAAAAGAGTGGGATAAGTGTGGTAGGTGGTGTAGGCTCCCTAACAATACTCTGACTGGGCTCTAGTCTCAGGGACTCTATCTGTGGCAGGCTAGGTGCTGGAGCTATCGCTCGTGGCACACTATCATCCTCATCTGGCATCTCCCAAGGTGGTAGAATACAACGTGACAAAAGAAGCCTAGGAGGTGATCTCTCTAGTGGTGTCTCTCGAGGACTCGGAGCTCTCGTTAGCTGCGGAGCTAGCGTGGTCGTCGTGGGTAAACATAAATCATCATGTCTAAGTCAAGGGGAGTAGGGTAGACCTATAGTCAAAACATATACTGCATGATCGACATCCCTATAAAGTCGCTCACGTGGATCTTCTATCAAATATGCAAGAAGGCGGGCTGAAGGATCTATGGATCCACCACTCGTCAGGCGTCTGTACCTATGACCAAGCTCATCTACATAGGTCACGATCTGCTCAACTCTCTGAAGCTCCACTAGCCAAGGATGTGTCTGTGTGTCTAGGCTGTCATCTGGGTGTGCTCGCTCAATGTCATCAAAATCAAGGGTCTCAATCAAGAGATACTGCTCTCCGAGCTCATCAAGAAAAACTGCTCTATCGGCCTGTGGTGGGTAGGCTCTCACAATCTGCCTAGGTATAGACATCATGCGCTGCGGGGTGGCTAGCCTCACAAAGGGGTGATCATAAGTGTCAACATAATATGCAACCCCTCGTGGAGATCGGCCTACTATATGCAAGATCTAATCGTCTATATCTCTCATGCTATCCCTAGTCTCTCTAGTCTCGGACAGTGTCTGAAGGGTGGGGGTCAGTGATCTAGGGGCACTCATATCTACAATGGGTGATCTACCGGGCCCTACCTCTGGTGCTCTCAACTGGGGTGATGTGGTTGTCATAGACTCTCTCGTATGCTCTCTAATCTGTGTCATCAAAGGCTGTCATGGGTCTCTAGATGGTGCAAGGTGTCGAGGTTGAGACTCTCTAAAGTACGTGTCTCGAAGGCTCTGGGTCTCTATCTCTGACTCACTCTGAGTGGTACGCAAAGTGCTAGCAATCGCCTTGTACATCGCTCTAGACTCGTGATAGCTCGAAATGCTTGGCGGCAAATCAAGTCTAGGTGAGGAGAATCTTGGCGATGGTTTCTTGAGTGATGTGGGTGGTGGCAATGTGTCTAAAGGAGGTGAGGCACTCCTACTCGAAGTATGGCGCTGGGTCGGTCGAGGATCGTACGGCAATCCACAAGTCAAAAAGTAAAGCTCAGTGCCTGTGGTGTTCATGTAGCATCTGTCTTTAGGCTCGCCAACTAGTGTCACAACATCTGTGGATAGGCGTCTACTAGAAGTGCGACACTCTAATCGATATATGCGCTGAGCACTATCTATATGGATCACTCGAGGATCTACCCGCTGTAATGTAACCTGCACGGGATGGTCGAAGGCCTCAAGGCAATCATCTGCATGTACTAGCTCTATCTCCTCTAGCCTAATCAAATGGTCGACCACATACGTGGCGCGATAGTCATCTCTAAATGTGCCATCCCGCGTGTCGTCGGGAAGGACTCGCACCACCTAGAGGGTCTGTGTGGGGCCAAAGGAGGCGCGGCACTAGACAAAGAAATGTCCATATGTGTCCATGTAAAAGGGCCGGCCTCTGTGCTCGCCTACAAGTGTGAGCAATGTGTACTCAGAGCACGAAGTGGTCATGGCCATCATATGTGCGCTCTCGGCGTGTGATAGGCCTCTAAACCTCGTCAACTCCTCGAATGTAAACTAAAATCAAAATCTGCACTATATCGAGGTTTATGCGTACAATTGGACTCAAATCTGGCAAAATCTAGCAAAACCTAACTCTCGACCGTATCTGCTCTAAATGTGTCTAATCGTGTGTACATGCGTGCGAGTGTCGAGTATGTGGGGCGTGTGATGCGTGTGGAATATGTGTGAGAAGCAAAGAAAGAATGAAAAAAAATCGTTTTTTTTTTAATAAAAAAAATATTTTTATCTTTTGGTTTTTTGAAATTCAGACGCCATGCACACACTCTTTTTATTATCTTTGTTGATTTTGTTTCTCTTTCTCTCACCTAGATTCTTTTCTCACATGCCTTGTCTTTTGTTGACTTTACTCCCTTTCCACACACCTAAAAACAAGCATGCACATGTGCTTGACTCCCCACCCCCTTTGTTTGCTTATGCACTACACTTTACACACACCCAAATTGAGGATGGTACAAACCCCTCTTAAATAATGCACACACACCTAAATCAAGTAAGTGCTCACACATACCTAAATCAAGTAAATGCATGCACACACACATCCAATTTAAGTAAGTGCACACACACACCTAAATCAAGTAAATGCATGCACACACACATCCAATTTAAGTAAGTGCACACACACACCTAAATTAAGTAAATGCATGCACACACACATCCAATTTAAGTAAGTGCACACACACCTAAATTAAGTAAATGCACACACCTACATTGAGTAAGTGCACACATTGTTACGAGAAGTGAGACGTATGCGCGTGTGAAACTAAAAATAGATCGTGAAATGTGTACACGCTCAATTTTGTAAAAAAAATTTTGCAATGAACACTTTAAAGTTACACCCAAAATCAAATTTCTATGCATTTTGCATACAAATTAGGTCGATTTTTGCTTCTTTTTTTGCTTAATTTTGACTAAAAATTAGCATAATTAGCAATAGAATTAAGCAAAATTAAGCATATACAATTGATCAGCACACTTTGAACTTTGCAATTCAACCAATTTCACATCAATTTTCAATCAATTACAAGCCCAATTAAGTGTACACACAAGCATAATCAAGCACTAATCGCTAATCAATGCACACACAATCTAGCAAAAATTGGGCAACATTTTGACGCAATTTTAGCAATGAAAAAACTGATCCATAATCATCATAACAACATCAAGCAATCCAATGATTTTTATGAACCCAATTGGCACCAATTAAACCATAATTTGCACTAAAAAATGTGCACTTTGCCTACACATAGGCACACTAGTTGCACTTAGATTTGCACTAATTTTTTGTGAAATTTATCTTTAATCAAACTTGCAAATCAAATCAGCAAATGAATGGGTTAATGCACTCACATTAGAACAAGAATCGCATCGATTTCTCCACTCCAATTGACGATTACACACGCGTGTGTGTGTGTGTGTGTGTAGACAACCGCTTCACCGCATCTCCACCTACAAGCACCAATCACAAAGCATCATGTGTAGCATCATTTTTCTCCACTCCAATTGACGATTACACACACGTGTGTGTGTGTGTGTGTGTGTGTGTGTGTGTGTGTGTGTGTTGGGATTAAAGCCCAAGTGGCCTCTTATGCGGATATGGCCGGCCGCCCGCCTAACTCACTTACCTCTAACTCTTTGTATATACTAACATATTCTTTGTGAATACTAAGGAATTGGTAGATAACCCTTCTAACAGTTCTCTGCGTACTGTGTACTGTGAAAGCTCACTGTGTGTGTGTGTGAGAGAGAGAGTCGACCCACGCTCCGCTCCGCGACTTCAATTGGTATCAGAGCCTTGGTTCAGTGCGGATTTGCGCAATCGCGCGCGCGCGCACTTTTCCGGCAGATTCTGGATCCGGAGTTTGAAAATTCACACTCGGCGTTCCGGGAGCGTTTCCAACAGGCGACCTGGGGTTTTACCCCCCTTTCGAAGCCGTTTATGCCCTCAGAATTTCGTTCTGAGCACTACAGCAGAAGATAGATTTCAGCCACAAAGAAATCCGTCTTGTGTAGATTGGCAAGCAGGAGGTGGTCGACATCAATATCGACATCGACATACATCACTTATTCGTCTTCAGAGCATCATCTATAGACCAGGTACACATATATATCATCAGATATATATATTGCAGTCTGCATTGCTACTTCTTGTGCTTGCCAGGTTCCAGGGGAGGTGTGGCCATACGACGGCTTGACACCACTGGCATGTATTGCAGATTGATGTACTGTGATTGTGGGTCTGCTAGTTGTGAGTCACGCTAGCAGACAGACCGTCGCAGCGGTCATAGGACAGTGATTGGTCTATTATAGGATGTATGCTAGTTCTGGGCAGTTTGCTGAGCCATCTGAGAGGGTCGTGTGTGAGGTTTTTTGAAGCCAAGCACTGGGGGCTGGGTTACCCAGTGTGAGGTGGATTAGGTTGCTGGAGTTCCCCTCTACACGCATCCTCTTCGGCGACTTTTATCCCTTAGGATGTATGACTTTGTGTAGACACTGGATTGCATCTTATGCGTCAGGCCGTTGAGGCATTGTTCAGAGTTCAGTCTTGAGACAGATACAGGTTCTGTCATCGCCCAGAGAGGAGACAGTGTATGCTTACAGGATTTGTCACTGGTCAGCTATTTATGATTGTTTTTTGAGCTATCTTTTGGTTCCCAGAGCTCAGTTTACAGGGGAGACTCTGTCAAAAATTTTCAAAAATACTGACAGTTCCTGAGGAGAGGTGTTCAGCTTGTTGATTACAGCTTGTTTACTGTGTACAGAGGCCAGTTTACAGGGGAAACTCTGTCGGATTTTTCTCAGGAGTAAACAGTTTGGCAGATATGGCATCTTCTCAAAGTGAGACTCTTTACAACATAAAGAAGCTGGATGGCACAAACTTTCCATTCTGGAAGAAGCAGATTTGGCAGGTTTTGGTGCAGAAAAAACAAGTGAAGCCACTGAAGCTCAAAGGGGAGAGACCAGAATTTATGGCTCAAGATGAGTGGGAAGAGCTTGACGAGCTAGCTTGTTCCACAATCATGCTGACACTGGCAGAAAATGTTTACTTCAACGTAGCAGAAGAGACTACAGCGTATGGCGTATGGCAAAAGCTATGTGATATGTACGAGAAACAAAGTGCTGCTTCTCAGATTTACTGGCTCAAGAAATTGGTGGATTTGAAGATGAAGGAAGGGACAGCCATGTCAAATCATCTGAATGAATTTCACTCAATTTTCAGCCAGTTAACAGCACAAGAGATAGTCTTTCCAGATTCAGTGAAGGCTATGTTTCTCTTAATCACTTTGCCAGACAGTTGGGATACTTTTCGTACAGCGTTAAGTAATTCTGTCGCGCCAGAAGGTCTTACAAGTGCCAATGTAGAAGGCAGCTTGCTCACAGAGGAAGTGAACAGGAAGAACATTGACAAAGGCAAAGGCAATAGTGCTTTGGTCGTTCGAGGGAGACAACAGTTTAAAGAGAAGAAGGGTAAGAAGGCACAAAACCGAAGTAAGTCTCGTGATTCGAAGTCAAAGGATGACATAGAATGCTACCATTGTGGCAAGAAGGGTCACATGAAGCGAGACTGTACGAAGTGGAAACAAGAAAAAGGCAAAACAAAGAGTTCTGAGCAAGATGAAAAGAAGAGTTCAGTGAAGATTGAAGAGGTGAATGTCACAGGGTCTGGTTCAGACAGTGATTCTGGTATAGCAGCTGGTGACATCTTCCTTACAAGCAATCTTGATTCTGTTTTCTTGACTGCAGAGGATGGACATGCTATGAGTGATTGGATTATCGACTCAGGGGCATCTTTACATGTTTCTCCGCACAAAGAGTGGTTTACATCATATGTGGCTACTAAAGATTATGTCAGACTTGGCAATGAGCAGGTTTGTGACATACTTGGAGTGGGAGATGTGCAGTTGAAGTTTCAGAATGGCTCTTCTTTATGGCTCAAGAATGTCAGACATGTTCCAGCAATCCGAAAGAGCTTGATTAGTACAGGGAAGTTGGATGATGCGGGTTATGTGACAGTTTTTGGGAACAGCGCTTGGAAGATCTCCAAAGGTTCGATGACTGTAGCACATGGCAGCAAGTCAGGAACTCTGTACACTTTACATGTTTCAGAGGTTAAAAACCATGTAATTAATGTGATTGAGCAGCCAAGTGTGTCACTGTGGCATCGTAGGTTGGGACATATGTCAAAAAGAGGAATGGAAATACTTTCTCATTATGGTTATTTGCCTGGCTTTTCATTTCAAGATTTTGAGTTTTGTGAGCATTGTGTTTATGGTAAGCAAACACAGGAACCGCACAGATCAAAGAGGAATCGTAGGGACGAACGGTTAGCTCTTGTACACAGTGACCTATGCGGACCAATGCCTAGTTTGTCACTAGGGGGAGCAGCGTACTTTTGTACATTCATAGATGACTATTCTCGCAAAGTATGGGTTTACTTCTTGAAGCACAAGGATGAGGTGCTCAAGGTCTTTAAGACATTCTTGCAGCTGGTGGAGAATCAGAGTGGTCAGAAGCTGAAGTGCTTGAGAACTGACAATGGTGGAGAGTACGTTTCCAAAGCTTTTCAAGACTTTTGTGAAGCAAAAGGGATTAAGCGGGAACTTACTGCACCATATAATCCTTCACAGAATGGGGTTGCAGAACGTATGAATAGGACCATACAAGAGAAGGTCAGAAGCATGTTGTCAAATGCTGAGTTGCCTGATGGATTTTGGGCGGAAGCAGTGGCTACAGCAGTCCATTTGATCAACAGGTCTCCTAGTAGGGTTCTGGATAAGAGTGCAGTGGCCGAGATGCTATGGACAGGCAAGGCACCTTCGTATAAGCATCTCAGAGTCTTTGGTTGTGAAGCTTATAGCCATATTCCTAAGGAGTTCAGAAATAAGTTAGAACCAAAGAGCAAGAAGTGTATATTTCTTGGCTACGGAGAATCGGGCGAGATGGGTTACCGGCTTTGGGATCCTGAGTCCAGAAAGCTTATTCGTAGCAATGATGTGCATTTCAATGAAGTCAAGTTTCACGCTAAGCCAGAGAAGACAGAGGAGATCAGAAGAGTTGTCTTCAGGGAAGATGGACCTAGTGCTAGCACATCAAGACAGCATGGTCAGGCTCAGGAACAGCCTATAGTGGCTAGAGAGGCAGAATCAGTTGTGGTGAGACGTTCTGAGCGTGTCTCCAAACCACCTGATCGTTATGTGCCATCTCTAAATTATGTCATGCTCACAGATTGCGGAGAACCATCTTGTTACAAGGAAGCATTACAAGTGGTTGACTCGAAAAAATGGCAGTTGGCCATGCAGTCAGAGATGACAGCTCTGCATAAAAACCAGACATGGAAGTTGGTTAAATTACCACAGGGCAAAAAGGCTCTACCTTGTAAATGGGTTTACAGGTATAAGATCACCGCTCATGATAGTCAGCCAAAGTACAAAGCAAGGCTTGTTGCCAAGGGCTTTAAGCAAGAACAAGGCATTGACTTTGATGAAGTCTTCTCTCCAGTGGTCAAGGTGACTACATTGAGATGCTTTCTTGCATTGGTTGCTATATTGGATTTGGTGTTGCACCAAATGGATGTCAAGACAGCGTTCTTGCATGGTGATTTAGATGTGGAAATTTACATGCAGCAGCCAGAAGGGTTTGTTGAGAAAGGCATGGAACATTTGGTATGCCAGTTGTTAAAGAGTCTTTATGGCTTAAAACAATCACCGAGGGCATGGTACCATAAGTTCCACCAGTTTATGCTTTCTCAAGGCTACAAACGTAGTGAGTTCGATCACTGTTTATATACAAAGAAGGCTAAGGATGGCAGTTGGCTGATCCTTATTTTGTATGTGGATGACATGTTGATTGCCGGCAAACACTTGGAAGAAATTTCAGCTTTGAAGTCAAAGATGGCAAAATCGTTTGACATGAAAGACATGGGTGAGGCAAGTCATATACTTGGTATGCGCATTGAGAGAGACAGATCAAAGAAGTTGATTTGGTTATCTCAAACAGAGTATATTGACAAGGTTTTGCAACGTTTCAATATGGAGAAGGGAAAGGCATTGAGTGTTCCATTGCCACCATATGTGAAACTTAGCAAACAAGATTGTCCTGTGTCTGAGGAAGAAAAGGCTGAAATGGATAAGATTCCATATGCGTCTGCAGTGGGTAGTTTGATGTATGCAATGATTGCTACACGTCCGGATATTGCATTTGCAGTTGGAGTGGTTAGCAGATATATGTCAAATCCCGGCAAGAAACATTGGGAGGCAGTGAAAGGTATCATGAGATACTTAAAACATACAAAGAGTATGCGCATATGCTATGGTAGTCAGGATTTGAGTGTCAGAGGATACACTGACTCAGATTATGCAGGAGACTTGGATAAGAGGAGATCTACATCAGGCTATGTCTTTACATTGGCTGGAGGTGCCATATCATGGCGATCTCGATTACAAGATTGTGTTACGCAGTCTACTACAGAAGCTGAGTATGTTGCAGCAAATGAGGCATGCAAAGAAGCTATTTGGCTTGGTAGATTGGTTGCAGACTTGGGAATCAATGCAGATATGCCAGAGTTATATTGTGATAGTCAAAGTGCTATACAATTGGCAAAGAATCCAGTGTTCCATTCGAAGACTAAGCATATTGATGTGAAGTATCACTTCATTAGGGAAGTACTTGAAGACAAGCAGATACAACTGCTGAAGATCCACACCAAGGACAATCCTGCTGATCTACTCACAAAGGGACTTCCAGGAGAGGGCTTTGTGCATTGTCGTGAGTTATTGGGCATTGGATAGATGGCAGCCATGTAAATCTTTGTACATTTATGTTCATAGATTTACAGTTACTTAAAGTGCCACATTGGACTTTAAGTGGGAGGTTGTTGGGATTAAAGCCCAAGTGGCCTCTTATGCGGATATGGCCGGCCGCCCGCCTAACTCACTTACCTCTAACTCTTTGTATATACTAACATATTCTTTGTGAATATTAAGGAATTGGTAGATAACCCTTCTAACAGTTCTCTGCGTACTGTGTACTGTGAAAGCTCACTGTGTGTGTGTGTGAGAGAGAGAGTCGACCCACGCTCCGCTCCGCGACTTCAGTGTGTGTGTGTGTGTGTGTGTGTGTGTGTGTGTGTGTGTGTGTGTGTGTGTGTGTGTGTGTGTGTGTGTGTGTGTGTGTGTGTGTGTGTGTGTGTAGGCAACCGCTTCACCGCATCTCCACCTACAAGCACCAATCACAAAGCATCATGTGTAGCATCATTTTTCTTCAAATCAAACACATAATCATGAAGGCAAAACATCCAATTAGAGATTCATTCATGTGTAGCACCAAACACACACAAGATTACTAAGTAATTAGACATCAAAATTAGCATAAATCGCACATAATTACACACTTTCTAATCATGCAAAAGTGATGAAATTTCAACCCGTAAGAGTGATGCACAAGCCTCTAATTAGGCACATAAACATGTAAAACACTCCAATTGTTAGCGGATTAGTAGTAAATTAGTGATCAACTAGTGAAAATGAAGAGAAAACATGAAAATTACACACAACTTTTTTAACAAAATCTCATCATAAATCAACCATTTACCATCACCAATACCTAATCCTAATAAAAATTAGAAACTTAAACCATCACACGGGTGATCCTCTAGCTTAGGTGCTCGATCCCCGGCTGCGGCGCCAATGTTGGCGGTCATAGCATAGCACACAACCCACCGACATAATGTCAATCCGGTGGATCAGAACCCGGCTAGTGCATGGAGGCATGGATGCACCTAATGTGACGGAATGAGGACTCTAGGAAGAGGGGTAAAGCAAGAGAGGAGAAGAGGGAAAGCCGATGAAGCAAGATCTATGCACACACACTCTCAATCTACACTCTAACTCTCTAATCATGCAGACAATGGTGTATCCCTTTGCTCTAATCTCAAGCACACACACTCTAATCACACATTAAGCATACACAAAGAAGCCTAATGAGAGAAATGTATGCAGCCCACGTACACACACACTCTAATCTAGCACACATGTGAAGCAAGTATGCTCTAACAAGAGGGAAAACTTGAGAAAGAAGAGAAGATTAACACTAATCATACACCATTAACACACATAAGCTTGAAAGACAAGAGAAAGTAGAGAGAACTTAGCTTCCATTAATCCCAATGACTACTACATATGATGTGGAAGATCCAAGCTCCATAGCCACTCCTCTTCTTCTTCTCCACACTCCCTCACACTCTCTTCGCTAAGAATGCCCTTTCACATCTTGTGAATTGACTTATATACAAGGGCTTTTAAAAATGGGCGGCCGGCCAAAAAATCTATAACATGCTGTAGGTATCTAGGCTCATCTAATCATCAATGTACAACTTGGAACCCACAGTGGAGCTCGTAAATACAAAAAATATATGCATACACATATGTGTACACACCAATGGAAGCATAATGCATGTCGTTGACGCTCACCCGTCAATAGATTGCTTGAGCGTGTGATTGTTAAGTCATGTGGCATCGAGTACGAACATACCTTTGCTATTGTCGACTTTGTCAAAAACACCAATTATGAGGTAATCCTGGGACAACCATTTATGCGTCAATTCAGAATGATTCAGGATTGGGGTTACAATTACTTGTATCTCCGACAAGAGAGGGCACTCACACGAGTAAACCTCAAGAATCATAGCTACAGAGATGTCTTTAAGTCCCCTATTGAAGAGTTTGATTCTGGTTCTTCAATAGAATCCGATGAGACTATGTCAGTAGATAGGACAAGCTTATGGATTTGTGGAGCTTCGTGTAAAGATCTGAAGCCTAATGATGTAATAATTGATAGAAGTGTGATGGATGAGGCATATGTTCCATTGCCATTTCGAGAACACCAACTAGATCCTCATGAATGGATCCACGCATTGGCTACACTATCTGTATGTGCTTTACCAAAGCCAACACAGTTTTGTGATCCTGACGGTTACGATATAATTCCCATACGAATGATCAGGCCAATTTTTGGACCAAATGAAGATGAAGAACACCTGGTGAAGGATGATTTTTTGCTACAAAGCGCAATGGTGTCAGTAAGGGAGTTATCCATACCTGATTACTTCTCAGCAGACGAAGGTGATGAGGACGGGTGTTTAGATACTTCTGACGGACAAGATCAGAAGAAGACGACGATATAGTCCCTCAGTCAGAGATAGAAAAAGTAAGATTGCTTCTGAAAGAAAGAGAGGTGTTGCTTGCAGTTTCGCAAGACAAAACACAATGAAAGTTTTGTAAGAGGCATAGGAAACATCGAAAGCGAGCTATCCAGGAAAAGAAGCAAAGGGAAAAACAAGCTTTAGTGGATGTAGACAAAGAGCATTTTGTCCCACCACCTAACATTTTGGGCAAAAATGAATACTTGTACTATGTCGAAGCGAATGATTGTATCAAGGACGAAGTGAAATGGAGATACGGATTCCAACTGAAACAAAAAGCAAACCAAAAGGAACAAGAAAACCATAAAAAAATGAAAAGGAAAACTAAACCCAAGTCAGAAGCTTCCTTATCTTCTGCAAAGACGAAGAGAAGCGTTATGACGAAGGTGGAGCGAAAGGCGGTGTTGCAAGAAAGGAAACGAGTAATTAAAGCTGCTTGGTCGTCAATGAGTGATGAATCTGAGGACGAAGAGGACACTACTAGTGTTCCTGCAAACTTCAAGAAATTCTCCATCCAGGACCGGAAAATAATTTTGCAACAAACTATGAGACAAAAATTGGATGAGCCAGGAGTGTCCTACGACGCACCTGAAGATGCTAAGCAAGTGGACATAGCAAAGCCAGGAATGTGTGGATAGCCACAGATCTCTCCCATGACGAAGAAGAGTTGTTGATTGCCACTTTTAAGGAGTATTGAGACGTATTTGCTTGGAGCTATAAAGACCTCAAGGGGGTAGATCCAAAAATCTGCCAACACACCATACCAATGCGTGAGGATGCTAAACCATCAAAAAAACGTCCATACACCTACAATGATAATTTTGGTAATAAAATCAAGGAAGAAATCGATAAGCTGCTAGCGGCTGAATTTACTTTTGAAATTGAACACACTGAGTGGGTTTCACCTATTGTGGTAGTACCCAAAAAGAATGCAAAACTAAGAGTGTGTGTTAATTTAAAGAAAGTCAATGTTGCAATAGTTTGCGATCACTATTCTCTTCCAATTACAAACCATGTATTAGAGAGGGTAGCGGGCAAGAAGGCTTATAGATTTCTTGATGGGTTTTCAGGATATAATCAAGTGTCGATAGATCCAAAAGATCAGCATAAGATAGCATTTGCCACAAAGTGGGGAGTGTACGCTTATAGAGTCATGCCTTTTTAGATTGACCAACTCTCCAGCCACATTTTAAAGGTTGATGAGCCATGCATTTAAAGAAAACCTTAGGTTATTCCTTGAAATCTTCATGGACGATCTATGTATGCATTCCATTGATAGTAGAGAAGAACACATAGAGCACTTAAGACTGTTCTTTCAGAAGTGTCGAGTATATCGCAAATTTATGGTTAGGCAAGGCAAGATATTGGGCCATATAGTGTCTCAAAATGGCATATCCACTGATGTAGAAAAGATTGCAGTCATTGTTGAATTGCCAAGACCTTACAATGGCAAAGGAGTTCAAATATTTATGGGCCATTGCGACTACTATCGTAGATTCATCTACATATATGTTGAAATATCCATACCCATGTATGCTCTACTTATTGTTTTTGAGTGGACTAATGACTGTGAGAATGCTTTTGAAAAGCTTAAGCAAGCATTAGTGTCAGCACCTGTTCTTAGGGCACCAGACTGGAACACAATTTTTCATATACATATAGATGCATCTACTTTTGCAATAGGATGTGTTCTTGCACAGCCTGGTGAGGGGCAGATGGAGAAGAATATGGACTTTCCTGTGTCTTATGCTAGTCAGCATATGAATAGTGCTGAAAAGAATTACACGACCACGGAGTGAGAAGGTTTAGCGATGATCTATGTTGTCAAGAAGTTTAGGCATTACCTTTTGGCCAACAAATTTATCTTCTTTGTAGATCATCAGGCTTTACTTTATCTTGTTAACAAGCCATGTGCAATAGGACGAATCGTTAGATGGTTTGTTATTCTACTTGAGTTTGATTTTGAGGTTGCAGTGAAGAAAGGACGTTGAGACCTGACCATCATTCTAGAATGAAGCTCCCATTGGTGTAGACGATGATATTTCAGACGCAACTCTTTTTCAAATTGAACCAGCATCTAGATGGGCTGAGAAAATAATAGGAGTGCTTACCACTGGCTTTACGAGTCAAGGAGGATTAACCACGGACGGTATAAAGGAGTTAACACAATGTGCACAATATGTTCTGTTCTCGGGACACTTGTACAAATTAGGTCTTGGAGGAGTGCTACGCATATGTCCTAACCCAGATCAGTACGAAGATATATTGGAATATATGCACATTAGTATAGGGGGATTGCATGTTTCAAGCAAGGAAATAGTTCAACGAGTACTGCTAGATGGCTATTGGTGGCCAACCTTGCGAGAAGATGTAGAAGAGTATGTATGTAAATGTAGAGTTTTCTCTTTGAGCACACCAATTGCATATGCTACACTATTCCACACCTCCCCAACACCGAAATGGAGCTCTTACATCGAGAGCTATTTGACACATGGTCACTTAGATAAGAAGCTTCCAGCTCACAGAAAGAAATCCATATTTGAGGTTGAAGCTTCAAGCTATCGACTAATCCAAGGCCAACTTTTCAAACTCATTGAGGTTGAATCGGACTACCTTAGTGTTCTGACAAACGCACATGCGGGAGTTGGAGGTGGACACTTCTTGGGAGATACCACAACCAAACTCATCTTATGGTCAGGACTATGGTGTCCAACAGTATTTAACGATGCAAATGAGTATGTAAAAAGGTGTGATGAATGTCAAAGGACAAAGCCACCAATCACAAGTGATAATATGCCGTTACGACCAATTATTGCAGTTCGAGCATTTGCCAAGTGGGGTATCGACTTTGTTGGACCAATCAAGCCACCAGCACGCAACACGCATGCTGAATATATCATTGTAGCAACAGATTACCTTACCAAATGGGTAGAAGCTAAGGCGACGATCAAGAATGACGCCAAAACCACGGCAAAATTCTTGTATGAGTATGTTTTTACACGCTACGGCCCCGGGGGATTCACTAGTAATGATGATGAGACGTCACTTGCGTGCACCAAAAATGGAAAAATATCCCCTACATATGGAAAAAATTCCCCATATATGGACCATACCTTATAAAAAGTACCTCCCCTCCCTACCAAAACCCCCCTCCCTTACACTCACGTGATACCCATACGGAACTCATGGTGAATCCCCTGGGGCTACGGCTTACCTATTGAAATAGTAAGTGACCAAGGAGTGCACTTTGTAAACGAAGTAGTTGAATTTCTCTTGGGAGAATTCATGGCGATTCATATGGAAGATCTGCACCATACCATCCATAGGCAAACGGCCAAGCAGAAAGCACAAACAAGACACTGTGCACAACACTAACAAAATTGGTTGAAGGAAACCGAACATATTGGGAATAGAAACTATATTCTGTTCTATGGGCTTACCACACTGCTTACAAGATGTTAATTGGAACCACTCCCTTTGATCTTGCATTTGGGTTGAACGCAATCCTACCAATTAAGTTTCTACTACCTACTTTGAGAGTTGCAAGGCAGTTACTATGGACTGGCTATGAGTTTTCAAGTCGCATTGATGAGCTTGAGAAATTAGATGAAGCCTTATTGACAGCTTTAGTAGGCATTTATGTTGAAAAGCGTAGACAGAAGGTCTGGCATGATACGAATGTCAAAACTAGTCGCTTTTGTGAAGGTGATTTAGTACTACTATACACCTTGAAGAAACACAAATGAAAGCTCAAAATGAGAGGACTTGGTCCATTTGTGATCAAAACTTTGAGTCCGAGTGGTGTTGTGCGCCTAGAAACACTTGAAGGCGAGCAAATGAAAAATTTCATCAACGGGAGTTGTCTTAAGAAATACGAAGAGCCAATAACCCAAGAAATACTAGAAAAACTACAGTCATCTCAACGAAGATGAGAAGGTCTGGAGAAGATCAAGGAAGCTTAGGATGAGGCACACTTGCATGTGGAAAGAGCAAAACTCAAACGGAAACAACACCGAGTGCTTACTTTATCAATGAACACTAACGAAGAAAAAGATCGATTCATTGAACCATTCAAGATCGACACGACCTTTGAAACAATATGAGCATCAATCGTAGTTTCAGTATTCATAGATACGGGATCTGACATAAGTATAATGTCATATGAAACATGGGAAGCAATTGGCAAACCTGAACTCAAATCTACTAGCTTCTCTTTTAAAAGTTCCAACAACACAGAGAGCACAAGCATAGGAACATGCTATGTCAAAATACGCATTCAAGATGCACCTATGTATGAATTGTTCTATGTAGCTAACAAACAAGAAACGGTGGAGCGCGTTGTTTTGGGACGGTATTGGATGTGGTTAACCAAATGCATATGGATTGGGAACTCCATCAGTACACCTTGAAGGTAAATTCTGTCACTTTAACAGGGCCTAGCTTGCAGATGACAACAAAAGAAGATATTCTTTCACACTCAAGAAATGAATCCATTTCGGAAACAAGAAGGACAGATACAACTCCACTGGGAGCATTCACAACAACTGCAGCAACTACAATTACACTTGGAGCTTCTAGCTCAAGAAAAAGTATTCCTCCATGGAAACAAAGCCAAGGAAGGGGGAAAGCACAACGGTGGGTTCCAAAGTATTCCCAGCAGCAACAGGAGCGCTTACAGACAAATTAAAAAAGCGCTAAGGATTACTCTTTACAAAAAAAGCAAAAGAAGTCACACTCACACACCACTTTACGTCGGGTGTCAAAGGCGCTTCTTGAAGCACAAGGCTATTAGTAAGGCAAGTGTAACTTGTGGCTTCCAAAACCAAAAGCGTTACAACAATCCTCAAAACAAAGCATTGCTACGACCTCTATGTCAACTCAATCAACCTATGCTTCATCATCCCCAAGGCCAATCATGAACATCAATCAACCATAATCAAGTCCATCTAAGACAGTCAAACAAAGGTGGGTAGTCAAGGCAGACTACAACAAAAATAAGTACATTGCCATAGAAGACCTGCAAAAAACTCTGTTCAAACCACCTTCAAAAGTTCAACTCACAGCATACAGGATTTATTCTACATTATCAACGCTAAAGGAATCAAGAGCTACCTACCAAACAGGAAGCTTCACAACTTCACCAATCAAGGAGCGGGCCACATATCTTCAAGCTTTACTTCACATAAGCCCCTACCTCCTTTTTTCAACACCTTTTCAAGATAAGCACCTATGCCATCGGGGAGGAAATTCTATTCATTTGAAATACAAAGTCAAGTTGTCAGTAATAGCTTTACGGGCATAAGCATTAGAGTCGGGCACTCTGTAGCCAAAATGTGCTCAGAGATCAGTCCCAAGCTTTATAGTAACACTGTGTTCTAAAAAATGTCAAAATATGTCTACTTGGCTAAGTATCCGCAACGAATTAAGTACATGTACATATCATTTCCCATTCCCATAATACATTCAACATAAGGTTGCTCAGAGAGCTAGTCTGTTAAGACACGTAAAAACCAATTAAACTTAGGCGGAATCCTCTACAGTAAATGCCACTTAACAGATTGCTTTGGCTATCTCTTAAGTACCCTTAGGATTCATGCACAACATACAATTTCTCACAAAAGTACAGGAAGGGGGGAGAAATCCAAGCTTTGATTATTCAAAGAGACAAACAGGACAGAAAGGAGCAGCAAAGCATGGACAAAAGTACAGGAAAGGGGGAGAAAGCCAAGTTTTGATTATTCAAAGAGACAAACAGAACAGAAAGGAGCAGCAAAGCATGGACAAACATGAAGGATGAAATTTTCTTCCTTGAGCATAAACACTTAGATCTATCACTAGATGGATTTAAACATCAAGAAGAAACAAAAAGGAGTAAATGTGTACTTGCAGCAACCAATTCTGCTCAAGTCAAGGTACAAAAATCAAGTTTTTGGCCAAACCAAGCATCAATTCAGAAAATCACTTTGATAGGAATGATGTACACATCAGCCAGTACACAACCATCTATTCATCTATTCTCGGGTTTGGAAATCGACAGTACACTGTCGATTTGCTGAGCTAGCAGGTAGAGGAAAATTGATCTAACAAAAGTGAGCATAAAAACTTGAACCTTATTTAACAGGATTTTCCATTATCTTTGTTTGTTTTATACAAGCCACCATCATCTTTTTTCCATTACCATTTCTATAAAATCTACAAGCCACCATCTATACAAGGTGTTCCCATTAACAATGATAGAGGTAATCCCTTCACAAACTAAGCTCGGTTATGCATGAATTTCTATAATAAGTATTGGGAAGAGTTTTAACATACTTTCTCTATTGGATTGTGATAAATTTTTGCATTGTGAAATTGTGTTGTAGATTTTGTGGTTGTGCATTTTGAAATTTGAAATGTGAAATAAATATAAAGTGGATATTTTTTTATTTGGATGTTCAATGAAATGTAGGATGAAAGCAAGCAAGAGAATAAAAAGGAAGACAAGAAGGTGGTTTTTGAAGCAAGGACTCACTGTGAATCATGCAGATGCAAAGTGCATGATGCAATTGTGGATAATCCAGGTAAACTATTTTACAACTATATAATTACTCATTTGTCTTGCATAAATATTATCCCCTTTTACTGTTTATTTTGTTTGCAATTTATAAATAAACTTTTTGCCAGAGGGAAGTATGGCCATGGGGTGGCTAGTACAAGAGTCTCTAGTCCACATCATAGAGTTCCTTGTTATAATAATGGATCCTGCTGATATGCCACGATTATGGAGTTAAGATGAAGATGATTGAATGCTTGTATTTTAATTTCTTCTTTTATGAAATTCTTAAAATCATCATCAAGATCATACATGCTCCACATGAGATACTAACTTGAATTTCTCAGTGCTACTTAATAATAACATGTGAAGTGAAGGTTGACGAAGAGTATTTCTATTTGTCAAAGACATTCATTTACTAATCCCAAAATTACCATTTAACTATATATTACTGCTTGGGAAAACAATGAATCAAGGCTTAAAATAATAATATAACATAATTTCTTATTTTTTCTATGCGATATAATAACAAGAGTGATAAGAGAGCTTCAAAACATAGGAGGGAGCCTTTAAAACATCAAAAATTCCTAGAAATTATAGATTAAAAAAATTTTCATTTCCACACTTTTTTTAATGACTGTTTAGACATATTTAACGACCATGACTTTTTCGACGCTCATATAGACGAAATTACTAACGTTTATATCAATGACGAAACGAATGTTGGAAATGATCGTCGATAAGTGAGCTTCTTCTAGTAGTGAAATCGACTTCAATTATATAGTTATGCGTTAATTGATGTTAATTGGTATCAATTGATGTCAATTAATGTCAATTGACACAAATTGATATGAATTGACACCAATTAAAGCTAATTGATATCAGTTAGCAATTGATGTCAATTATACGTCAATTGATGTCAATTATATATCAAGAGAAGCCATAGTACTTGGACCAACAAGAGTGGGACAAGGAGGTAAGGGTGCACATAGCAAGAACCCCCAACACTACACGTAACAAGAGAGTTCGGCAGCATAGAGATTGGAGAGCATGGGGAGTTCGCATCTTGGATCCGGCGGATGTGATTCCTTCCATGCATATTTTATAAGTATACGTCAAAACGCTTTCTCTTTTTAGCCATTTATGCATTTGATCTAGGCCCTTGATTTCTTCATTCATTTATGCATGTAGGAGAGAGTTGTAAGTAGGCCATCTATACAAGCCGAGGAGAAATATACATTCGAGAACAATTTGTATGCTCTCCTCGAGCGTTTGGAGCGACATCCCATCCAAATCAATTGGGACAATGTTGTACATGGGGTAAGATCTCGAATCGCAATGCTTTCTATTGTTAAATATTTGTATCAAATGTTTGCATTGTAATATGTATACATTTTAGCGTTATGGTTTTGTCTTGTAGTAGGGACCTATTCCAGATACTCCTACACCTTGAGAGTTGAAGCAATGTCAAGGTGCTCACCTATTTTTGGTTGTTGGTAGTTGGACTTTGTCTATATTTTGATAGCCCTATTTTGTTATGTTTGGTATTTGTATATCATTGCCATATGTCATTTGCATATGGTTTTTGGTCTTCCTTCGATTTCATTTATATATGGTTGTAATTGTTCCAGGAGCACCGGAACAGTGCCGGAATGAGCTTTAAACATAATTGGAATAAAAGCAGGAATGCAGTTACGGGATGCAGAAATGGTTGTTTATTATTTTTAGCCATAAATGAAGCACACGGAGTTGGATGGAATTGTGGGTTCGTTTGTTGTGAAGCTTATGTTAATATCTTTGATTCAAGCATCTAACTTCATCAAATGGATACGCGAGCTAAGAACAACAAATTTAAGTGTAATCACAACATGTATGCTGCAATTACGAGGATGTGTAAATGGCCTAAAATGCTTTGTAATTACTATGGGTTATTAAAGTGGGCTCAATTGAGTTCCAATTTGTATTCGGGAAGTGTAGTTTCATGTATTATTTATCCTTTAGCATTTGGGCGGATAATAGGTGTGAACCGGTTTAAGGGTTTCACTATAAATGTCACTTTTGCTAAAGAGATGGGGGTTCACTTGTTCATTCTTGTGAGCTACACTCTCTATCACTTGTTCATTCTTGTGAGCTACACTCTCTATTTCTCTTAATTAATCTCTTTATGTTAATGTTATTTAGCTTAAGCTTTCCATTGATTCTATGCATGCTTTGTTGAGTGTGTGTGTATGTGAATGGTAGAGCCCTTGAGCTCCACTTATCTTTGCTTGAGTTTGCTTGAGTAGTTGCTAGCTTGAGAGTGTGTGCTTGCTTGTAGTTAATGCTCTTTGAATGCTTGATGAAGTAGATTAAGGAGTGATTAATTAGTTGGTTTAAGCACCATTCTTGCTTGCTATTGCTTGTGGGTTCGTAGAGGGAATCCATTGCTTATGTGGGTAGGAAATGAGAGTGCTTGCTATGCTTATTTTACTTGAGAGGAATGAAGATTGCAGAAAGCGGTGGCATCAAAGCTATAGGAGAGCTAACCAAGCCACATGAGGGGAGAGTAGATCTTCCCAGGACAAGCGTTAGAGACCATGAGCGGAGACACAATGATGAGTACACTCGAAGAGTGAGACCATCACAATTACAAAAGTTGGTAAAGAAGTATGATGGGTCCACAGATCCACATGACCATGTCGCCTCTTTTAGGCAAGCTCTGAGAGCAGAACTAGTTTCAGACTCTCATACTCAAATAGAGGGATTTGGCTTAACTCTCGAGGGAAAAGCACTATCATGGTTTCAGACTTTGGAGCAGGGAATGAAAACAACTTTCCAAAGCTTAGAAACTGACTTTATTGCAGCTTTTTCCAAGATGGGTCCAAAACACAGCACACTCCCGCATATTAACGCTTTTAAGCAAAAAGAGAATGAGTCGGTCAGGGACAGTGTGAATAGGCTAAAGCAATATGTCGCGAGATGTCCAGACGATGAGAAGCCTAGCCAAATGAGATTGATTTCAATCTTTTTAGCTGGTTTACGGAACAAAACATTGCATGCTAATTTATACGTAAAAAGACATAAACAATTCAATGAGTGTTGCATAGATGCGATGGACTTTGAGGATAACATGGATATATCCGATGACTCCAACCAAGAAAATGAGCCTAGTGGTCAGCGAGTAGGGATCTAGCTCCAACAAGAGCTACCACTACTAATCTCAACCTAGAGTAGATTGCCGACATTGTGGTGAGGAGGATGGGACAATTGTATCATCCTACCACACGAGTCGAGGGACGTACCTACGAAGAAGTGGTGTGATCTATGTCAGTGGAATTTCACACATAGGACATAAGAGTGCCAGGACATCATGAGAATGTTGCAAGAACAAGCTTAACCAAGTTCTTCGCAGCAACATAGGACATAAGTGATGAATAGTTAGAGAGTTTTTGTGCCATTACAGATGCAAGAGCAAGCTAGACCAAAAATATGAGCTAAGCCTATAGTGCATGCTACTACATCTTTTACGTATGTGAGGGAGAATAGAGTTATGTCGAGGGTTGAGTCCAGGACTTTTCAGCCTTATTTTGGTAAGGAGGAGCCATCGTGGAGCCATCTTACGAGAGTCAGCAGACCAACCCTTTGATGGAAGATTTTCACACACAGGCCGTGTACGGCAAATGAGGGCAAATCGGAAAACGCTCATAATACAATGAAATTGATAGAAACGGGTCCTTGCATGGAATGTGGAAGAAGCCCATTGGATGAAGGACTACCCTCATAGGCAAGTTCCAATGACACTACCTACTACAGATACGAAAGCGCAAATGAGTCCTTGTCTAGAATGCGGAGAAGCCCATTGGAGAAAAGACTGTCTGTATAGAGATCCGCTCGTGATCCAACCTATAGAGACCAACGTACCATATCTGCCTATTGAGAGGTATTGAGAAGGATGTTTCAAGGAACACTTTCCAAGGGATTGTGTATTAAGACCAAGAGATGACAAAGGGAAAGGCAAAATGCCATTACAATACGTTGATGTTATACCTTCCCCAAATACATCGGAAAACAAGAAAGAAAGAATTCCTTTGCGAGTGGTCACACGCACTCAAGCAAAGAAGAACTCACAGGTAGAGATTGATGAGGGAATGAAAAGCCCCACGGAAGCAAAATCCTAAGTGGATGTTCCATCCTCGAGTAGGCAAAAGAGGAAACGACAGCGAAGTAGACGAGGAAACAAGTCTACTGAAAAGAATATTTACGAGGAAGGTAACTCTATTCCGAAGGAGCTTGAAGGAGTGCTAAAGCCTAAGCAAAAGGATTCTCAACAACAAGCATCAGATTCTGAGAAGGACTCGGGAGGATCCATGCTTGTGGAAAAGGTGAATGAGGTTTTAGATGCAGCTCTTAAGGCTTACAATAGCAAACTTACAGCTCTCACAGAGTTGCCAAAGAAGTTGCAAGAGTACCCTAACCCACTACGAGTGGCTTGACACGGTTTACAAGACTTGCACCAATGGTATACATCCTTTTGTATGCTAGGCCATCAGTAGGATGATTGGGAATACCCAAGCACTTCTAGAGGACCACCACCTGCCTACAAGAGACGTCCTCCAGCTTCTGTGAAACCAACCCCAGAAACCATCGTTGAAACCACTTCAAGTGTTGAGAAAGGAAGTGAAGCAGTGCCTTTATGTCCATTTGAGGATGCACTAATTGAAGATACACCAGAGATCACCAAGCCAACGAAACATGTCACAATTGCAGACTTTGGGGATGAAATACTAGAGATCGAGGAAGCATTGGCAAACGAGATGTGGGAAGCGGTGCAAAAGCAAGTTGACGATCAAGATGTCTCTCGTAATTTACCACCCTTCTCTATTGTTGATTTCACTAGGCAAAAGGCTATGGAATGCGATAATGCATCTCTGCCTGAGAATGAGCAAGCTTCAATTTCTACACCGAGTAAGAAAACCCTTAGGACAATGCCATCATACATAGAATAATACGAAGATCATTCCCAAGTCATGCGAGTGCCATCAATGAGGAAGCTTCTTCCAAAAAAGAAAGATACGTTAAACTTGCAAGCATTGTTGTCAGCACCTGTAACATGTACCCTTCCGCTTACAGACTTGCTAAGGGTCAAACCAGAACTTTGGGATGAGGTAGCAGCATTTATGGGTGGGCAAGAACCAAAGCGTAGGTCCTTAGGACTAAAAGATCTCTTCAACGAACACTCTCATGTGCATACACAACCTATTCCAGTCCCACTCAATAAAGTGGGCAAATACTATGAAGACGACGAAGGGAATACTACCCTCCCTGTGGAAGTAGATAAGTTCATATCTATAGCTATCTTGGATAGGGGCAAGAGTAAGTATTGCAACAAAGGCTATATGGAGAAAATGGAAAAACCCAATGATTTGAAGAACGAGAATGAATTTGCATTCGGCAGAGGGGAGTTTAGAGAACCCTATCGGATTGCTTAAGCAGGTTCTTGTGAACTCATGTGGCATCGAGTATGAGCATACCTTTGCTATTGTCGACTTTGACAAAAACACCAACTATGAGGTAATCTTGGGTCCCGAGGGATTCACCATGGAAAACTTACCGCACCACGTAAGTGAAGGGGAGGGGGGTTTTTTTACAAGTTACATAAGCGTATAAGTTAGAGGCAGGCCCCAAATAATTTATCTCCCAAGCTTAAAAATAAGGGAGGGGGTATCATATTTATGGGGGGGAGAAGTGAAAAAATGTGAAAATGAGAGGAAGTTTTTGTGTTTCAAAATTATGGCTTCCCAAAAGAGTCTACCCTTGAACTTGTGAGGCAATAGCTACAAAGATACATGCAAGAACTAACACTGCTTTGTATCAACTTCTTGCTTTGTATCAACTTCTTGTTTTGTGATTAAAGTTCATTTGTTGAGGGATGAAAGCTATAAAGAGTTTGTATAGATGCAAATTCAAACGAAGAACCTAACACAACTTCATAACCATGTTTTTTGAGTGATTTAGATGGGTCAAAATTGAGAATAGCTAGAGTGCATGCTAAACAGGCACATAGTTTGAAACTCAAACTAAGACACATTGATGGTACATCTAGTTATCAATAGCAGTGGTTCCTTAGTACAGTGACAGTCTCTATGCTACACGCTCTTTGACTAGTTTTACTCAGTCAGATCATGTGAGACCTAAATTTTATATGTAAGATAGGGGTATGATAGTTTTCTACATTGATTGTCGTATAAACGTAGAAGGGGGGGTTCATATTCCCTAATATGAGTCGTATATAGGGGTTTTTTCAAAGTTGTCCGCTCCCAGGTGGCGTCCCGTTTTGTATATAGAGTGAATCCCCCGGGTCCTGGGTAGGCCATTCATGCACCAATTTAGAATGATTCAGGATTGGGGTTACAATATTTGTATCTCCGTCAAGAGAGTGCACTCACACGAGTAAACCTCAAAAATCATAGCTACAGAGATGTTTCTTAATCCCCAGTCGAGGATTTCGATTCTAGTTCTTCAATAGAATCCGATGAGACCATATCAGTGGATAGGGCTGGTGGCTTATGGATTTGTGGAGCTTCATGTAAGGAGCCTGAAGATGTAATTATTGACAAAGATGTGCCAGATGAGGCATATATTCCACTTCCATTTCTAGAGCACCAATTAGATCCCAAGAGTGGATCCATGTCTTAGCCGCTTTAGATGTCTGCACAGTGCCAAAACCAACTCAATTTTGTGATCCTAATGGCTATGACATTGTCCCTATAAGAATGATAAGAGTCTATATGGATTTTGATGATACAGGCTCAGACAATGATAACTCTATTAGAGAGTACTATGAAATGGATCATACTCCCAACCAATGAAAAATTCCTGAGATGCAAGAGAGAGTATTTTTCTTTGCACAATAACGTTGAACAGAGGCAAATTGGAAATGTCTTGCCGACAACAGTGTCATGGCCAACGAAACCCACACAGGTCTCATCAAACGACCAAGCCACAATACCAAAACACCGCATATAGCTGGTTTACAATATTTCTCCGTATTTTTATGAGTATGAAGACGAGAAGGGAAACTTTTACCAGGTTGTTAAAACGGCACACCAAGATGTCGATCCACCTAGTGTAGTGCTGACTTACCTCAATTTAGTCGTGGGAATGGAAAGCTAACTCTTTTGGATGACTATGGTAATGAATATGAAATGGTACAACTTCCTAAGAGTGATGAGCAATCTAGGAAGGGGGGAGCTCCTTCTTCTATGTCTCCTCCAAGAGCATCACTTGGTGTTCCACCAGGTTTTGACCGGGCACTAATGTCATCTATCACAAAGGTCGTAGATAAAGGAACATACAAATTGACCAAACACTCACATATAAAGGTCAGTCTTGTGTCTGAAAAGACTATTGTGTTTGTGTTTGCAAAGGTTGATCCTAGACGAAATTAGAGCTTAGTGTCGTATGAGGTTTGGGAAGCGTTGGGTAAGCCGACTCTAACTCCTCTAGAGCCAGAAGACAAAGAATGCATAGGGTCTGTAATCTTAAAATTCAGAATAAAACTATCGCCCATGTACTGTACTTTTCATGTTGCTAACCCTGGTCAACAAACACAGTCGAAGATGCCACTTTGGGATGGTACTGGATGTGTCAAACAGATTACCACGAGGATGAAAAGGACAACAAATACACGATAAAGGGAAATTCTATAAGCCTTACAGGAAAAAGAGGCACAAATCAGCCCAAATCTATTCAAGAATTCCAATCTTTTTAGGAAGCTTCTTCAATCAGGCATTAACCATGTTAAAAACAAGAGAAAAGCAAGATAAAGGAGGCCCGCTTTTAGGGATCCTTTCACTCCCGCTTGTGTACCTACATAAGGAGTACACTCTCCCTCTTTTTGTTACACACTAAACCGGTAGTATTCTAAGTAAGCTCTTCTCTTTCCATCATGTTCTCCCTGGTTATGTCCCTCAATTCAAGATTAAAGTCACTCTCTTGTCACCTTCTCTCTCAGGAAGAGAGAAGGAAAAGGTCTTTCTCCTTCATGGTGTTAGCGCTCTTCAACGACACCTACAAGCTTAGTTTCCATCATAGCTCTCTCTTTTTTCTTGCAACAATGTACCCCTTGTGCAACAATTGGAGTGCATAGCACATGTAAAGACCCAGGCTATGATGTTGTGGTAGAGATGTGCGGACAGGTATGTATAGGAGGAAGGTATGCGAGTGAAAGGACACGTGCTTGTAGTAAAAATGTGTCAAGACAAAGGTGACATGAGGCTTGAGACAATGGTCTTAGGGACATGGCCATGTTGCAAGCGGCCTAGGAGAAGGCCCTGCCATGTGGACGGCATGCATGCTAAGGAGCCACTTTAAGAGTGCATCGATTGGGTGGTTGGTGGCATGTCTCTCTCCCCCTGCTCTCACATTGGTATCAAAACTTTGATCAAGTTAGAGAGAGGGAGTGAGGAAGAGGAGGTAGAGAGAGGTCGTGTATTATTTTCATGTCAGAGAGGGTGGGAGATAAAGCAAGGCTATTTTGAGCCTCTTTGCACGAATTGACTCTTCCATGCATCTCCTAATTGGAAAATCACCCTCATGGCAAGCTCTTCTCTCAGCTTTTACACACACTCTCATTACTGATCTATCTTTGTTGTACCTTTATGGGACCTCCCATACATGTGGAACCCCACATTCCATTGAATTACAAGCTTCTATTGATGTCACTTATTTTATCTCAGACTATTTTAACTGCAGACTTATATCAAGAGTTGTAAATTTCTCATCTAAGTTTTTTTTTATTAAAAGCTATGCTATTAACTTGCTAGCTTACCTTTGATCCTTCTACTTTAATCTCAAGGTAGTTATGACCCTTTTGGCCCCACATTGGTGGGTTATTCTGGTATGTGGGCTAGGTATAACTAACCTTGCTTACCATATTGTATGTATGTAGTAGCACCTTGCTTTGTCAATGCAATGCTTTGAAGGATGCCCTGTTTCTAGTTTATGTCCTAAGACTGGTAGTTGTTTTCTATCTTGGAACCTAACACATAGCCTTGGTGATAAGGTTTCACTGCTCTAGACATGGCATGATTATCTGAGGCAAGAATGATTAAGCTCACTATACTCTATCTCTAGGTCCCATCTTACTGCCATTGGCTTTACTCAAGAATATTCCAGGTAGTTTTTTGTTTACCTGGTTGGTGTATAAACTTTTGTATCATAATATATTAGGATTTTAATAGTAGGTTTATGAAAGAAAGTTTTCTTGGGCTTAGCAAGTATTGGTTTAATAGGCATGGGTAATATGGTTTCATGCCAGAATCATTATTGTTGATATACAATACACAAATTGGGATGGACTCTGGTAATAGGTTACCTTTTGAAGTGATGGTTGGAATTCGTCTGATACAGTTGTGCTTCACATAATCTAAACAAACTAGTGATGGGTGGTAGGAGGCACTCATATGCTTAAGGATTACATTTTGTTGATACTCTTCTGGTAGCATGGTCTTGATCATACATGAGATTTAGTCTAGTGTAGCTTCTATTTAGGGGCACTTTGATAGTATTCACTATGATGCTTTAGTATGAAACTTGTGTTGTGATTTTGATGATAAGCATGCCACACTATAGGGTTTTAGGGGCCAATCATAATGCCTCTGGACTATTATTCTAAAAGGAATGGTGTGTTCATCATAAATTACCACCTCTTATTGGCTTGTCGTAGAAGCCATTGACTACCATAGGCTATACTCTATAACATTTCTAGGGGTTATCTGAAGGCATACATGCTACTCACCCATAGTATATTGTCCACCTCCAACATGAGGGCGTGATGTTAATTATGAGGGTTCATGGGTTGGAAGTTTTTGGTCTGACAATTTTGCTAGGCTTATGTGGTCTGTTATCTTGTATTGGCTAGGATCACCAATGTTGGTATATAGTTAACAAACTAGGATGGACTTTGGTCCTGAATTCCATAAGGTGTGTACTAGGGTACGTGTGATGTGAAGGTTGGATTTCTGTTAGAAGTGAAATTGGTTGTTATTATTGAATTGACAGTTTACTGCTATGCACATACTCATATTAATAATGGTTGGCTTTGCAATCTCATGGGACTAGTAGGGTGGTACTTATCTGTTTATGGTGTGGCTGATAGTTTTGTCCTAGACATACACTCACCATCAAGTATATCCATAATGGTTCTAGCTACTCCTCATGAACACACTTGGAGTACTACATGACTGTTATCTGGTCTTCTTACCTTGCTGAAGGAACTGCCTGTGATTCTGGTTTTGTAACTGGTATGTAAGATATGATGCTTTTTTATCACAATTCATTGTACTAGGGACATATATATTGTTGGTATAGTCATCCTAAATGACTAGTTGTTACTCTTACTAGCTTGTCCTTGGAGCGATTGGAGGGGCAATGTAATGATTGGACTGGCATTCAGTTTTTGGTATTTCTGGTTTGGGTGATTGGTGTTATGTCTACACTGTTATATGAGTACAAAGTGGCCTATATGTGTGTATAATATGGAACCTTCTGACTGGTTTGGGTGATTGATGTTATGTCTACATTGTTGTATGAGTTTAAACTGGCCTATGTGTGTGATAGTCTTTAGCTGGCAATGATGGTTGCTAGTTAAAATTTGTTGGCATTTCATGTAGCAACACTCAACACCCCTCACGTTGCAACAGTGGTGGGAGTTGTTGGGATGCATGCTTTGGAGGGTGGAGAGTAGCCCTTTTGTATTTGATTACTCAATACCTAAAGTTGAGTCGTCCAAGGACCAAGACACCCTAATGCCAAATAGTGCATGGAGCATTATTTCCTATACGTACCATAAGTGCTTTTTGAACTTCCAAAAATGGTACCTCGACCATATCAACTTCATTTCAAGTACCTTACACAAGCGCTTTCAAAATCCCAAAAACAAACCTTATTGAACACAATGGCATCAAGGTTTCATAAAGGTCTTTAAGAAGAACAAGCACTCCACCATTAGGAGAGTTACGCAACTATAGTCACAACTATCTACATGTGAATGCACATGATGAAGACTAGGAGTTCTTCCTCAATAAGAACCAACTAGACTCAACAAGTAGCAAGAGACAACAAAGATGGATAGAATGCACAAGCCATATGGAAAGACAAATATATATCTAAAAATATTTATAATAGTTATGCATGTAATGATTATGGGATGTTAATCTCACTCTAAATCCTTTAGTTAGTGCAAGAACTCAGTAAACATGATAGTAAAATGTTCCAATGATTTGAGCAGTAGGTATGGGTAACTCCCTTTCTACTACTCAGACCACTTGGGAATGGGCACACATTTTCTGAAATACAAGTGTTATTCCTATTCTGATTATGCACACAGCTTGAACATTCTAGATTATTGTTACCTTAGTAGCATCAACCTTTATAAGCTAATTCTTAAAGCTCAAAATATAGTAGAACAATAAGTATGTGGGCACACACATCTTAAGGTTTTTGTTGGTGACCGCGATAACAAGTGGGGGCAGACCATCGCACCTGCCTTCCAACATATACGAAATATATTCTAACATGGTTTGTGTTGTTGATAGTGGTCGGTAACAGTCTTCCCCCTTCCTGCAATTTGTTGTTTGGATGCTAACATTGTGGACAACTATAATTATCATTCTTATGTTTTCGGCCTACTTCTAATTGTTTCTTGAATATTTTGGTTTTGATTGTACATTCTCTGTAAATTCTGAAGGACCTGTTGAAATCAGTGTATGTCTGAATCCTCTCTCTAGCTCATTTGGTCTAACCTAAGAAGTGATTCTAAAACACAAACACACACACGCGCGTGCACACACACACACACACACACACACACACACACCAAGTTTGACCTGCATATGTCAACGAGGTGTTCTCAAGCTAGGATGTTGTGCAAGCGTTTCATCATGCAAGCACACACATTTCATAAGCATAGTTCAACAACCTAACATGGTTAGGCTATGCTTGATTCAACATCACACACATACAATCAGCCCATACATGCCTATGTGTATATTGAACAAGCAACTAGAGACATAGCATTTGTGAACAAAAGCATGCACGTGAAGTAGAGAGAGAGAGACATAGAGATGAGAGAGAGAGATGGACATTAATTAGGAGGAAAGTATTGTTGCTTGAGGGTTGATCACCGAGGTTGAGAGGTGTGTGGTCGTAGCCATTGGAGCTGAAGATGGACAACTAAATTATTAATTTGACGAGTAGCTCCTTACCCAGTTATGTGCACGTAGACGGGACATAGACATCTCACAATTGGAGCTAGAGTTCATAGCATACAAAGTGCCTTCGACAATAGATATTCTAACACCAGGAGCTCAAACAGCGACAACAAAGAATGCAACAACAAAGGCGCAAGAAAAGGAGATCAAATCCAAGAAGAGGACAACCATCCATGGGTCAAACTAATCGGTATGTTTAGACATGGATTCCTAAGGAAAGCATAGCTCAAATATCAACTAAGGGAAAGAGGCTCCTAGTCTGGATCCTCGCGAAGAGAGAAGAATCAAAGGCATAACATACCAAGAGTGGATTGTCCCAGACGATCTAATCCAAGCATAAGGCTATTATGAGGGGAATACACAATTGTGGATTCCGAAGTCTCTTCTTCAAATCCAATCAAGCCATCAACGTTTTCTAGAAGAGAAGACACGGCAATCAAAGACCACCCAACACTGGAGGCCGGTGATCAGATACACCAAGCCTCAAGTCAATCAGACGAGATCCACCAAGCAAGAACTGAAGTGGTTTCCTAAGAAGATTTTGGTCAACATTGCTCGGAATTAAAAATTTGGGTTAGGGTATTATGTTTAATCCCCTTTTTGTGTTCTCTTCTATGTTTTGACTAGGGTTTCAAAATTAGTTGAAATCCGTAATCCTAGGGTTTGGAACGTAGATAAGGCTTTTCCCTTGAGACTCAAGTCAAATCCTTGGATAATCATATGCATGACTATCCCTTGAGAGTTTGGAACGTAGTTAAGGCTTTTGCTTAAGGGTCAATTCAAATCCTTGGATAGTCATATGTGCATGACCATTGCTCTCTCTATGGATATATATTTTTTAGACATTATTGCTTGATCACAGGTATGTCTTTGTCTTAAAGCATATGGACCCATTGCCTACCATATAATGATCTCCTTGATCAGTGAATGAGTGTCACTATCGAGGTGGGTATACTTGGACTAACACTTTCAATGCTTCCAAATGAATATGTCCCATTGGAGGTTGTCCTTACAGAAATTGAGTCTAAGATTGTAACATTGCCACAAGTAGTTATTCTTTGTACAAAAATGATCTAGAGGCACTAGGTATCATGTATGTCCACTTGGACCTTGTGAATTCATGAGTCTGAGATGAAGAATCTCTTTTCCAAAGCGTGATCAAAGAAGTGTGTCAAAATGAGCTATTTTGGACTATATAATTCATGCCAAGGTTTCACACCTAGAGTGGCCATTTTCAAAACTAGAACTAGTTTAAGCTTGGGAGTTCAGAAAATTACATGTCTTGGCTTGTAATTGGAGTAGGCACTAGGCACTATATACAACCTCTATCTCCTCTTCTCGAATCACAAGGTGAATTTCAAAATTGGGTGTTGGATTTACGAAAAGACATCTCTAATTACACAGGGTGTAGCCTAGGTTAAGTACATCGAAAAAATTGGAAAAGGCGGCCATCCCTTGGTCTTCATACCCTTGTGGCTCTTTCATGCATATTCTTATGCACAACGTCACAACATCTTGTCTCCGTTTTTGTCTTGATCGGCCATAATCCATGTGAACCCTACCCATGTAATCTATCATTGTTTTTTAGTAGAATTTTCTTTCTTTTGGCCGTTTTCACGGCAAGCAATTACGCTTAGGTGCTCATATGCTTAAGGATTACATTTTGCTGATACTCTTCTGGTAGCATGGTCTTGATCATACATGATATTTAGTCTAGTGTAGCTTCTATTTAGGGGCACTTTGATAGTATTCACTATGATGCTTTAGTATGAAACTTGTGTTGTGATTTTGATGATAAGAATGCCACACTATAGGGTTTTAGGGGCCAATCATAATGCCTCTGGACTATTATTTTAAAAGGAATGGTGTGTTCATCATAAATTACCACCTCTTATTGGCTTGCCGTAGAAGCCATTGACTACCATAGGCTATACTCTAGAACAGTTCTAGGGGTTATCTGAAGGCATACATGCTATTCACCCATAGTATATTGTCCACCTCCAACATGAGGGCGTGATGTTAATTATGAGGGTTCATGGGTTGGAAGTTTTTGGTCTGGCAATTTTGGTAGGCTTATGTGGTCTTTTATCTTGTATTGGCTAGGATCACCAATGTTGGTATACAGTTAACAAACTAGGATGGACTTTGGTCCTGAATTCCATAAGGTGTGTACTAGGGTACGTGTGATGTGAAGGTTGGATTTCTGTTAGAAGTGCAACTGGCTGTTATTATTCAATTTATAGTTTACTGCTATGCACATACTCATATTGATAATGGTTGGCTTTGCAATCTCATGGGAGTAGTAGGGTGGTACTTATTTGTTTATGGTGTGGCTGATAGTTTTGTCCTAAACATACACTCACCATCAAGTCTATCCATAATGGTTCTAGCTACTCCTCATGAACACACTTGGAGTACTACATGACTGTTATCTGGTCTTCTTACCTTGCTGAAGGAACTGCTTGTGATTCTGGTTTTGTAATTGGTATGTAAGATATGATGCTTTTTTATCACAATTCATTGTACTAGGGCCAAATATATTGTTGGTATAGTCATCCTAAATGACTAGTTGTTACTCTTACTAGCTTGTCCGTGGAGCAATTGGAGGGGCAATGTAATGATTGGACTGGCATTCAGTTTTTGGTATTTCTGGTTTGGGTGATTGGTGTTATGTCTACACTGTTATATGAGTACAAAGTGGCCTATATGTGTGTATAATATGGAACCTTCTTACTGGTTTGGGTGATTGATGTCATGTCTACATTGTTGTATGAGTACAAACTGGCCTATGTGTGTGATAGTCTTTAGCTGGCAATGATGGTTGCTAGTTAAAATTTGTTGGCATTTCATGTAGCAACACTCAACACCCCTCACGCTGCAGTAGTGGGTGTAGTTGTTGGGATGCATGCTTTGGAGGGTGGACAATAGCCCTTTTGTATTTGATTACTCAATACCTAAAGTTGAGTCGTCCAAGGACTCGTCCAAGGACCAAGACACCCTAATGCCAAATAGTGCATGGAGCATTAATTCCTATACGTACCATAAGTGCTTTTTGAACTTCCAAAAATGGTACCTCGACCATATCAACTTCATTTCAAGTACCTTACACAAGCGCTTTCAAAATCGCAAAAACAAACCTTATTCAACACAATGGCATCAAGGTTTCATAAAATTCTTTAAGAAGAACAAGCACTCCACCATTGGGAGAGTTAACCAACTATAGTCACAACTATCTACATGTGAATGCACATGATGAAGACTAGGAGTTCACCTCAATAAGAACCAACTAGACGCAACAAGTAGCAAGAGACAACAAAGATGGATAGAATGCACAAGCCATATGGAAAGACAAATATATATCTAAAAATATTTATAATAGTTATGCATGTAATGATTATGGGATGTTAATCTCACTCTAAATCCTTTAGTTAGTGCAAGAACTCAGTAAACATGATAGTAAAATTTTCCAATGATTTGAGCAGTAGGTATGGGTAACTCCCTTTCTACTACTCAGACCACTTGGGAATGGGCACACATTTTCTGAAATACAAGTGTTATTCCTATTCTGATTATGCACACAGCTTGAACATTCTAGATTATTGTTACCTTAGTAGCATCAACCTTTATAAGCTAATTCTTAAAGCTCAAAATATAGTAGAACAATAAGTATGTGGGCACACACATCTTAAGGTTTTTGTTGGTGACCGCGATAACAAGTGGGGGCAGACCATGGCACCTGCCTTCCAACATATACAAAATATGTTCTAACATGGTTTGTGTTGTTGATAGTGGTCGGTAACAGTCTTCCCCCTTCTTGCAATTTGTTGTTTGGATGCTAACATTGTGGACAACTATAATTATCATTCTTATGTTTTGGCCCTACTTCTAATTGTTTCTTGAACATTTTGGTTTTGATTGTACATTCTCTGTAAATTCTAAAGGACCTGTTGAAATCAGTGTATGTCTGAATCCTGTCTCCAGCTCATTTGGTCTAACCTAAGAAGTGATTGGAAAACACACACACACACACACGCGCGCGCGCACATACACACACATACACACACCAAGTTTGACCTGCATAAGTCGACGAGGTGTTCTTAAGCTAGGATGTTGTGCAAGCGTTTCATCATGCAAGCACACACATTTCATAAGCATAGTTCAACAACCTAACATGGTTAGGCTATGCTTGATTCAACATCACACACATACAACTAGCCCATACATGCCTATGTGTATATTGAACAAGCAACTAGAGACATAGCATTTGTGAACAAAAGCATGCACGTGAAGTAGAGAGAGAGAGAGATAGAGATCAGAGAGAGAGATGGACATTAATTAGGAGGAAAGTATTGTCGCTTGAGGGTTGATCACCGAGGTTGAGAGGTGTGTGGTCGTCGCCATTGGAGCTGAAGATTGACAACTAAATTATTAATTCGACGAGTAGCTCCTTACCCAGTTATGTGCACGTAGACGGGACAGACATCTCACAATTGGGATGGAGACTTTGTTGCAAAGAGCGCAGAGTGGACTCCCTTGTTACGAGCACAAAGCTAGAAGCAAGCCATAGCCTGACTTCCTCTCTAGTTCACCCACATACGAGTGTGCTTACGTAAGGAATCACACTTCTTGTTGCTACTCCCATGCACCATATACTACAAGCATGCACATCAGGAGTGGAAGAGGCGGCAAGCAATGCACAATCCTACGAAGCTCACACATTCCAATCCCACTCTACACACACACACACACATAGAGAGAGAGAACGATGGCTCATGAATGCGCATAGAAGCACACAAGCAAGATCAAGCGAACTATACATACAAGACCAAGCATTAGACATGTAGTAGAGAAGTGGGAGGTGAACAAGGAAATGGAAGACTCCATAACCAAGCTCCCAAGCTCTCATTATCCACATTGGTCAAGAGCTTGTTCTGATATTTTTACAATTGTCAGTTTGGGCACCCAAGGCCTTTAGAGCCCCTGTAATTACTCATTACAACCACACCTAGGCATCTACAAGTTGAAACTCCACGTGAGCCCATAGTGTCATAGTTATATAACTGCATTGTTGGCTTACACATTCAAAATAGTTTAAAAATAGGGAAAATTCTATTTGGCGCTTGTGCATCGCACCATAGCAAATCATCTTTATCACTTGCCATCTTTAGTAGGCCCAAAGACATAGAGATAGATCATGCCAAAAGGTGAATTCACCTGATATTATCATTCATACTATTAAAGAAGACACTAATTTGTGTGTATCTTCTTAAATTTCTTGGAAAAGCAGGAAGTGCGCTTGCCAAGCTTGACAAAGATGTAAAGCTTCAAGCATAATAAGTTGAAGTAATAGACTAAGTCGGGGTGGCTTTTTGACGGGCAAGGTTGCCCTTCAAAAATCCTAGAATTTTCTAGATTTCCTATTTTGAGGTAATTTATATGTATTTTTTAACGTTTAACTCTAATTTTTGCCCTTCAAATACGTGCAAAAACCCAAAAAACGTGCAAAGCTTTGAGAATAAAAGAGCGTAATGGAAATATAGTGAAGGTACAAAATGTACACAAAAGCAATTGAAAGTTCACACAGCTCGAGGCCGCAATCAACAGCCCAGAGGCTTTATGGACTGCGCGTTGATCCCATCCACGGACGTCCGTGGCGGATAATGTGGAGGCATTGTTTCTGAGATAGTGTGGAGTCATCTTCTTTGCATGGTTTCTAAGATATTTGAGTTATCTTTATGTCTTGCATTGTCTGCAAAGCTGCCACAGGGTGTTGATTGCAAACTAGGTTTAGGAATTATTTGGCTCGCCTGTGCTTTGTTCTAGGGTTCTACATTGTCTATAAAGTTGTCACAGGGATTTGAATGCAGTTTGTTCTAGGGTTTATCTTTTTGCATGATTGTTCTAAGGTATTTAGGCTATTTGAATATCTTGCATTGTCTGCAAAGTTTCCACATGATTTTTATTGCAGTTTGGTTTAGGGATTATTCCCTTGCAGGTTTTGAAGTTTTCACAAGGCTTTGATTTTTGGTTATCTCAGCAGGGCTATGCATGTTCCTACATGGGGAGGCATTGGTGGAGTAGAAGATTTTGAGAAGCATGATATTAAAGATACTAAGAAGCATACTATGAGAACTGGGATTCAATGGTCCAGGTACCTTCCTAGTTCTTTGAGAAAGAGATAAGGATACAACATAGTGTAAGCTTTGGCTCATTTGTGATTGAATGGTCGCTATTTTCAGTCTGTCAAGTGAGGAGTTCCTATCAAGATTGGCTGATTAACAACAATCTGTACCTGGCTTCTGCCCGTCTATGTAAGTTTTGTATCTCATCTTGCATCTCATTGCATGGTTCTAACTGGCTTCTGCGCGTCTCTGTAAGTTTTGGATCTCATCTTGCATCTCATTGTTGCAGTGTCTTCATCTTGCATCTCATTGCAATCTTCAAATTTTTCTCACATCTTCTGTGTTTTTATATGTCAGGCTTTGTAATGAAGATTGGATAGACTTTTGCAATAAGCGAGGTGCTGTGTGCTCGAGAAAAGTGTCAAGGATGATCGGTAACGTGGATTTGATCACTCCCTTCATGGAGTACCGTCAATTCTTGAGAGGGAATGTGCAAGAAGGTAGATAATATAAAGATGTAACACACTTTTAGTTACGAGCCTGGTAAAGTCTGTGGACAGAAATACGAGAAACGTACATTATTTTGTGAATATTATCATAGTGAATCGTTCTGAGTCTTGAATTTGCGCTCTCTTATATGTCCCATGTGTATCCTGATTCCTTTTTGCCTGTGAGTAAGGCTTGATGTGTATGGTGTATTGTTTTCCTTACGTCTCTTGAATATGTAGGAGATCGTATGTCTCAACTAACCCACTTAATAGTCTTTTAACAGTCTTTTCAATGGCTCAATTTAATTGGCCTATAGTTTGTTTAATTAGTTTGTTGTGCTTCGATAGTTTGTCTCGAGCGAGCGTTCAGTCTTCTAGAAATAAGAAGGTTGTTTAGATGTTGTAATCTGTAGCATCACATGTAACAATCTCTTATAAGTCAGTCATGATTTATGGCTCGATTCCTCTTTTTATTCAAGTTGTCCTGTAAATGAGCGCCGTCCTACGCACAAGCTCAAGGATCGATCGCTTCAATGACTAGCTTCACTCCTGCCACAAGTTTGAGAGATGTTCTGAACGATCGAAGGCTCAAGAGGGGAGGGACGGTGCTCATTCAGAACATAAGTATTAAAGGGCCTGCATGCAGTGGGAAGTTATCACTGTGGCTATGACTTTTAACACATCAAATTATGATTTAAGTAGGTAACTGCAAGCATGAGTGGCAGAATAGGAGAGATGTCTAGTGAATGTAAAATGTCATCGGTGTTTTGCGATAGCTTACCATGGAGTCAGTACTGGAGACACACGATCTTCTAGAGATGGTGTCTCAGGATATCCCCCGGCCGGTGGTGAAGAGTGGAGAGGGATCGTCCTCATCTTCATGTTTCATGCACTCTGTGTCGTCAAAGGAAGCAATCCACTGGGATCGATTGAATGCCAAGATATGGTCATTCATATTCCTTAACTGCTCACCATCCGTGATTGAGCACATCAAAACGACGAGGGAACCATTTAGCACAAGTTGTATAGCCTGATATGCTCAGTACATCACCATTTTCTCTTTGGTCAGCAAATCTACAGCTCCAAAATGGCCAAGATTTATATCAGAGCTTGTCCTTGCTCTGCTGATCTCACAGCCCTATGCTCAAAATTGCAAAATGAATTTTCCTCTGTCCTCCAAGTCAGCAAATCGACATGTGACTGTCGATTTCCAAAACAGAGAACAATGAAATTCACCTGGCAAGTCCCTGACAATGCTGTGAAGCAGATGGGATGCCTCAATTTTTAGTTTTTATGACCTATCACATCAGTTCGCAACTTCGTTCACCAAAAATAGTTGGTTTCGACATGCGTGCCATATCAAGAAATCACCCCTCCGGAGGCTAGGCTTTCGTCCAACGGACCTAAGAGGGAGATTCACGTCCGGTATCGCTTGCCAAACCAAAGTGGTCAGATTTACGAGTAGGTAGCTATGTAAAAGTTCAAGCTAACTCAACTAAACACTAGTGGTTTAGAGCCATCCGCAGGCCTCGACAATCCCGGCGGACATAGACATTTTTTACAATAATAAAGATGTTGCCCTTTGGGGGCAATTATCACTCCCACTCTTGTGTACCTATGCCTGCAAAATCACATCAAACATGTCATGTCAACAAGCATCACAAGCATAAGACATGCAACAACCACATATGGTAATGCAAATACATACCTAATCCTAATCCTAAATTCAAATGACAATGGATGCGAGAGTAATGTGAACCGTCGAAGAGGGTGTTGGAATGGTGTCTTCTCCAACCACCCTAATCCATCAAACCTAATCTTATTCTAATCTACTCCTAATGCTACTCTAACTCTACTCTATTCCAACGGTTTTACAACCGATTGGAGCGGTTTTCTTATGGTAAAATAAGCATAGCAAGCACTCAACTAGCTTAGGTTATTGTTCCTTGGTAGTGGTGTAAGCAATGGGTTCAATAAACATGCACACACACTACTCAAGCTCACTCATTTCCTACCCACATAAGGAATGGCATTCCCTCTACGAACCCACACTCCTTAATCTACTTCATCAAGCATTCAAAGAGCATTAACTACAAGCAAGCACACACTTTCAAGCTAGCAACTACTCAAGCAAACTCAAGCAAAGATAAGTGGAGCTCAAGGGCTCTACCATTCACATACACACACTCAACAAAGCATGCATAGAATCAATGGAAAGCTTAAGCTAAATAACAGTAACATAAAGAGATTAATTAAGAGAAATAGAGAGACATAGATTGCTTTGATTAATCAAGTACATGGGCACACAAGCTAGAAAGCTTGTTGCTCTTAAGAGGTTACAAAGCTAGATCTCTCAAGGAGAGTGTAGTTCACAAGAATGAACAAGTGAACCCCCATCTCTTTAGCAAAAGTGACATTTATAGTGAAACCCTTAAAACGGTTCACACCTATTATCCGCCCAAATGCTAAAGGATAAACAATACATGAAACTACACTTCCTGAATACAACTTGGAACTCAATTGAGCTCACTTTAATAAGCCACAGTAATTACAAAGCATTTTAGTGCCCATTTACACATCCCCGTAATCGCAGCATACATGTTGTGATTACACTTAAATTTGTTGTTCTTAGCTCGCGTATCCATTTGATGAAGTTAGGTGCTTGAATCAAAGATATTAACATAAGCTTCGCAAAAAATGAACCCACATGTCCATCCAACTCCGTGTGCTTCATTTATGGCTAAAAATAATAAACATCCATTTTTGCATCCCGTAATAACTGCATTCCGGCTTTTATTCCAGTTATCTTTAAAGCTCATTGCGGCACTGTTCCGGTGCTCCTGGAACAATTACAACCATATAAAAATGAAATTGAAGGAAGACCAAAAACCATATGCAAATGACATATGGCAATGATATACAAATACCAAACATAACAAAATAGGGCTATCAAAATATAGACAAAGTCCAACTACCAACAACCAAAAATAGGTGAGCACCTTGACATTGCTTCAACTCTCAAGGTGTAGGAGTATCTGGAATAGGTCTCTACTACAAGACAAAACCATAACGCTAAAATGCATACATATTACAATGCAAACATTTGATACAAATATTTATCAATAGAAAGCATTGCGATTCGAGATCTTACCCCATGTACAACATTGTCCCAATTGATTTGGATGCGATCTCGCTCCAAACGCTCGAGGAGAGCATACAAATTGTTCTCGAATGTATATTTCTCCTCAGCTTGTATAGATGGCCTACTTACAACTCTCTCCTACATGCATAAAGGAATGAAGAAATAAAGGGCCTATATCAAATGCGTAAATGGCTAAAAAGAGAAAGCGTTTTGACGTATACTTATAAAATATGCATGGAAGGAATCCCATCCGCCGGATCCAAGATACGAATTCCCCATGCTCTCCAATCTCTCTGCTGCTGAACTCTCTTGTTGCGTGTAGTATTGGGGGTTCTTGCCATGTGCGCCCTTACCTCCTTGTCCCACTCTTGTTGGTCCAAGTACTATGGCTTCTCTTGATATATAATTGACATCAATTGACGTATAATTGACATCAATTGCTAATTGATATCAATTGGCTTTAATTGGTGTCAATTCATATCAATTTGTGTCAATTGACATTAATTGACATCAATTGATTCCAATTAACATCAATTAAGGCATAATAATATAATTGAAGTCGATTTCACTACTAGAAGAAGGTCACTTATCGACGATCATTTCCAACATTCGTTTCATCATTGATATAAACATCAGTAATTTCGTCTGTATGAGCGTTGAAAAAGTCGTGGTCGTTAAAAATGTCTAAACAGTCATTAAAAAAAGTGTGGAAATGCAAAAAATTTTAATCTATAATTGATAGGCATTTTTTATGTTTTAAAGGCTCCCTCCTATGTTTTGAAGCTCTCTTATCACTCTTGTTATTATATCGCATAGAAAAAATAAGCAATTATGTTATATTATTATTTTAAGCCTTGGTTCATTGTTTTCTCAAGCAGTAATATATAGTTAAATGGTAATTTTGCGGTTAGTAAATGAATGTCTTTGACAAATAGAAATACTCTTCGTCAACCTTCACTTCACATGCTATTATTAAGTAGCACTGAGAAATTCAAGTTAGTATCTCATGTGGAGCATGTATGATCTTGATGATGATTTTAAGAATTTCATGAAAGAAGAAATTAAAATGCAAGCATTCAATCATCTTCATCTTAACTCCATAATCGTGGCATATCAGCAGGATCCACTGTTATAACAAGGAACTTTGTGATGTGGACTAGAGACTCTTGTACTAGCCACCGCATGGCCATACTTCCCTCTGGCAGAAAGTTTACTTATAAATTGCAAACAAAATAAACATGAAAAGGGGATAATATTTATGCAAGACAAATGAGTAATTATACAGTTGTACAATAGTTTACCTGGATTATGCACAATTGCATCATGCACTTTGCATATGCATGATTCACAGTGAGTCCTTGCTTCAAAAACCACCTTATTGTCTTCCTTTTTATTCTCTTGCTTGCTTTCATCCTACATTTCATTGAACATCCAAATAAAAAAATATCCACTTTATATTTATTTCACATTTCAAATTTCAAAATGCACAACCACAAAATCTGCAACACAATTTCACAATGCAAAATTTTATCATAATCCAATAGAGAAAGTATGCTAAAACTATTCCCAATACTTATTATAGAAATTCATGCATAACTGAGCTTAGTTTGTGAAGGGATTACCTCTGTCATTGTTAATGGGAACACCTTGTATAGATGGTGGCTTGTATAGAAATCAAGTAATAGCAATGGATTTTATAGAAATGGTAATGGAAAAAGATGATGGTGGTTGTATAAAACAAACAAAGATAATGGAAATCCTGTTAAATAAGGCTCAGGTTTTGTCAGATCAATTTTCCTCTACCTGCTAGCTCAGCAAATCGGCAGTGTATTGTCGATTTCCAAACCCGAGAATAGATGAATAGATGGTTGTGAACTGGCTGATGTGTACATCATTCCTATCAAAGTGATTTTTTGAATTGATGCTTGGTTTGGCCAAAAACTTGATTTTTGTACCTTGATTTGAGCAGAATTGGTTGCTGCAAGTACACATTTACTCTTTTTTGTTTCTGCTTGATGTTTAACTCCATCTAGTGATAGATCTAAGTGTTTATGCTCAAAGAAGAAAATTTCATCCTTCATGTTTGTCCATGCTTTGCTGCTCCTTTCTGTCTTGTTTGTATCTTTGAATAATCAAAGCTTGGCTTTCTCCCCCCTTCCTGTACTTTTGTCCATGCTTTGCTGCTCCTTTCTGTCCTGTTTGTCTCTTTGAATAATCAAAGCTTGGCTTTTCTCCCCCCTTCCTGTACTTTTGTGTGCTTGAAGAGTTAGTCAGAGTTTAAACTCCCCCCTTCCTGCTTTCCATTCTGGTTTGGAAGTGTTAGGGTGTTTGGATATGTGTTCGTGCATTGGGTGTCTAAAGAAGCGTGTCTAATGCATCATCCGATTTGTGGATGTTATATGCTACACAGTCAATGCATAGAGAAATTGTATGTTGTGCATGAATCCTAAGGGTACTTAAGAGATAGCCAAAGCAATCTGTTAAGTGGCATTTACTGTAGAGGATTTCACCTAAGTTTAATTGATTTTTACGTCTCTTAACAGACTAGCTCTCTGAGCGACCTTATGTTGAATGTATTATGGGAATGGGAAATGATATGTACATGTACTTAATTCGTTGCAGATACTTAGCCAAGTAGACATAGTTTGACATTTTTTAGAACACAGTGTTACTATAAAGCTTGGGACTGATCTCTGAGCACATTTTGGCTACAGAGTGCCCGACTCTGATGCTTATGCCCGTAAAGCTATTACTGGTGACTTGACTTTGTATTTCAAATGAATAGAATTTCCTCCCCGATGGCATAGGTGCTTCTCTTGAAAAGGTGTTGAAAAAAGGATGTAGGGGCTTATGTGAAGTAAAGCTTGAAGATATGTGGCCCACTCCTTGATTGGTGAAGTTGTGAAGCTTCCTGTTTGGTAGGTAGCTCTTGATTCCTTAAGCGTTGATAATCGAGAATAAATCCTGCATGCCGTGAGTTGAACTTTTGAAGGTCGTTTGAACAAAGGTTTTTGCAGGTCTTTTGTGGCAATGTACTTCTTTTTGTTGTAGACTGCCTTGACTACCGACCTTTGTTTGACTGTCTCAGATGGACTTGATTGTGGTTGATTGATGTTCATGATTGGCCTTGGGGATGATGAAGCATTGGTTGATTGATTTGACATAGAGGTCATAGCAATGCTTTGTTTTGAGGATTGTTGTAACGCTTTTGGTTTTGGAAGCCACAAGTTACACTTGCCTTCGTAATAGCCTTGTGCTTCAAGAAGCGCCTTTGACACCCAACGTAAAGTGGTGTGTGAGTGTGACTTCTTTTTCTTTTTTCATAAAGAGTAATCCTTAGTGCTTTTTTCATTTGTCTGTAAGCGCTCCTGTTGCTGTTGGGAATACTTTGGAACCCACCGTTGTGCTTTCCCCCTTCCTTGGCTTTGTTTACATGGAGGAATGCTTTTTCTTGAGCTAGAAGCTCCAAGTGTAATTGTAGTTGCTGTAGTTGTTGTGAATGCTCCCAGTGGAGTTGTATCTGTCCTTCTTGTTTACGAAATGGATTCATTTCTTGAGTGTGAAAGAATTTCTTCTTTTGTTGTCATCTGCGAGCTAGGCCCTATTAAAGTGACAGAATTTACCTTCAAGGTGTACTGACGGAGTTCCCAATCCAAAATGCATTTGGTTAACCACATTCAATACCGTCCCAAAACAACGCGCTCCACCGTTTCCTGTTTGTTAGCTACATAGAACAATTCATACATAGGTGCATCTTGAATGTGTATTTTGACATAGCATGTTCCTATGCTTGTGCTCTCTGTGTTGTTGAAACTTTTAAAAGAGAAGCTAGTAGATTTGGGTTCAGGTTTGCCAATGGCTTCCCATGTTTCATATGACATTATACTTGTGTCAGATCCCGTATCTATGAATACTGAAACTACGATTGATGCTCAGGTTGTTTCAAAGGTCGTGTCGATCTTGAATGGTTCAATGAATCGATCTTTCCCTTCGTTAGTGTCCATTGATCAAGCAAGCACTCGGTGTTGTTTTCGTTTGAGTTTTTCTCTTTCTACATGCAAGCATGCCTCATCCTGAGCTTCCTTGATCTTCTCCAGACCTTCTCATCTTCGTTTAGCTAAGTGTAGTTTTTCTAGTATTTCTTGGGTTATTGGCTCTTCGTATTTCTTAAGACAGCTCCCGTTGATGAAATTTTTCATTTGCTCGCCTTCAAATGTTTCTAGGCGCACAGCACCACTCGGACTCAAAGTATTGATCACAAATGGACCAAGTCCTCTCATTTTGAGCTTTCGCTTGTGTTTCTTCAAGGTGTATAGTAGTACTAAATCACCTTCACAAAAGCGACTAGTTTTGACGTTTGTATCATGCCAAACCTTCTGTCTACGCTTTTCAGCATAAATGCCTACTAAAGCTGTCAATCGGGCTTCATCTGGCCATGGGGTGGCTAGTACAAGAGTCTCTAGTCCACATCACAGAGTTCCTTGTTCTAACAGTGGATCTTTCTGATATGCCACGATTATGGAGTTAAGATGAAGATGATTGAATGCTTGTATTTTAATTCCTTCTTTCATGAAATTCTTATAATCATCATCAAGATCATACATGCTCCACATGAGATACTAACTTGAATTTCTCAGTGCTACTTAATAATAGCATGTGAAGTGAAGGTTGATGAGGAGTATTTCTATTTGTCAAAGACATTCATTTAATAATCCCAAAATTACCATTTAACTATATATCAAAACTTGAGAAAACAATGAACCAAGGCTTAAAAGAATAATATAACATAATTTCTTTTTTTTTCTCTGCGATATAATAACAAGAGTGATAAGAGAGCTTCAAAACATAGGAGGGAGCCTTTAAAACATAAAAAATGCCTAGAAATTATAGATTAAAAAAAAATGCATTTCCATACGTTTTTAATGACTATTTAGACATTTTTAACGACCATGACTTTTTCGACGCTCATATACACGAAATTACTAGCGTTTATATCAATGACGAAACGAATGTTGGAAATGATCGTCGATAAGTGACCTTCTTCTAGTAGTGAAATCGACTTCAATTATATAATTATGTGTTAATTAATGTTACTTGGTATCAATTGATGTCAATTAATGTCAATTGACACAAATTGATATGAATTGACACCAATTAAAGCCAATTCATATCAATTAGCGATTGATGTCAATTATATATCAAGAGAAGCCATAGTACTTGGACCAACAACAGTGGGACAAGGAGGTAAGGGCGCACATGGCAAGAACCCCCAATACTACACTCAACAAGAGAGTTCGGAAGCACAGAGATTGGAGAGCATGGGGAGTTCGCATCTTGGATCCGGCGGATGGGATTCCTTCCATGCATATTTTATAAGTATACGTCAAAACGCTTTCTCTTTTTAGCCATTTACGCATTTGATCTAGGCCCTTTATTTCTTCATTCGTTTATGCATGTAGGAGAGAGTTGTAAGTAGGCCATCTATACAAGCTGAGGAGACATATACATTCGAGAACAATTTGTATGCTCTCCTCGAGCGTTTGGAGCGAGATCGCATCCAAATCAATTGGGACAATGTTGTACATGGGGTAAGATCTCGAATCGCAATGCTTTCTATTGTTAAATATTTGTATCAAATGTTTGCATTGTAATATGTATGCAGTTTAGCGTTATGGTTTTGTCTTGTAGTAGGGGCCTATTCCAGATACTCCTACAACTTGAGAGCTGAAGCAATGTCAAGGTGTTCACCTATTTTTGGTTGTTGGTAGTTGGAGTTTGTCTATATTTTCATAGCCCTATTTTGTTATGTTTGGTATTTGTATATCATTGCCATATGTCATTTGCGTATGGTTTTTGGTCTTCCTTCGATTTCATTTGTATATGGTTGTAATTGTTCCAAGACACCGGAACAGTGCCGGAATGAGCTTTAAAGATAATTGGAATAAAAGCCGGAATGCAGTTACAAGATGCAGAAATGGTTGTTTATTATTCTTAGCCATAAATGAAACACACGGAGTTGGATGGACATATGGGTTCCTTTGTTGCGAAGCTTATGTTAATATCTTTGATTCAAGCACCTAACTTCATCAAATGGATACGCGAGCTAAGAACAACAAATTTAAGTGTCATCACAAAATGTGTGCTGCGATTACGGGGATGTGTAAATGGGCACTAAAATGCTTTGTAATTACTATGGGTTATTAAAGTGGGCTCAATTGAGTTTCAAGTTGTATTCGGGAAGTGTAGTTTCATGTATTATTTATCCTTTAGCATTGGGGTGGATAATATGTGTGAACCGGTTTAAGTGTGTGTGCATTTTTATTGAACCCATTGCTTACGCCACTGGCGAGGAACGATAACCTAAGCTAGTTGAGTGCTTCCTATGCTTATTTTACCATAAGAAAACCGCTCCAATCAGTTGTAAAACCGTTGGAGTAGAGTAGAGTTAGAGTAGCATTAGGAGTAGATTAGAATAAGATTAGGTTTGATGGATTAGAGTGGTTGGAGAAGACACCATTCCAACACCCTCTTCGACGGTTGAGATTACTCCTGCATCCATTGTCATTTGAATTTAGGATTAGAATTTGGTATGTAGTTGCATTACTATATGTGGTTGCTTGCCTTATGCTTGTGATGCTTGTTGACATGACATGTTTGATGTGATTTTGAAGGCATAGGTACACAAGAGTGGGAGTGGTAATTGCCCCAAAAGGGCAACATCTTTATTATTGTAAAAAATGTCTATGTCCGTCGGGATTGTCGAGGCCTACGGATGGCTCTAAACCACTAGTGTTTAGTTGAGTTAGCTTGAACTTTTACATAGCTACCTACTCGTAAATCGGACCACTTTGGTTTGGCAAGCGATACCCAACATGAATCATTCCCTCTTAGGTGCGTTGGACGAAATCCTAGCCTCTGGAGGGGTGCTTTCTTGATATGGCACGCGTGTCGAAACCAACTGTTTCTGGTATAAATCTTGGCCATTTTGGAGCTGTCGATTTGCTGACCAAAGAGCAGATGGTGATGTATTGAGCATATCAGGCTATACAACTTGTGCTAAATGGTTCCCTAAGCTCAAATATCAACTTGGATTTGCAAAAATTAAAAAGCATGCCATGTTGTGACTGAATCTGTATCCGTAAACTTTGTGCTGTGTTTTTTGGAAATAGCCTGTTTGAGCTGTGGAAGTCATTTTTTAACGTTTTTTAATGCTAAATAGGGCTATGGGAAGTTAGAAAATGTCAGGGACTGTGTGAATAGGCTAAAGCAATATGTCGCAAGATGTCCAGACGATGAGAAGCCTAGACAAATGAGATTGGTTTCAATCTTTTTAGCTGGTTTACGGAACAAAACATTGCATGCTAATTTATACGTAAAAAGACATAAACAATTCAATGAGTGTTGCATAGATGCGATGGACTTTGAGGGTAACATGGATATATCCGATGACTCCAACCAAGAAAATGAGCCTAGTGGTCAGCGATTAGGGATCTAGCTCCAATAAGAGCTACCACTACAGATCTCAACCTAGAGCAGATTGCCGACATTGTGGTGAGGAGGATGGGACAATTGTCTCATCCTACCACACGAGTCGAGGGACGTACCTACGAAGAAGTGGTGAGATCTATGTCAGTGGAATTTCACACATAGGACATAAGAGTGCCAGGACATCATGAGAATGTTGCAAGAACAAGCTTTGCCAAGTTCTTGGCAGCAACATAGGACAGAAGTGATGAATAGTGCGAGAGCTTTTGTGCCATTGCAGATGCAAGAGCAAGCTAGACCAAAAATACGAGCTAAGCCTCTAGTGCATAGTACTACATCTTTTATGTATGTGAGCGAGAATAGAGTTATGTCGAGGGTTGAGCCGAGGATTTTTCAGCCTTATTTTGGTAAGTAGGATCCATCGTGGAGCCGTCTTACGAGAGTCAGTAGACCAACCCTTTGATGGAATATTTTCACACACAGGCCGTGTACGGCAAATGAGGGCAAATCGGAAAACGCTCATAATACAATGAAATTGATAGAAATGGATCCTTGCATGGAATGCGGAAGAAGCCCATCGGATGATGGACTACCCTCATAGGCAAGTTCCAATGACACTACCTACTACAGATACGAAAGCGCAAATGGGTCCTTATCTAGAATGCGGAGAAGCCCATTGGAGAAAAGACTGCCCGTATAGAGATCCGCTAGTGATCCAACCTACACAGACCAAGGTACCATATCTGCCTATTGAGAGGTATTGTGAAGGATGTTTCAAGGAACACTTTCCAAGGGATTGTGTATTAAGACCAAGAGATGACAAAGGGAAAGGCAAAATACCATTACAATACATTGATGTTATACCTTCCCCAAATACATCGGAAGTCAAGAAAGAGAGAATTCCTTTGAGAGTGGTCACACACACTCAAGCAAAGAAGAACACACAGGTAGAGATTGATGAGGGAATGAAAATCCCCACAGAAGCAAAAGCCTAAGAGGATGTTCCATCCTCGAGTGGGCAGAAGAGGAAACAACCGCGAAGTAGATGAGGAAACAAGTCTACTGAAAAGAATATTACGAGGAAGGTAACTCTATTCCGAAGAAGCTTGTGAAGGAGTGCTAAAGCCTAAGCAAAAGGATGCTCCACAACAAGCATCAGATTCTGAGAAGGACTCGGGAGGATCCGTGCTTATAAAAAAGGTGAATGAGGTTATAGATGCAGCTCTTAAGGCTTACAATAGCAAACTTACAGCTCTCACAGAGTTGCCAAAGAAGTTGCAAGAGTATCCTAACTTACCACAAGTGGCTTGACACGGTTTACAAGATTTGCACCAATGGTATACATCCTTTTGTATGCTAGGCCATCAGTAGGATGATTAGGAATACCCAAGCACTTCTAGAGGGACCACCACCTGCCTACAAGAGAGGTCCTCCAGCTTCTGTGAAACCAACCCCAGAAACCATCGTTGAAACCACTTCAAGTGTTGAGAAAGGAAGTGAAGCAATGCCTTTATGTCCATTTGAGGATGCACTAATTGAAGATACATTAGAGATCACTAAGCCAACAAAACATGTCACAACTGCGGACTTTGGGGATGAAATACCAGAGATCAAGGAAGCATTGGCAAACGAGATGTTGGAAGCGGTGCAAAAGCAAGTTGACGAGAAATATGTCTCTCGTAGTTTACCACCCTTCTCTATTGTTGATTTCACTAGTCAAAAGGCTATGGAATGGGATAATGGATCTCTGCCTGAGGATGAGCAAGCTTCAATTTCCACACCGAGTAAGCAAACCCTTAGGACAATGCCACCATATGTAGGAGAATACGAAGATCATTCCCAAGTCATGCGAGTGCCATCAATGAGGAAGATTCTTCCAAAAAAGAAAGATACGTTAAACTTGCAAGCATTGTTGTTAGCACTTGTAACATGTACCCTTCCGCTTACAGACTTGCTAAGGGTCAAACCAGAACTTTGGGATGAGGTAGAAGCATTTATGGGTGGGCAAGAGCCAAAGCGTAGGTCCTTAGGACTAAAATATTTCTTGAACGAACACTCTCATGTTCATACACAACCTATTCTAGTGCCACTCAATAAAGTGGGCAAATACTGTGAAGACAACGAAGGGAATACTACCCTTCCTGTGGAAGTAGATAAGGTCATATCTGCTCAAACAGCGACAACAAAGAATGCAACAACAAAGGCGCAAGAAAAGGAGATCAAATCCAAGAAGAGGACAACCATCCATGGGTCAAACTAATTGGTATGTTTAGACATGGATTCCTAAGGAAAGAAGAGCTCAAATATCAACTAAGGAAAGACCCTCCTAGTTTGGATCCTCGCCAAGAGAGAAGAATCAAAGGCATAACATACCAAGAGCGGATTGTCCCAGACGATCTAATCCAATTATAAGGCTATTATGAGGGGAATACACAATTGTGGATTCCGAAGTCTCTTCTTCAAAGCCAATCAAGCCATCAACGTTTTCTAGCAAAGAAGACACGGCAATCAAAGACCACCCAACAATGGAGGCCAGTGATCAGATACACCAAGCCTCAAGTCAATTAGACGAGATCCACCAAGCAAGAACTGAAGTAGGTTCCTAAGATAATTTTGGTCAACATTGCTCGGAATTAAAAATTTGGGTTAGGGTATTATGTTTGATCCCCTTTTTGTGTTCTCTTCTATGTTTTGACTAGGGTTTCAAAATTAGTTGAAATCCATAATCCTAGGGTTTGGAACGTAGATAAGGCTTTTCCCTTGAGACTCAAATCAAATCCTTGGATAACCATATGCATGACTATCCCTTTAGAGTTTGGAACGTGGTTAAGGCTTTTGCTTAAGGGTCAATTCAAATCCTTGGATAGTCATATGTGCATGACCATTGCTCTCTCTATGGATATATATTTTTTAGACATTATTGCTTGATCATAGGTATGTCTTTGTCTTAAGGTATATTGACCCATTGCCTGCCATATAATGATCTCCTTGATCCGTGAATGAGTGTCACTATCGAGGTGGGTATACTTGGACTAACACTTTCAATGCTTCCAAATGAATATGTCCCATTGGAGGTTGTCCTTGCAGAAATTGAGTCTAAGATTGTAACATTGCCACAAATAGTTATTCTTTGTACAAAAATGATCTAGAGGCACTAGGTATCATGTATGTCCATTTGGACCTTGTGAATTCATGAGTTTGAGACAAAGAATCTCTTTTCCAAAGTGTGCTCAAAGAAGTGTGTCAAAATGAGCTATTTTGGAATACATAATTCATGCCAAGGTTTCACGCTTAGAGTGGCCATTTCAAAACTAGAACTAGTTTAAGCTTGGGAGTTGAGAAAATTACATGGCTTGGCGTGTAATTGGAGTAGGGACTAGGCACTATATACAACCTCTATCTCCTCTTCTGGAATCACAAAATGAATATCACAAGGTGAATTTCAAAATTGGGTGTTGGATTTACGAAAAGACATCTCTAATTACACAAGGTGTAGCCTAGGATAAGTACATCAAAAAATTTCGAAAAGGCAGCCATCCCTTGGTCTTCATACCCTTGTGGCTCTTTCATGCATTCATCTCTCATGCATATTCTTATGCACAACGTCACAACATCTTGTGTCGCTTTTTGTCTTGATCGGCCATAATCCATGTGAACCCTACCCATGTAATATGTCATTGTTTCTTAGTAGAATTTTCTTTCTTTTGGTCGTTTTCATGGCAAGCAAATTACGGTTAGGTGCTTTTAACTCAGTTTAGCTTTTTATGTGCATCGGGTGTGTGCATGATGGTTGTATCGCTCAATGACAACAAAAAGCAGCTTTTACCAAGACTGTTTTTTAAAAAGCAGTCCTATGAGAGTTTGTGAGTGCAAGTTGTCTGCAAGAGTGGTTGTTTAGTAATAATAAGAGTTTTTGTGATTAATTTTTACATGTAATTTAGCATTTTATGACTATCAATCCAACTCGTAGGAGATTCATTACAGTATGTGGGTGACATCCGAAGACTGTTCCAAGAGAGCTATAACATCCTTAATCAGGATTAAGCTGTGTTTTTTTGGGGAACTTTTGATTTAAGGCGTGAGCCTTAGGGAAGGAATAAGGCATTAACCATGCAGAAACAAGAGAAAAGCAAGATAAAGGAGGCCCCCTTTTAGGGAGCCTTTTACTCCCCCTTGTGTACCTACATAAGGAGTACACTCTCCCTCTTTTTGTTACACACTAAACCGGTAGTATTCTAAGTAAGCTCTTCTCTTTCCATCATGTTCTCCCTGGTTACGTCCCTCGATTCAAGATTAAAGTCACTCTCTTGTCACCTTCTCTCTCAGGAAGAGAGAAGGAAAATGTCTTTCTCCTTTCATGGTGTTAACGCTCTTCAACGACACCTACAAGCGTAGTTTCAATCATAGCTCTCTCTTTTTTCTTGCAACAATGTACCCCTTGTGCAACAATTGGAGTGCCTAGCACATTTGAAGACCCAGGCTATGATGTTGTGGTAGAGATGTACGGACAGGTATGTATAGGAGGAAGGTATGCGAGAGAAAGGACACGTGCTTGCTCTAAAATACAAGAGTCTTCATGAATGCAAAGGGGCGGGGGGGGGGGGGGGGGGGGGGGGGGGGGGGGGAGAGAGACAGAGAGAGAGTTAAAAATGTGTCAGAACAAAGGTGACATGAGGCTTGAGACAATGGTCTTAGGGACATGGCCGTGTGGACAAGGGGCCTAGGAGAAGGCCCTGCCATGTGGACGGCATGCATGCTAAGGAGGCACTTTAAGAGTGCATCGATTGGGTGGTTGGTGGCATGTCTGTCTCCCCCTGCTCTCACGTTGGTATCAGAACTTTGATCAAGTTAGAGAGAGGGAGTGAGAGGGAGAGGAGGTAGAGAGAGGTCGTGTATTATTTTCATGTCAAAGAGAGGGTGGGAGATAAAGAAAGGCTATTTTGAGCCTCTTTTCTCGAATTGAGTCTTCCATGCATCTCCTAATTGGAAAATGGCCCTCATGGCAAGCTCTTCTCTCAGCTTTTACACACACACTCATTGCTGATCTATCTATCTTTGTTATACCTTTATGGGACCTCCCATACATGTGGACCCCCACATTCCATTGAATTACAAGCTTCTATTGATGTCACTTATTTTATCTCTGACTATTTTAATTGCCGACTTATATCAGCACTTGTAAATTTCTCATCTAAGTTTTTTTTTTTTTTAAGCTATGCTATTAACTTGCTAGCTTACCTTTGATCCATCTATTTTAATCTCAAGGTAGTTATGACCCTTTTGACCCCACATTGGTGGGTTATTCTGGTATGGGGGCTAGGTATAACTAACCTTGCTTACCATATTGTATGTATGTAGTAGCACCTTGCTTTGTCAATGCAATGCTTTGAAGGCTACCATGTTTCTAGTTTATGTACTAAGAGTGGTAGTTGTTTTCTATCTTGGAAACTAACACATAGCCTTGGGGATGATAAGATTTCACTGCTCTAGACATGGCATGATTATCTGAGGCAAGAATGATTAAGCTCACTATACTCTATCTCTAGGTCCCATCTTACTGCCATTGGCTTTACTAAAGAATATTCTAGGTAATGTTTTGTTCACCTGGTTGGTGTATAAACTTTTGTATCATAATATATTAGGATTTTACTAGTAGGTTTATGAAAGAAAGTTTTCTTGGGCTTAGCATGTATGGGTTTAATAGGCATGGGTAATATGGTTTCATGCTAGAATCATTATTGTTGGTATACAATACACAAATTGGGATGGACTCTGGTTATAGGTTACCTTTTGAAGTGATGGTTGGAATTCATTGGATACAGTTGTGCTTCACATAATCTAAAAACACTAGTGATGGGTGGTAGGAGGCACTCATATGCTTAAGGATTACATTTTGCTGATACTCTTCTGGTAGCATGGTCTTGATCATACATGAGATTTAGTCTAGTGTAGCTTCTATTTAGGGGCACTTTGATAGTATTCACTATGATGCTTTAGTATGAAACTTGTGTTGTGCTTTTGATGATAAGAATGCCACACTATAGGGTTTTAGGGGCCAATCATAATGCCTCTGGACTATTATTTTAAAAGGAATGGTGTGTTCATCATAAATTACCACCTCTTATTGGCTTGCCGTAGAAGCCATTGACTACCATAGGCTATACTCTATAACATTTCTAGGGGTTATCTGAAGGCATACATGCTACTCACCCATAGTATATTGTCCACCTCCAACATGAGGGCGTGATGTTAATTATGAGGGTTCATGGGTTGGAAGTTTTTGGTCTGGCAATTATGCTAGGCTTATGTGGTCTGTTATCTTGTATTGGCTAGGATCACCAATGTTGGTATACAGTTAACAAACTAGGATGGAATTTGGTCCTGAATTCCATAAGGTGTGTACTAGGGTACATGTGATGTGAAGGTTGGATTTCTGTTAGAAGTGCAACTGGCTGTTATTATTGAATTGACAGTTTACTGCTATGCAAATACCTTTATTAATAATGGTTGGTTTTGCAATCTCATGGGAGTAGTAGGATGGTACTTATTTGTTTATGGTGTGGCTGATAGTTTTTTCCTATACATACACTCACCATCAAGTATATCCATAATGGTTCTAGCTACTCCTCATGAACACACTTGGAGTACTACATGACTGTTATCTCGTCTTCTTACCTTGCTGAAGGAATTTACCTTGCTGAAGGAACTGCCTGTGCTTCTGGTTGTAAATGGTATGTAAGATATGATGCTTTTTTATCACAATTCATTGTACTAGGGCCAAATATATTGTCATAATAATCAATATCTAATTCTCCTAAATGATTTTCTCATATTAAACTGATCATTTAATGTGGGGAAGTGCCAGGGGAGAAAAAGCTAGAATATTGGTTAAGCTAGCAGACCGGCCACAGTAGAGATCCAAAGGAGGGAAAATAGGGATCCAAAAGGGGGGCCATCTGCAAAAGAGCCATGTGCAACAATGGGCTAAAAAGACCCTAAGGTTCAACCCATTAAGACTTCCAAAATGCTGAGGTTCCAAAATTCAAAGGTTATGTCCAAAGGTGAACCCTAGGGGAATTGGATGATTTGTGTGTGTAAAAAAAGTCTTTGCATATCCCTACATGGGAGGGGGCGAGCCTCTCTTCTAGGGGATGAGAGAGAAACCCACACACACACACACACACACACACACACAAGCTCCCTTTACGCAAAGGGAATGAGGGACACATGTTAGCTCCCTAGTCCAGATGCCCACAAGGTGTACCCAATTCCTATTGGATGGCCTTAGAGGTGGACCAATGAGAATTAGGCTAGAGTAAATCTAGTTTAATTAATTTAAAAACACTTAATAAAAAGAATCAATGAAAATTAAGTCTCCTGGATGATTATTGGACAGCCCGTGAAGGGGTCCAATAGGAATTGAGCAGCCCAATGGGCTACTTAATTCCTATTGGTCATAATGGGGAAAGGTCCAATGGGGATTTAATTCATTTAAATCAACTAAGTTTAATTGATTAAGCTCTCACAAAAGGGGAAATGGGGACACATGTCAGAAGGCTATCACTTATGTTGCTTAATAGCCATTGGCTTGACTTGGGGAGGTCCAATGGGGAGCCTGCAAGAGTAAATAGCAAGAGGGCTCGCCCAAGAGAGAGAGGGGGCTGATTTTTGCAAAGCATTATCACGCACACACACACTCACACAATTTCATGTGTGAAGAAAGAGAAGACTATCTCTTCCCAAGCTTTAATGGAGAGCTCCTTACCTACTCCAAGCTTGTGAGATAGAAGCCTACATCAACACACTCTTGGCATGTGGATGCAAATCCAACCAAGAGCCAAGCTTCAATGCATGCTCATCTCCTCTACCAAGCTAATTACTAAGCTAAGCTATGCTAATATGAGTGATTATGTGAGGAGATGTACATCTTTCTCGTAAGATACTCCTTCTTCCTCTCAATCTACTCTCATACCCTGCTAGCTCTCACCATCTTCGAAGGTGTGTGAGGTCTTGGGTATTAGAACGGGGATAATTAAAGTTGTGTTTGCTAATTGTTTTGCTTAGTGCATGAAGCTTTCATCTTCATTGCACTAGCTAGTCTTGAAGGAACACAAAGAATTGTATTGTACAATGTCTCTCTTGATGGGAGAAACCATAATACAAAGCCTTTTGGAGGGGGGACCGGCTCCATGCAAATCCGGTCCTTAACTGTTGTCAATAGCTTAATTTCTCTCTCTTTTGAAGTATTTTTGATGCTATCTAACTAGGTGTTATGCTTTTTGTTTCTCTCTCCACCCAAGCACTCTTGTAATTCTCATTAGGAATCTATTCTAATGAAATGCCCACTATGTTCATGCTAATTTCCGCTACACACAAGTTATTAGGCCATTAAATGTTACATATATTGTTGGTATAGTCATCCTAAATGACTAGTTGTTACTCTTACTAGCTTGTCCTTGGAGCGATTGGAGGGGCAATGTAATGATTGGACTGGCATTCAGCTTTTGGTATTTCTGGTTTGGGTGATTGGTGTTATGTCTACACTGGTATATGAGTACAAACTGGCCTATATGTGTGTATAATATGGAACCTTCTGACTGGTTTGGGTGATTGATGTCATGTCTACATTGTTGTATGAGTATAAACTGGCCTATGTGTGTGATAGTCTTTAGCTAGAAATGATGGTTGCTAGGTAAAATTTGTTGGCATCTCATGTAGCAACACTCAACAACCCTCAGGTTGTAGTAGTGGTGGCAGTTGTTGGGATGCATGCTTTGGAGGGTGGAGAGTAGCC